>NC_052612.1:18754477-19354477 GCF_016545825.1 Eucalyptus grandis
TGTATAAGATGAGAGAAAGTCGGTTATGCCACTTATACACTTGTAAATCGTCACCAAATGAGGCCCCTTTTCAAGGTTTGAATCTTGTTATGTGGGGCAAAGCATCACATTAACTATTCCATGTACTCATCATTGTGAGCTTCGAAGAATGAATGGAACAAGATGCACAATAAATATTAGAGAGTTGCCATATTCGTGAGGGTTGAAAAATGGATTTCAATTAACATGAAAAAGAAGAACACGTCATTGTCGACGTCATTGTCACTTTTATTAAATAAGTGAGAAAATTCACTTCTTTCTAGTCAAGACCCATGACATAATAATAGAGCACAACTAGAACTAGAGACTTGAAAGACCTGACTTTTGCGCATCCTAATTGTAACGTTTTCTGTAGTTGTCCGTAGTGTTATCGTGAGAGGAGTACCATGGGCACAAATAATGCTCAAATCATCATTAGATCACCAGTCCGATGAATGACCTTTTCTCTTTCTTCTTATAAGGGAAGCTTCATCACATAGCAACTTATATTTTCTGGTGACAACGTTGCTTATGATTAGAAAGACTTTTCTCTTTCATCTGCCAATAGATCAAACACCTCTAAAAAAAACTCCCAGATTTAGAATTAGATCGAGAGAGAAAAACTCCCAAATTTAGATCTAACCTAAATCAAGAGAGGAGAGCTTCTATTAAATCTTGAAGAATTCATAGAATCCCAATATGGATATCCTGCTGATTGGATTGGTGACGATGTTCCCACAAAATTTTCAGTTATAAGCAGATATATTTACCATGACGAGCAAAGAAAAACAACCACAATGAGTGAAAAAAAGAAGCCAAATGAGGCGGAAATAGACCCCCAAATTAGATGGGGAGAGAAAGAAACAGGAAATCAAGGCCTAGAAAAGAAAAGTAGAGCAAAGAAGGCCCTTAGCTTTCGAAATTGAAAGTGAGAGCCTGCGGGTGAAGTTTCTTTGAAGGAGTTTTCTTTTTTGGGGGGGAGGGGGAAGAGAGTGAAAGGGCTAGTAAGAACACCTAGAGGGGGTGAATAGGTGTACAGTTTTTGCAAGATTTAATGAAAGTAAATTGTCTTTAGAAGATAATGGACTGAAGATGTAATCAACTATAAGCAGTTATATAAAACTACGAATTAAAGTAAGGAGTTCAGGGAAAGAGAATAGAAACACAAAGTTTATAGTGGTTCGGCTTAAGTGAAGCCTATATCCACTCTCCCGTACTGACAGCCTACTAGCTGGATTTCAATATGAATCAAAAGAGTTTTTACAATCTCACGTTCTTGACTTCACAGTGTAGAAACTCTACTATACTCTTCCAAAGTCTCACAAGTGTTTGCTCTCTCTTTTGAGTACAAGTTAAGATCAACAATTGAAATAGCAAAGAACTAGGAAGCTTCAAACTTTGAAATTTTTCTTTCACGCACACACTCGAACAACTTGAGAGTCTTCTTTATATACTCCTCCATGCCTCTACAACCGTTGGCACTTTCCAAATGAGTTCTTCCAATCTACCGGTTGGACAGAATCAATAAAGGAGATCTCGAGTCGTTTTAGGAATGTGATAAAAGCCCATCAATTATGCTCGCCCATACAATCAGGATCTTGGTTTCCATAAGTAGAACCTTCCAAATATACTTCACCTTTCAAGAGATATGATTATTCGAATTGATTCCAATAAGAATAATTGATCATAAGATGCCATATCCAGCCATAAGATCTTCCACAAACCATACAAATTGAATCCTTGAAGATAAACCAGCATCTGGATAAGTCTTTACTCTTCGGTTTGGAATCTCGGTGTGGTGGCCGACTTTGACAATAACATCTAGAGTTCTTCAGACTATAACACTTAAGTCTCGCAAGTCTTCAGACTAGACTTTAGGAAATGTTTTGTCCGCTTCAAAACAATAAGGATTTTTCTCTAACAATCTTCCCATTTTTATAGTGATAAAACTTTCCTGCACATTTAAAAAAAAAAATTAACCTACAAAACAACACTTAAGCAAAACGTGATGTCTTATAAAAATAAATCAATTAGGGCTTGGATAGTATTGATTTTGCAACCTCAGAAAACATGTTAGACCTACAAGATAAATTTGGCATCCTAAAATTCCTCGCCAATCTTTAAGGGTGTTTTAATTTATGTCTTGCATTAAGACTTTGGCCAAGCTTTTGGTGAATAATTATTTGATAGAAAAATTCTATTTTTGGCCATGTGAATTATGGATTGTAATTATTAAATTAGGTCACAAAGTTTTGGTGAAATATAAATCTCAATTAGGTGTGTGTGTGTGTGTGTGTGTGTGTGTGTGTGTGTGTGTGTGTGTGTGTGTGTGTGTGTGTATAATTAAGGATTAGGTAAATTAATAGGATGAGGATGGGCTAGACAATTAAAAGCCCAAACCAGCCCAATTGCCTCACCCCATCTTCAACCGGCCCGCGAAGCCCAAGGAAAGAAAGAGCTACCGTCAACCCATGGCTGGCCCAAGCCTAGCCGAAAGATGGAGGCCCATCTTGCATGAAGAAGGCCATTTGTCCCTCCTAGCTGCCAAGTGTTTCCCATGCAAAATCAATGATTGTTCATCATTGAGGGGAAGAAACTGAGGGAACCGGTTTGATGATGAAGAGAGAGGGGAAGCGTTGTCGACCGAGAGAGAGTGAGGGAGAGAGCTACTGAGAGAAAGAGAGAAATCGAGAGAGAAAGGGAGAGTGAGCGTGCGGAAGAAGAGAGGAAAGGAGGAGAGCTATCCGTCGACCGTCCGCTGTGCGTCCGTTGCTCGTCGCCAGTCGTGCTCGCTGTTTGCTTGGTTTAGAGGCAAGTTGGGATTCTTAATCTGCTCTTGCATGTTGTGTCTAGCATGTGTGCTTGAATGGTGATAGATTTCGGATGTTTAGGGTGTTAAAAGTCGAAGTTCTAAGAGGGATGTTTGATACTAGAAAACTGTTCTTGAGAAAACAGTTTGACCTTGAATGTTCTATTGGCTTGCATGTGTTGTTTGAGTTGTATTTTGACCGTGACTTCTAAATGAAAGTTGTTAAGGACATCTTGAAATATAACATACTCAAATTTTAGACAAAAAAACAAGTATAAGTAGGTGAAATCTTCATTTTTCGGTGAGACTAGATCTGGAACTCGTTGTGCCGACCTTCAGTGGTTTCGTGGTCTGTAAAGTAAACTTCGTGTGAAAATATCACCTTGATCTCTTAACGAAAGTTGTAAAGGACATCTTGAGGATTAACATATAAAATATTTAGAGAAAACCAACAAGAATAGGTAGCTGAAATCGTGGTTTTTCGGAGGGTGTTGAATCTGGAAATTTCGGTACTAAGAACAGAAGTTTTAACCGCCTATATTTAATTATCTAGGACGAATCTGACTTTGATTCCTTCATGAAAAAATTACTTTAGCGTCTTGACTACCATATAGTCGAATTTCATAATTTGTGGAGGTCATTAGAGTATTTAATCGGAAATATTTCAAAAACCGTGTAATCTGACACGTTCGGACTTAGTCAGTTTCAGTACGTGGGCCATATCATTTTACATAAAATTATTTCGGCAAAGTGTTCTTCATGAAGTATCTCTCTTTATGTCTTTCCTAAAATATATTCAACTTTCATAATTTTTTAAGTTCATTTGCCTATTTAATTGAGAATATTTTTAAAACGGTGCAAGTTAAGTGGTCATGATAATGGTGCTGTGATGTTCGGTTTATACCACATGATATGAGGGTCTTTTGGTGCAGTGTTCTTCATAAAATATTTGTCATTATGTCTTGACTATCACATGTTCGAATTTCATGATTTTTAAAGGTCATTTGGGTATTTAATGGAATTAATTTATAAAACTGTGCAAGTTGGATAGAGCGAATTTCAAATGCTGTAATTTAGGATTATTCTGTTTCGGATGAGTCCCATAAATTATATTGATTGAGGTGATTGAATCCTGCTGTGCTTGAGATGATATTTGGTATTGCATATAAAAAAATCAAATGTTGAATTTTGACCTTATTGCCATTACATCATGTGCCACGTTGATTGTGAGATATAACTTGGTGAATATAAATTATGATGAATGAGGAAACTCTTGGAGGAGAGTTGACAATGCCCTGGGAGTTTTAGGATGCCCGGGATGGGGGGTGCCAGATGCCCAGTTGTATTGAGATACATGCCTGAATGTCCTCGGGAGTTTCGAGATGCCCAGAATGGTTGGGTGCCGAAAGCCTCGAAGGTTTGTGCTCGGGGAATGCCTCGTTATGCCAATTGGGATGCGAGATGCCTGGAATGTGGGGGTGTCGGATGCCCGATGGTGTGTGCCGGAGGTTTTTCGCGATGCCAAGTTGGGGTGTGAGTGATAGAATGTGGGATGCAATTACTGATCCCGGGAAAGAAAGATGTGGTGATCAAATTAAAAGATAAAAAGAGGAAATTGAATCATGCACATATGGTATGATAACATATGCATGGCTGTATGATATGATGATGATGAGTGCATGGTTGTGTGTGCACCTATGGCATGATGGTACATGTATGACATGATGATGATGAGTGCATGGTTGTATGTGCACCTATGGCACGATGGTATGCGTACATGAGGCATGGTATATGTATGACATAATGGTGATGAGTACATGAGGATGTATGTACATATGGTATGATGACATATGCATGGCTTCAAGGTAAGTTATGCTTGGATGCATGAATGATATGTACTATGCTATGATTGTTATGATTGTATTGTGTGATGCATTGAGTAGTTTATTAGATCCTTTACCTGATGAGTAGTTGTACCCACCCCCTCGGGGACCAACATTTCAGATTAGGAAGATGCCGCTCCCTCCGGTCACGCGAGGTACCTTCTATGGCCTCCCATCTAACGTGGAGGTAGAGTATTCAGAGATTGATTGCGTTACCATCCCTGGTCTGACGTTTGTGCAAGTTCACGTGCTGGTCATGTACGATGTGGGCCTAGCTGGGGACCTAGTCATTCAGGAGTTTTTGTCGGTCCACGTCCGCCTAGATGGAGTGTTTAGGGGGATGTTGCTGCCGCCGCCGCCCGACGTGCCAGGATGGGTGTGATGGCCGCGTGAGGAATGGAGAGCTTATGTTTCTTTTTTAGGGTAGCTGACGCTGGTAGATGGAGGATGACACATGATCGAATATATGGGTCGAGATCTCTTTTGGGTTGTGGCCAAGTTTAGTTGAAAAATCTTGGCTTTTCTTTTTGGTTGTACTGACCCGAGAAATCCATCATGAAAATATGTAAATAAAAGTGGCTCGGCTTTATCTTTTCATATGGTGCATAGTTAGTGTGCATTGCATTATGGTTATTGGAGGGAAAGATGGTGAGATTCAATTATGCTTCCGCTAATAAGTTGCACCGGGACCATTTTCAAAAAAAAAAAAAAATTGCCTATGAACTACGATGCTTCTACTAAGAGATGTAACTAGTGTTCATTTGGTGGAGCGATAGGTACCTATGGCGACCTTAGGTGTTTCGAGGTGCCACAATAAATAATTATCCATTCATAATTAAAATCACAAACTTAGTTGTTGTAAGCGTCAAAAAGATTCAAAATCAATTATGCAGTCAAAAGTCTAAATTATACAAGTCCAAAGTCATCAAAATCAAACCAAAATCAAACCAAGCAAATCAAGTCAAATCTGCACAAACTCTCTCCCCCTTTTTGTCAATAGCAAAAAGTGGAGAAAAACTATAAAAAGAGTGGGGTAAAAAATCATTGTTGTTTGGGGATACGAACGATTTAAAAATCCCCCATAGACTTGGTAGTCTCCTCCAACTTCCTCAGGTCCTCATTCAGTTGCTCAATATCCTCACTATTTGTAATGGCTTGAACTTGAAGCTTAAGGACTTGTACTTGATAGTGTAGAGAGACTAAAGTGGCTTGATGAGCTGACTGCATGTTCTGAAATTCACACTTCAATCCATAAAGCTGAGTTTTGATCTTCACAAGAAGCTCGAGCAGTCTCTTAAAGTCCGATGTATTATTTGTTTTAGTACTCGCTTCAGCACGATCAATTTGAGGAGTGTTAACGATGATGGAACCTCAACCGGAACATCCGGACTTGGAGATGATGCCTCAATACCAGCTTCTGGAAATTGAGAGGCATAAATATCCTCTAGATTGGCAGGAGAACAACTAACATCATCACTAGTAAAAGCAATTGAAGAAGTACCTCTTTTGTCAGCAGCTCCCCCTGTTTTTGTGCCTCCGGGTGGAGAAAAATATTCTTCTTCCTGTTCTTGCTCTTCTTTAGCACCAAGTTGATGTTTATCTCTTCCTTCTCCAACAATTTCACTTCTTGACTTCTGTGAGTTGTTAGCAAATGTGGGCTCAAGAGAATCATCTTGACCCTCTTCTTCTCCTTGTTCTCTTCCTCTCTCTTTCTTCATTTGTTCTTCCTTCCTCTTCCTCTATTCTCCTCTCTTCTCTTTTTGCATCTCTCTGCTCGTCTCTTCTCTTTCTCTGTGCTCTTGGTCCTTTGGCCCTTGAAAGCTAACAAAACTCTATAAATTCTTTAGGCAAAGGCAGAGAGAGTAATGTCATTCTCATCTTCTTCATCCTGCAAGATGAGTGCTCTCCTCTTCTTGATTGGTGCACTAATTGACTCTTTGCCTTTTCTTTTTCCTGTTGCAGAGTCTTGTCTTGCCTTGACAGGGGACTTCACCTTAATTCTCTCAAAAACCTTGTTCGGCTCCTTCAAACGCATCTTGGAAACCATCTTTAGTCCAACTACCATTGGAGCAATGGTTCAAACACACAGAATTTTAAAAGTCTGAATAATCGAGTAACAAGAGCAGAATAAGGGAGTTGCCCCTTGTCCTTCACAACTGTCCTATACATGTGCATTAGGATAGTGTGAGGCAATGAGAACTTGAATCCGATGTTGATCGCATACATCAGCTTCGCTTTAGAGTTTGAGACATCAATTTTTGAGGTGGATTTGGGTCTGAGACAGTTGATCACAATCTTGTGAAGCAAAATATTGGAGGCATTCATTCTAGAGTAAGAAATCCTGCCTTTAGTAATCATATCCTGAACAAGCTCCAAAGTAGTGTGAGCAACAGACACACTGATTGGTTGGAAACTTCTTTATTCCACCCCAATCACATCAGCTGGAGTGTCCACATCGACCATAAATTCTTTGTTCCTAACTGTAAAAGAAAATCTATTCACATCTAAAAAGGATAGATTTGAATAGAAATAAGCCATAAGTTATGGGTAAGCGATATTGGAGAAAACTCTTTATTGTTTTGAAACTGACAAAACCTTTCCCATAGTTTAGTCTGAAGAACTCCAGACGCTACTGTCAAAGTCTGAAAACTGGTAGACTTAGTTCTCAAAGTTTGACCTCTCTAACAGATTCCGGATCGAAGAATGAAGACTTATCCAAATGCAGGTTTATCTTCAAGGATTCGGCTCGTTTGGTTCTTAGAAGATCTTATGGCTGGATATAGCATCTTATGATCAATTATTCTTATTGGAATCCACTCCGATATGAAGATCTTTTGAAGGGCGAGCAAACTTGGAAGGTTCTACTTATGGATACCAAGATCCTGATTGTATGGGCGAACACGATTGATGAGCTATCATCACATTCCTTAAACGACTTGAGATCTCCTTAATTGATTCTGTCCAATCGGTAGATTGGAAGAACTCCTTTGGAAAGTGCCAACGGTTGTAGAGGCATGGAGGAGTATATAATGAAGACTCTTAAGTTGTTCGAGTGTGTGTGTGAAAGAAGAATTTCAAAGTTTGAATTCTTATAATTCCTTGCTCCTTCATTCATTGAGCTCAAAGGTTGTACACAAAAGAGAGAAACACATAGCGAGACTTTGTGAGAGATCAGTACAAACTCTTCACTAAGAAAGTCAAAGATCACAAGTTGTAAAATCTATTTTAATTCATAGTGAAATCCAACTAGTGGGCTGTCAGCGTGGGTGAGTGGATGTAGGCTTGATCTAAACCAAACCACTATAAACCTTGTGTTTCAATTCCCTTTCCTTAACTCCTTACTTCTATTCAAAGCTTTATATATTTTCTTAAAGTTGTTTACGTTGTTAGTCAATTATCTTTAAAAGGCAATTTATTACTATTCAGTCTGGCAAGAAAATTTTATTTACACCTATTCACCCCCCTCTAGGTGTTACACTAGCACTTACAATTGGTATCAGAGCTTGTGTGCTCATTTTATCAAAGTGATTTTACTTCTAAGTTAAAGATCTATGGCTAGTATTTTGCTCCAAGTTTGGTTGAAGGCCAAAGCAACACCAAACCTCCTTACTTTGATGGAAAGGAATATAATGTGTGGAAAAACAAAATGCAGACATTCTTGAGATCAAAAGATCCCCTGGAATGGGACGTAGGAGAAAAATGGATTATTCCCAAAGCTACATCCACCTCAAAAAGAGGAAAAGAAGTTGCAAACGCTGGTGAAATAACGTAAGAAGAAATAACCAAAAGACAAGCTCTTGATGCTAAAGCCATTTACTCTTCATATTGTGTTTTATCTCCCACTAAGTATAACGGAATTTCATCTTGTGAAACAGCCAAAGAAGTCTAGGATAGGTTGCACGTTATTTAGAAAAGAACTAATTGAGTTAAAGAAACAAAAATCAATATTCTACTCGGATAGTATGAATCCTTCAAGATGAAGCTAGGAGAATCAATCACTGATATGTTTAGTCATTTTTTAGAAATTGTAAATAGTCTAGCATATCAGGGACGGCCAATCTCAGGACCAATGAAAGTCAATAAACTGCTGCAAGGACTTTCCAAGGAGTGGAATCACGTGAAGACCTCAATAAATAAATAAATAAAAACTCAGAGGATCATGCCTCTTTCAGTAGACAAACTAGTTGGCACACTTCAATCATATGAAGTAGAGTAAATCACTGAGGAAGAAGATCCCAAATGTAAGAAGTCAATTGCCTTAAAATCTAACGATGATTCTGATGATACAGACTCAGAAGACGACTTGGATGATGAAGAGCTAGCACTCATGATAAGGAGATTCAGAAAATTGAATAGAAAGGGAAGAAGATTCAACTGGAAGAAGCAAGGCACTCAAAAATTTTAGAACAAATCAATTGAGGATGAAGAAGTCAACAAAGATGTGATCTGCTTCGAATGCAAAAAAAAAGACACATCGTACCCAATTGTCCTCTTTTGAAGAAAAAGAAGGGAAGAACTGAGAAATACATAAATGCTCTCAAAGGAGAGACATTGAGTGATATTGAATGCGAAGAAAGTGATGAAAAATATGCCAATATATGTCTAATGACAAATTTAGAATCAGATTCAGACTTAGATAACGAAATCGAGGTTAGTAATTTAAAAATTCCTACTAAAGTCTCAAAGTACATAGATGAACTTTGTCTTAGTCTCAAGACATCTCTGAAAAGGATTTCCGAACTGAAGAGGGAGAATTCTAAACTTAAGCAACATGAAACTTTTTGGAAAGAAAAGTTTGAAAATCTAGACAAAATTTTTGCTAATTTGAAAGAAAATGCAGATTATCTTTCAAAGGAACATATCTTTTGAAAGAGGACATTTCAAATATCACAAAAAGGTTTTCAAAAGGATCTGAGAAGTTGGAAAAGATTCTCTCAGTTTAAAGACCTTATTTCAACAAATCTGGTTTGGGAATGACACTAGAAACCATTCCTCTAATTAATTTTCCAAAAATAAAGGAAATAATCAAACAAAGACCTACAAAAATGTTTTACAGAAATCATTTTCAAAGAGTTTTTGTAAAACCTGTTAGCCGAAGTACTCTCAAATGTTCAAAGTGTAATAGCTCATAATATTTTGGGAAAGAATGTCTCAAGGTTTGGAGACCTGTTAAGAAGGATTGGGCAAAAATTGTATTTTGTACTAACTCCCCTGGACCCAAGAAGATATCGGTACCAAAGAAAGCTTGAATTCAAGAAAAAGATCAAGTGGTATTTGGATAGTGGTTGTTCGAGACACATAATTGGAGATTCAAGTTGTTTCATTAAGCTTGTGCAAATAAATGGTAGAAAAGTTTCTTTTGGTGGAAACAGCAAAGGAAGAATTGTTGGATGTGGAACTGTGAAAATTGGAAATCTCACAATCAACAATATTTCCTTGGTGAAATGATTAAATTACAATCTACTTAGCATTAGTCAACTGTGTAACACTAGGATTCAAAATCAATTTCCAAGAGGGAATTTATTCGGGAACTAGTAAAGATCTATCTCAATCCTTCATTGGACGAAGACATGGGAATATTTATCTTCTGGATATAAAATTAGAAAGTTCTCAATGTTTAATATCCATTCAAGACGAAACAAATATTTAGTATCAAAAACTTGGCCATGTTAATATGAAGCAAATTGTTAAGATCTCCTCTAAGAAACTTGTTCGTGGACTCTCCAATTTGACTTGTAAAAAAACTGATCTATACACACCATGTGTTTTGGGAAAACAGGTTAGAAGTTCTTTTAAATCTATAAATCAAGTTTTTACTAATTGAGTTTTGCAGCTTCTACATATGGATCTGTTTAGACCAACTAGAACTCAAAGTATTGGTGGAAAGAAATACTGTTTAGTAATTGTGGATGATTACTCTCACTTTACATGGGTATACTTCCTAGCATGTAAGTTTGAAACTTTCTCTTACATTTTAAATTTTGCCAAGAAGGTACAAAATAAAAAATGTTATACTATATCAAGCATATGGACAGACCATGGAGGTGAGTTTGAAAATCAAGACTTTGCTAAATTTTGTGATAAATCTAGTTTCCAGCATGTTTTCTCTTCTCCATATACTCCAGAGTAGAATGGAGTTGTGGAAAGAAAGAATAGATCTTTGCAAGAGATGGCAATAACCCTTTTAATTGAAAGTAATATTTATTCTCGATTTTGGGCTGAAGCAGTTTTTACAGCTTGCTATATTATTAATAAAGTATTCTTAAGACCTATTTTAGAGAAAAACTCCTTATGAAATTTTTAAAGGGAAAAAGCCAAATATTTCTTATTTTTATGTGTTTGGTTGTAAGTGTTTTATTTTGAATAATGCAAATGATCAAACTGGTAAGTTTGAGGAAAAATCAGATGAAGGAATTTTCCTTGGGTACTCAATCTTAAGCAAAACCTACATAGTACTCAACAAGAAGACTTAGTCTGTGGAAGAATCTATGAATGTCAAGTTCCAAGACTCTATGCAGATTCAGCTGAATCAGACTCAACTTGACGATTCTGAACCTGCTCCAGACCTTCCAAAGTCTACTTCCCCCGAAGTGGTTCAGACTCCTGAAGTTTAACTATAAGATGTTCTTGAAAATTCAACTGAAGTAGAGGATCAGTAGACTCTCAAACCGACTAACAACTGGAAGCATAAATCAAGTCATCTCAAAGAACTTATCATTGGCAATATTGATGAAGGAATTCGTACCAAATCCAAAAGGCGAGAAAAATCTAGTGCTTTAGCACTTGTTTCTGAAATTGAACCCAAAATTGTAGAAGAAGCCTTGATTGATGAAAGCTGGATTGAAGCCATGCAAGAAGAGCTCAAACGGTTCAGCATCAATGATGTTTGGGAATTAATTCCTAAACCTAAAGGTAAATCTGTTGTTAGAACTAAATGGGTTTTAGGAACAAGGTGGACAAAAAAGGAAAAGTGGTTAGAAACAAAGCAAGACTTGTGGCCAAAGGATATACGCAAGAAGAAGGAATAGATTATGGCGAGACCTATGCACCAGTAGCGAGGTTAGAAGCAATTAGATTATTACTTGCTATAAAAATTTCAAGTTATTTCAAGTGGACGTGAAAAGTGCATTTCTAAATGGATTTATCCAAGAAGAAGTCTATGTGGAACAACCACTTGGTTTTGAAGACCCAAGAAAGCCAGACTCAGTTTATAAGCTGGAAAAGGCCATTTATGGACTAAAGCAGGCACCTCGAGCTTGCTATGAAAGGTTAAGTAAATTTCTAACTCAAAATGGTTTTGTTTATTACAAGAGAAGGTAAAGATTTTTTACTTGTTCAAATTTATATTAATGATATCATATTTGGATCACCTAATGAATATCTTTGTAAGAAATTTTCTAGATGCATGCAGGATGAATTCGAGATGAGTATGATGACTGAGTTAACTTTCTTTCTGCGATTACAGGTTAAACAATCAAAGGAATGAATTTCCATTCATAAAGAAAAGTAGGCAAATGATCTTATCAAGAAGTTTGGACTGGAGAATTGCAAAAAGACACAGACGCCTATGTCAAGTTCTTCAACGTTGGATACAAATGAATGAGGGAAGAGTGTAGACCAGAAACTATACAGGAGAATAATTGGTTCACTTCTTTACCTTACTACATCTAGACCTGACATTTTATTTAGTGTTTGTGTCTGTGCTAGATTCCAATCAAATCCCAAAGAATCTCATTTAACTGCTACAAAGCGCATCATCAAATACGTTGCAATAACTCCAAAATTAGGTTTGTGGTATCCCAAAGAATGAGACTTTACTCTCCTTGGATATTTAAACGCAGATTTAGTAGGATGCAAAGTGGATAGAAAAAGTACTTCTGGTACATGCCAATTGCTTGGAAACAAGCCGGTATCATGGTTTTCAAGAAAATAGAGTACTATAGCTCTTTCAACAGCTGAAACAGAATATGTAGCTCTTGGAAGTTGATGCTCTCAAATCTTATGAATAAGACAACAGCTAAGAGACTTTGGAACTAAAGAATCGTGTACCAAGATCAAATGCGACAACACTAGCACCATTAATCTCACAAAGAATCCAATTCTTCATTCAAGGGCAAAGTATATAGAGATTATACATCATTTTATTAGAGATCATGTTAAGAATGGAGAAGTTATGATACAGTTTATTGACTTGAAGAATCAGCCAGCAGACATATTTACAAAGCTATTGGAAAAAAGTCTATTTAAATCTATTCGCACTGCATCGAACATTATACATCTTATCAGTTAAAGTCTGAAGATGATCAGACTCAGAATAACCAAAAGTTGCGACTGTAAGTTATTTTTGTTCTAGTAATTTAATTTTTGGATAAAAACTTGAAAAGATACGTTTACTTTTGAATCGTTTTATTTTTAGAAATTATCTTCTTCTTTTTTTCGATTTTTGAATTTATGGCAGTTTTTCATTTTCAAAAATGCAGTTTTTACTTTTCCTTTATGACGATCCATATACGTTGGTTCATCTACTTTATGATTTTCATCTTCTTCATTTTCACTCTCAAACCCTAGAATACGAAATTCCCACTTGTTCTCACTTTCTCTCTAGTTTATTCCAAAAAGATTTCACATTTTTCAGGAACGAGTTCGAGAATTTTACCCATAAAGTGACTATGTCTTCAAGAAAGTCTTATAGAATTGCTAGCAGGGGACCACATCATATGTGTGAGGGTCCTACATACTTCGATCTAACCGAGGAAGATGACTCTTCTCAGCAGCAGCAGCAAAGTCAATAACAACATTCTCAACCGCGTCAGTCTTCTCAATATAGGACACAAGATCCTCTATAGCATCAACCAAAAGAAGAAATTGTGGAAGATGTAGAACCTGTAAGAACGCTGACTCCTGAAGTTCTTTTTAAACTTTATTCTAAGTTGAAAGAAGGTGGTACTGCAATGACTCTGATCGATGAATTTTTTAAGAGAGAGGGGTCACAAGAATGGAAATTTATTCTTGCGAGAGATGGAAAAGATGGGCATTGTGCCTAAAGGGTTGGCTGATAAAACATTTGTCAACTTTCCGAGTGACCCATGTTTCGGTACTTTCAATCAGCCTGAAGGAAAAGACGACGATGAAAGGATGTTCATACACTTTCAGCCTAGGATAGGAGTGGCTGCAAATGTTCGTGGTGAGGGAGTGAGTGTTTTCCGCTCTAAAGATCATAAGAAGACCTACTCAAATTTGCTAAAGTGAGGGGTTATGAACCCTAGAAGTGTTGATTTTGATTTTCTTGATTCGGTGAATGTAAATCTGAGGGAGAAGCTTACACTCCTTCAAATGGAATGATTTTGCTCTGAGACAACAGTCGTCTATCCAACACTCACAGCGTACTTCTATTGAAATCTATCATGTTTGGATGCGAATAGATTTTCCTTTACAGTTAGGGACAAGGAATTTATGGTCAATGTAGACACCTTGGCTGACTTGATTGGGGCAGAAAGAGGGTGTTTCCAACCAATTAGTGTATCAATTGCTCACGCTACACTAGAACTTGTACGAGACAAATTTGCTGAAGGCAAAATTTCCTACACAAGGATGAATGCTTCCAACATCCTGCTTCATAAGATCGTGATCAACTATATACTGCCCAAATCCACGTCGAAGACTGATGTTTCTCATTCAAAAGCAAAGCTGATGTACGCCATCAATATTGGTTAAAAGTTCTCTCTGCCTCACACTATCCTCATGCACATGTACAAGACAGTAGTGAAGGACAAGGGGCAACTCCCTTACTCTGCTCTTATCACAAGACTCTTCAGACACCTCAACATTCATATTCCTGCTCCTTTATGTATGCAAAGCATTACTCCAATGGTGATTGGATTGAAGATGGTCGCAAAGATGTGTCTGAAGGAGCTCAGTAAGGCTTTAGAGAACATGAAGGAGAAGTCTCCTCTCAACGCAAAGCAAGGCTTTGCAACAACAAAGCGGAAAGGCAAGGAACCAATGACGGAACCTATCAAGAAGAGGAGAGCACTTATCTTGGAGGATGAAGAAGAAGATGATGACATTACTCTCTCCGCATTTGCCTTAAAGAATTTACAGAGTTTTGTTAACTTTCGAGAGAGAAGAGAGACGGCAGAAAAAGAAGAGACAAAGAAGAGAGATGAAGGAAGAGAAGAGATGGGAACGGAGGAAGAAGAAGGAAGAACAGAGGAAGAAGAGGGAAGAAGAGAAGAAGAAAAGAGGGTCAAAAGGACTCTTTTGAGCCAACTTTGGTTGTATCTTTGTCAAGTGACTTTGAAAGACAAAGAGTGGAACTGCTGGAGAAAGAGGAAAAGGGACACATCACTCAAATGTTGAAGCTAAAGCAGAACAGGAAGAAGAATTAATTTCTCCACCTAAATGCACACAAATAGGGGGAGCTGTTGAAAAACAAGGTATTTCTTCACCTGCTCTGATATCACCTACTAGTGATGTTAGTCGATCTACAGCAAATCCAGAGGATGTGTATGCCTCTCTCTATCCTGAAGCAAACATTGAGGCATCCACTTCTAAACTGTTAAAGATCTCTCCAATCTCAAGACTCTTGAAACTGACTTGGCTGGACCCAATGCTGCACCAAAGCAAACAACAAACTTTTCAAGATTGCTGGATATCCTGTTGGATTTAAGGAGATAGCAATATGGCTTGGAGTTTGACATACAAGATCTAAAGAAAGCTTTCTTGACTACTTTAGTTTCTCTGCAAGAACAGCTACTCACCCTAAAGACTCAAATGCAAGATAATGTGAAGGGTGAAGATTTACAGCAACTGAATGAGACTCTTGAAAATCTTGAGAAAATAATAAAATCCATGGGAGAATTTTAGCTCGTTCGGATTCCAAAATAGCCTTGATTTTCACACAACTTTTCTCACTCAACCTTTTTGCTCGTTTATCACTCAATCATTTTGCTGTTGACAAAAAGGGGGAGAAGTTGTGCAGATTTATCTTTTTGAGCACATTTCTCTATCTTGAGTACTTTTTTGGTTTGATGACTTTCGGTTGGTATTTTTATTTTTGGAATTCTGACTTTGGACCTTTGACTGCTATCTTGATTTGAATCTTTGATGCTTGCAGTAACTTAGCCTGTGATAATGATTATGGATGGATAGTTATCTTATCTTGCTGGACTAACATGTTTTCCATGTTTGTAGAATCGATGTATCCAAGCCCTAATCAATTTATTTTAATAAGATATCATGGTTGGCTTAAGTGATGTTTTGCAGGTTGAAAATTTTCAAATCTGCAAGAAAGTTTTATCACCATCAAAAAGGGGGAGATTGTTGGAGAAAACTCCTTATTGTTTTGAAGTTGACAAAACATTTCCTATAGTTTAGTCTGAAGAACTCCAGATGCTACTGTCAAAGTCTAAAGACCATTAGACTTTAATCTCAAAGTCTAACCTCTCTAATAGATTCCAGACTGAAGAATGAAGACCTATCCAGATGAAGGTTTATCTTTAAGGATTTGGCTCGTTTGGTTCTTGGAAGATCTTATGGCTGGATATAGCATCTTATGATCAATTATTGTTATTGGAATCCACTCCGATATGAAGATCTTTTGAAGGGCGAGCAAACTTGGAAGGTTCTACTTATGGAAACCAAGATTCTAATTGTATAGGCAAACACGATTGATGAGCTATCATCACATTCTTTAAACGACTCAAGATCTCCTTAATTGATTCTGTCCAACGGGTAGATTGGAAGAACTCCTTTGGAAAGTGCCAACGGTTGTAGAAGCATGTAGGAGTATATACGGAAAACTCTTAAGTTGTTCGAGTGTGTGCGTGAAAGAAGAATTTCAAAGTCTGAATCTTTATAGTTCCTTGCTCCTTCATTCATTGAGCTCAAAGATTGTACACAAAAGAGAGAAACACATAGCGAGACTTTGTGAGAGATTTGTACAAACTCTTTACTAAGAAAATCGAAGATCACAAGTTGTAAAATCTCTTTTGATTCATAGTAAAATCCAGCTAGTGAGCTGTCAGCGTGGGAGAGTGGACATAGGCTTAATCTAACCCGAAACACTATAAACCTCGTGTTTCAATTCCCTTTCCTTAACTCCTTACTTCTATTCGTAGCTTTATATAATTGTTTAATGCTATTTATGTTCTTAGTCAATTATCTTTAAAAGGCAATTTATTACTATTCAGTCTTGCGAGAAAATTTTATTTACAACTATTCACCCTCCTCTAGGTGTCGCACTAGCACTTACAGGTGACAATTGTCTCAGAACAAAAATGTTCAAGTTGAAGGAGTGCAAACTTCTCCCTCAATTTCACTTTCAACGAATCAAGAAAATCGAAGTACAAACTTCTAGGGTTCATCACCCCTCGCTTCAGTAGTTTAAAATAAGTCCTATTGTGGTCCTTAGAACGAAAAGATCCGTCCTTTCACCACGAACATTTGCAGCGACGCCCATTCTAGGATGAAAATTTGTGAACATCCTTTCATCATCATCTTTCCCTTCAAGCTGATTAAAGGATCCAAATTGTGGATCACTTGGAAAATTTGCAAAAGTCCTTGCTGACAGATCAACAGGCACAATGCCCATACTTTCTATCGACCTCAAAAAGTGAGTCTCATTCTTGTACCATTTCTTGCTTAAAAACTCATCAATGAAAGACATTGCAATACCACCCTCCTTTAATTTAGAGTAGAGTTTAAAGAGAAATTCGGGCTTAAGAGTCCTTACAAGTTCGGCGTCTATAATGATCTCTTCTTCAGCATGTTGCTATGGAGGATCTTGAGTCCTAGGTTGAGAAGAGTGATGCAATTAAGAATGTTGTTGTTGACTTTGCTGTTGTTGTGGAGAGTCTTCTTCCTCGTTCTGATCAAAGTGTGTAGGACCCTCACGCATATGCTGTGGTCCCATGCTCGCGATTCTAGAAGACTTTCATTGGGAAGACATTGTCACTCTCTTTCGGAGATTTCTCAACTCGATCGTGAAAAAGGTGAAAGCTTTTGGATTAAACTAGAGAGAAAGTATGAGAAAATGGAGTTCTGTACTCTAGGGTTTGTGAGTGAAAACGAAGAAGAAGAAAATCGACAGTATATAAAGCAGATGAAATGGGGTATATGGATCGTCATAAAGGAAAAAGTAAAAACTGTCTTTTTGAAAATGAAAACTGCCTTAAATTCAAAAACTAAAAAAATGATTACTAAAAATAAAATAAGTAATTAGCGATTAAAAAAGTAAACGTATCATTTCAAATTTTCATCCAAAAATTAAATTGCTAGAACATAAGTAACTTACAGTCCCAACTTTTGGTTGTTATGAGTCTAATCATCTTTAGACTTTAATTGATAAAAGATATGATATTCAATCTGGTGCGAATAGACTCAAATAGACTCTTCTCCAAAGGCTTTGTAAAAATATGTCTGCCAACCGATTCTTCGAGTCAATAAACTGTATTATAACTTCTCCATTCTGAACATGATTTTTAATAAAATGATGTCGAATTTCTATGTGCTTTGCTCTTGAATGAAGAATCGGATTCTTAGTGAGATTGATCGCACTGGTATTGTTGCATTTGATCTCGGTGCATGAGTCTTCGATTCCAAAGTCTTTTAGCTATTGCTTTATCCACAGAATTTGAGAGCAACAACTTCCAAGAGCTACATACTCTACTTCTGCTATTGAAAGAGCTACGGTACTCTGCTTCCTTGAGAACCAAGACACCAGCTTGTTGCTCAACAGTTGACAAGTACCAAAAGTATTTTTTTCTTTTTGATGATGCGTTTTGTAGCACTTAGATGAGATTCTTTAGGATCTAATTGAAATCTAGCACAAATGCAAACACTAAACAAAATGTCAGGTCTAGAAGTAGTAAGATAAAGAAGTGAACCAATAATACTCCTGTAGAGCTTCTGGTCAACTTTCTTTCCTCCTTCGTCTTTATCTAGCTTCGAAGAGCTTGACATTGGTATCTCAGTCTTTTTTCAATTCTCCAATCCGAACTTCTTGATGAGATCTTTTGCATATTTTTCTTGGTGAATAAAAATTCATTTCTTCATTTGTTTCACTTGTAATCTGAAAAAGAAAGATAATTCACCCATCATGCTTATCTCAAATTAATCCTGCATAGACTTAAAAATCTTCTTACACAAATTTTCATTAGATGATCCAAAGATAATATCATAAACATAGATTTGAATGAGTAGAAAATCTTTGCTTTCCTTTTTAATGAACAAAGTAGTATCCACATTTCCTTTAACAAAACCATTTTGAATTAGAAACTTACTTAACCTGTCATACCAGGCTTGAGATGCTTGCTTTAATCCATATAGGGCTTTTTTAGTCTGAAGACTGAGTCTGGCCTATTTAGATCTTTAAATCCAAATGGTCATTCCACATAGACTTCTTCTTGGATAAATCCATTGAGGAATGAACTTTTGACGTACATTTGGAATAACCTGAAATTTTTATAGCAAGTTAAAATAAGTAATAATCTAATTGCTTCTAACCTTACCACTGGTGCATAGGTCTTATCATAGTTTATCCCTTCGTCTTGCGTATATCATTTGACCACGAGTCTTGCTTTATTTCTGACCACTTTTTCCTTTCTCATCCATTTTGTTCCTGAAAACCTATTTAGTTCCTATAATAGATTTACCTTTTGGTTTAGGAATTAGCTCCCAAACATCGTTGATGCTGAACTATCTGAGCTCTTCTTGCATAGCTTCAATCCAGCTTTCGTCAGCTAAGGTTTCTTCTATGCTTTTGGGTTCTATCTCAGAAATAAGTGCTAGAGCACTAGACTCTTTTCGCCATTTGGATCTAGTACGAATTCATTCATCAATGTTGCTAATGATGAGTTCCTTGGGATGACTAGACTTATGCTTCTAGTTACTTGTTGGTCTGAAAATTTGCTGATCCTCTGCTTCAATTGAATCTACTGGTTCTTGTTGTTGTTGTTCTTCAGAAGTCTGAACCACTTTAGGGGAAGTAGACTTTGTAATATTTGGAGCAGGTTCAGAATCTTCTAGTTGAGTCTGATTCAGCTGATTCTGTACAGAGTCTTAGAATTTGACGTTCATAAATTCTTCCACAGACTGAGTTTTTTTGTTGAATATTTCGTAGGCTTTGCTTGAGGTTGAGTAGCCAAGGAAAGTTCCTTCATCTGATTTTTCCTCAAACTTACCAGTTCGATCATTTGCATTTTTCAAAACAAAACACTTACAATCAAACACATGAAAATAAGAAACATTTGGCTTTTTTTCCTTTAAATACTTCATAAGGAGTTTTCTCTAGAATATGCTTTAAAAATACTCTGTTAATAATATAACAAGCTATAGAAACTACTTCAACCCAAAATCAAGAATAAATATTGCTTTCAATTAAAAGAGTTATTGCCATCTCCTACAAAGATCTATTATTTTTTTTCCACAACTCCATTCTATTCTAGAGTATATGGAGAAGAGAAAACATGCTGGAAACCAGATTCATCACAAAATTTAGCAAAGTCTTAATTTTCAAATTCACCTCAATGGTCTGTCTGTATGCTTGAAATAACATATCATTTTTCATTTTGAACTTTCTTGGCAAACTTTGAGAAGTAAGAAAATGTTTCAGACTTACTTGCTAGAAAGTAAACCCAAATAAAATGAGAATAATCATCCACGATTACTAGGCAGTATCTCTCTCTACCAATGCTTTGAGTTCTGGTTGGTCCAAAGAAATCCATATGCAGAAGCTGCAAAACTCAATTAGTAGAAACTTGATTTATAGGTTTAAAAGAACTTCTAACCTATTTTTCCAAAACACCTAGCGTGCATAGATTAGACTTTTGATAAGTCAAATTGGGGAATCCATAAACAAGTTTCTTAGAAGAGATTTTGGCAATCTGTTTCATATTAACATGGCCAAGCTTTCGATACCAAAGATGTCACGCCCTGATCCTCAAGCACACGCACATCCCTTACCTTGGTCAATTTTAAATGCAATATCCCAGGACTACGTATCGCCGACCCTTTCATTTTCATAAGCACATGCGGAAGCAATTATAAATCCCCAGACAATAAAGCAAAGGGATAGAAAAGCAGGATCATATTTTTTCATAATGAAACTCACAACCTTACTTTTATACATAGCACAACCCATAGTATTTTACCATACTATTCATAAAGGTCTAATCTCACACTTATCTATAAGAACACAAGGTTCACACAAAATGGGATAGGATCTCAGTCTGCATCCGGGTCGTACTCAAGATCCTTCTCTAGATCATTTTCCTCCTAAAAATCTTCATCTTCTTCAGATTTCACATCAGGGTTCTCCTCCTCAGATTCCTTCTCCTCAGGCTCCTCATCAGAGTCCTGAAGTGCTGTCCCATAACCGAGATGAGACTATGTCTCAGCAAGTTCTACCCCCTAAGACCCGATTAATAAACCAATATGCCATACAGGTACCTATGCACACACAGGCCGGAGGACTTACCTTGGCCTCAGATTCCACCTGCATATTAGCACAATTCAACAGGCACCCAAGAAATCACATCACCGATCGATATCTCAATCAGTTGACCTAGTCGATTACATGTCATTCGACCATTCACCGATCATTCCCATTCAATCAATCAATTTACAACATCGAATCAAAGCAATGATCAATCGACCTAGTCGATTACATGTCAGTCGAACCATTTCTAGGTCATTTCACTCCACACTATATAACCTTCAATTGTACACTCAGTCACAGAGCTACAGTAATGCTCTCGGGCGTCTTTTTCACCAAGGTGACGTACAATAAGAACTTTATGTGCATGCTCTCGGGCATCTTTTTCTCCGTGGTGATATATTAATCACAGAGCTAATATAATCAATTCACTATGCTCTTGGGCATCATTTTCGCCGGGTGATATATTAATCACAGAGCTAATATAATCAATTCACTATGCTCTCAAACGTTGTTTTCGCCGGGGTGATATATTACTCACAAAGCTAATATAATCAATTCACTATGCTCTCGGGCATCGTTTTCGCCGGGGTGATATATTAATCACAGAGCCACGTGCTACCTAATTCTTTCCCAACTTTCTAATATCCAATACATCGAATCCAATTGGTCTTAGCCTAGAGTATATTTAGTTCAATCTCACAATTTTCTCCACTTTATAGCCATTAAAATTATTATTGGTGCTATATAATTATACTCGACCATCTACCAATCAATTATTCAATTTCAATCAATTTAGGAATAATTCCTCAAATTGCACAATCAATTCAATTCAACACAACGTAGAGCTCAAATAAATAAGCGGACTACACTACGACAATCAGCATAAAATTTCGGTTGTCGGCTATCCCTGTCTAATTTCTGAAAAGATAAATAATTAATTAATTTAATTTTGAAAATTAATAATTAAATACTAAAAATCCAATTTAGGCCTGTAATGCCTAATTGAAGCCCGATAAGGGTCGGGAAAAATCCCGAGATACATTCAATAATTAATAGTACGTCTCTACTTGCTAATTGCACAATTTAATTGCCTAACATGCATCACAGTTATCTAATAATCACTAATACACTCTAATCTAACCACCTAATTGCACTTAATTAAATCTAATAAACCCTTAAGCATAATTAGTAAACTAATAAAGCATTAGTGAGCAAAACTCACCTGTTTAACAATCTGTTCGGATTGAAACGTCGAGAACATCGCAATGGACGTTTTTCTCCAAGGTGGGCCTAAGGTCCGAGGCCTGCAAGCACCTCAAAACAGCCTCCAAAGCTTGCTGGAGACCCACTATTTTGCTTGCTGATCTTGGCTGGAATTGAAGGGAAATCAACTTGGTTTAGACGGGAATTGATCGGGAATGAAGAAATAGGCCAAACCGGGCCTAGATGGAGGTTTACTAGTGAAGAAACGGCTATGGATAGCCTTGGTTGAGCTGCAATAGAATTGAACAGCAGCTTGGACGAGTGAGGAGAGGCAGAGATGACGGGGTTGGGTGGTGCTTGCGCGGGTGGAGGCGCGAACGGCGATGGTGCGGCGGCATGAGGCCGCGTGAGGCGGCGACGGCTTCTCCTCTGCTGGTGGGGTGCGAAATGGAGAGGAGAGGAAGGGTGGATGGCAACAATGGAGAAGGAATAAGGGAGAGAGAGAGAGATTAAGGGATAAGAGAGAGGTGGGCCATCTTGGCTTGATTTTTCCAAACTTGGTCTTCAAGTTTCATTCTTGGCCATACACTCCTCCTTTGGTCACATTGAACCACCAACACACATCCCACAACCTCTCAATTGGTCCGAAAGTGCTAGGGTATGGGGAGTTATGAATTTTGCATAATCTCCCTTCAATTGGAAGCTTGACCCACTTCAATACAACCTCATTTGGCCTTTATAAAATCAATTAATATCTTTATATCTCCATTGACATTTTTCCTCACCCTCTAATCCATCTTGCACCTCAATTTTGGAATCAAAAGTATTTACCGGCTTTTTCTACACAAAAATGACTCGGCGACGACTTTTTCCCAAAAAATCTCGGTTATCAGAAAAATATTCTAATACTTAGTTGTCGATCCTAGAATTTATTGTGGCATGATAGAATCTTCAATTCTGAAATCGGACTCAGATTAGCGGTTAATTTCACTCCGACACATTTTTAGCGTGACCTAGGCTACCATGTAGTTTTTAGAATTTTTTAGGGCAAATGACCCGTGGTTGATTTTCTTCGAGTCACACTGAATCCACTCAACACATTGGCACGGTTAATTTCACTCCGACGCATTTTTAGCGTGACCTAGGCTACCATGTAGTTTTTAGAACTTTTAGGGCAAATGACCCGTGGTTGATTTTCTTCGAGCCACACTAAACCCACTCGACACATTGGCGACTATTGATTGTCATGAAAATCTCGAGGGTTCAAATACGGACACAGATACCAAAACGACAATAAAATCAAACTAGTGCCGGTCGATGAGAATTTTCCAATTTAATAGAGTCACCTACGATCGGCCACACATCTCAATCGACTAACCTATTCCCGATCTCAAATCGGTTTTATATTGTGCCGTAATGGCCTTTAAAGATAAGCACGGTTGAGAAGTCGATTTTTGGTCGAATTCTCAAGTCCATTGCCTAAAAATTCATTAATGACTTCCCTGGATAGTTTAGTTATCTCGTGAGTAGCCAACTTAGAGAAAAGCATTGTAGCCGCATCGATGAAATGCCCAACTTATCCAATTGAAATCAAAACCTGAAAATCAGGATGTCACAAAAGATTTGCTTCGTCTTGAATGGATATTAGATACTGAGAACTTTCTGGTTTTATATCTAGAAGATAAATATTCCCATGTCTTCGTCTAGTGAAAGATTGAGAAAAATCTTTAGTAGTTCATGAACAAATTCCCTCTTGGAAATTGATTTTGAATCAAGTGTCGCACGTTGACTAATGCTGAGTATATTGTAATTCAAACCTTCCACCAAGGAAACATTGTTGATTGTGAGACTTCCAATTTTTATAGTTCCACATCCAACAATTCTTCATTTACTATTTCCACCAAAATAGACTTTTCCACCATTTAATTACACAAGCTTTATAAAATAACTTGAATCTCCTGTCATGTGTCTAGAACAGTCACTATTCAAATACCACTTAATCTTTTTTTTGATAGTGACCTGCAATTACAAAAAGAACTCAAGTTTTCTTTGGTACCCATATCTTCTTGGGTCTAGGGGAGTTAGTATAAAATACAGTTTTTGCCCAATTCTTCTTAACAAGTCTCCAAACCTTGGGACATTCTTTCTCGAAATTTTCTGAGCTATTACACTTTGAACATTTGAAAGCACTTCGGCCAACAGGTTTTATAAAAACTCTTTGAAAATGATTTATGTAAAATGTTTTTGTAGGTTTTTGTTTAATTCTTTTCTTTACTTTTGGAAAATCAATTAAAGGAATGATTTCTGGTGTTATTCCCAAACCAGATTTGTTGAAATAAGGTCTTTGAACCGAAAGAATCTTTTCCAATTTCTCAAATCCTTTTGAAAACTTTTTTGTGATATTAGAAATGTCCTCTTTTAAAAAAGTATTTTCCTTTGAAAGAGAATCTGCACTTTCTTTCATTTTAACAAAACTTCTGTCTAAATTTTCAAACTTTTATTTCCTAGAAGTTTCTTGTTGCTTAAGTATAGATTTCTCCCTTTTCAGCTCGGAAATCCTTTTAAGATAGGTTTTGAGACTAAGATAAAGTTCATCTATGTATTTCAAACTTTAGCAGGAATTTTTAAATTACTAACCTCGATTTCGTTATCTGAGTTTGAGTTTGAATCTGTTTCAAAGTCTGAATCTGATTATGAAATTGGCATTAGACATATATTGGCATATTCTTCATTACTTTATTTGCATTCAAAAGATCGCTCAATGTCTCGCTTTGAGAGCCTTTCTATAATTCTCAGTTCTTCCATTCTTTTTCTTCAATAGATGACAGTTGGGTCTGATGTGCCCATTTTTCTTGCATTCAAAATAGATCACATCTTTGTTGACTTTATTATCCTCAGTTGATTTGTTCTGAAACTTTTGAGTGCCTTGCTTCTTCCAGTTGAATCTTCTTCCCTTTCTATTCAACTATCTGAATTTTCTTATCATGAGTGCTAGTTCTTCATTGTCCATATCTTCTGAATCTGTGTCAGAATCATCATTAAATTTTAAAGCAATTGACTTCTTATCTTTAAGATCTTCCTAATTGATTTGCTCCACTTTATATGATTGAAGTATGCCAATTAGTTCGTCTACAGAAAGCGGCATGATCCTCTAGGTTTCTCTTATTGAAAGTCTTCACGTGATTCCAGTCTTTGAAGAGTTCACGCAGCAATTTATTAACCTTCATTGGTCTTGAGATTGGTTGTCCCTGATATGTTAGACCGTTTACAATTTCTGTGAAATGACTAAACATGTCGATAGAATTCCCTAGCTTCATCTTGAAGGTTTCATACTGTTCAAGTAGAATATTGATTTCTATTTCTTTAACTCAATCAATTCCTTCATAGGTAACGTGCAACCTATCTCAGATTTTTTTTGTTGTTTCACAAGATGAAATTTTGTTACACTTAGTAGGAGATAAAGCGTAATATAAAGAGTAAATGGCTTTAGCATCAAGAGCTTGTCTCTTGGTTATTTCTTCTTGTGCAATTTCACCAGCGTCTACAACTTATTTTCCACTTTCTAAGATGGATGTAGCTTTTTTGGGAATAATTCATTTTTCTACTACGTCCCATTTTAAGGGATCTTTCGATCTCAGGAATGCCTTCATTTTGTTTTTCCACACATTGTATTCCTTTCCATCAAAGTAAGGAGGTCTGGTGTTGCTTTAGCCTTCAACCAAACCTGGAGTCAAAATACTACCTATAGATCTTTAACTCAAAAGTAAAAACACTTCAATAAAATGAGCACATAAACTTTGATACCAATTGAAAGGACTAGTAAGAACACCTAGAGGGGGGTTAATAGGTGTACAGTTTTCGCAAGATTTAATGAGAGTAATTTGTCTTTAGAAGATAACGGACTGAAGATGTAATCAACTATAAGCAGATATATAAAGCTACGAATTAAATTTGGAGTTCAGGGAAAGAGAATAGAAACACAAAGTTTATAGTGGTTCAGCTTAGTTCAAGTCTACGTCCACTCTTCCACACTGATAGCCTACTGGCTGGATTTCACTATGAATCAAAAGAGTTTTTACAGTCTCACGTCATTGATTTCACAGTGTAGAAACTCTAGTACACTCTTCCAAAGTCTCACAAGTGTTTTACTCTCTCTTTTGAGTACAAGTTAATATCGACAATTGAAATAGCAAAGAAATAGGAAACTTCATACTTTGAAATTTTTCTAAGTATACTTCGCCTATCAAGAGATATGATTATCCGAATTGATTCCAATAAGAATAATTGATCATAAGATGCTATATCCAGCCATAAGATCTTCTACAAACCATATGGACTAAATCCTTGAAGATAAATCAGCATCTGGATAAGTCTTCACTCTTCGGTCTAGAATTTGTCAGTGTGGTCAAACTTTGAGATTAAAGTCTAGCGGTCTTCAGACTTTGACAGTAGCATCTGGAGTTCTTCAAACTATAACACTAAAGTCTGCAAGTCTTCAAACTAGATTTTAGGAAAGATTTTGTCAGCTTCAAAACAATAAGGAGTTTTCTCTAACAGAGAGAGGGTTGTCGTCAAAGATATTAACAAGAGATTTGAAAGACTAGACTTTTGCGCTTCTTCTTGATCGCAAAGTTCATGTGTTCTCTCCTACATGACCACTTATATTTTTATGGTGAATTTAATCAGAGCCAAGTTCCTCAAATTCTTCGTATAACTCTTTTCAAGTCTAATTTTGATTTATTTGTGAGGTTCTTGCTAGTTTCATTCCTTAATTTTCAATTTTTTGCGTAATGTTTACCCAATCCAATTTATGCATATTCTAACCTAATCCGATATTGCTCGATGATGAGATAGAGTCATAAACTCTTGGATTTTCATCTAGCCAATAAATCAAAAAGTGTGACTTTCATCAATTATTTGGGGGTATACGCATGTTGCCAAGGTAGGCCTTAACTCCATCAGTCCACTCAACGGTGATAAAAGCAACTGTGTGGGACCATCTTCGAAGTGCTCCTTCCGTCCATGCACAAATATTTTAAGAGATGATGTCAACTCTAACTCTTCGGGAGACGGTCGACTTGGAGTCAAGTCATCGGGGGTGCTACAGGATAATTTCTTAACGGAAGAACGCTTAAACGTGTGTGAGAAGACAGGTTCACATGATGTCCTTAACACGGGAAAATATATATTGGGTACTCAAGTTGTAGCCAACTCAGTAAAATATTAATGTATATATCTTGCAACACATGTCGCACCCGAGGCCACTAATCAGAAACGCTTAAAATTCTCGTGGGCCCTTTCTCTCTCTACCCACTTCTATTTTTCTCTCTTTCTGCGGTCTCTCTATCTCTCCCGTCTTCACGTGACGCGCACTCTTCTTCACTCTTCAAGCTCCGCTCAAGATCCACCAACCGAAACAAAGAAAGTGGACCCACCTCAATTCCTTCTACTTTCTCCTATGCAAAATTCGAACTCTCTCTCTCTCTCTCTCTATCTGCTTTGACACTTCCATTTGCAGAAAGAAAGAAAAATGGAAGTAGAGAGAGGGTGTCTGACAACAAAGAAGTGAGGCGAGTGGAGAGAGAAATGGGCCCGCAAGAGTTTTAAACATTTCTGACTCGTGGGCCAGGATACGATGTTGGAGAAATCTTCCCGGAGTGTTTTGAAGCGACAAAACTTTTCCACCGCCCTAGTCTGGAAGATTTCCAGACTCTACTATTTAAAGTCTCGAAGACCTCCGGACGCCAGACTCAAGACTCAAAGTCTATCCTCATTGACAGTTTCTAGTTTGTCAAAGAAGGTCTATCCAGGACTAGATGTTTCGTTAAAGATTTGATCTTATCGACTGACGAAGATCTCTTGGCTGGATATGACATAACGGATTTCTTTATTCGAATCAAGATTGATTAAGGATCCGATGATTGACGAAGTATACATGGAATGTTCTACTTATGGAAACCGAGATCCTGATTGTATGGGCGAGCAAGATTGATGGGTTATCGGCATGTTCCTTTAATAGCTCGAATGATCTTCCTAATTGATTCTGTCCAACGGGAAGATTGGAAGAATTCCTTTGGTAAGTGCCAACGGGTATGATGGCATAAAGGAGTATATAAGGAAGACGTTCCAGTTGTTCGAGTGTGTGCTCGATAGAAGAATTCCAAAGTCTGAAGCTCCTTGTTCTTAGTCAATTCATTTACTGAGCGAAATCTTGTACGCAAAAGAGAGTCTATATTTTGAGATACCTTGAGGAAGTGTGGTAGAGTATCTACACTGTGGAATCAAGGGAAAGCATTGCTGTAACATCTCTTTTGTTCATAGTGGAATCTAGCCGGTGGGCTGTCAGTGCGAAATAGTGGACGTAGGCTTGGAATAAGTCGAACCACTATAAACCTTGTGTTCAATTTTCTCTTCCCTACTCTCTGCTTTACTTTGATCATAATTCGTTTTTGTTAAAGGAGAACTTCATTTCTATTGTTTGCCTAGTATTGCTCTCTTATCTCGAGAAATTGTTTTTTACACCTATTCACCCCCCTTTAGATGCTTATACTAGCTATATCAATTGGTATCAGAGCTTGTGTACTCACTTTGTTTGAAGTGTTTTACTTCAGAGTTAAAGATTCATGGCTAGTATGTTAGCTCTAGGGCTGGTGGAAGGGCAAAGCAATACCAGACCACCTTACTTTGATGGAAAGGATTACAACATCTGGAAAAACAAGATGAAAGCGTTCTTAAGATCAAAGGATCCTCTGGAATGGGACGTTGTAGAAAAAGGAATCACTCCTAAAGCTGCACCTATCTCAGAGAGAGGAAAAGAAGCTGTTAATACCAGTGAAATGACTCAGGAAGAAATAATCAAGAGACAAGCTCTTGATGCAAAAGCAATTTATTCTTTATATTGTGCTTTGTCACCTACTGAATATAACAGAATATCTTCTTGTGTTACAGCAAAAGAAGTCTAGGATAGATTACATATTACCTATGAAGGAACTGATCGAGTGAAAGAGACCAAAATCAACATTCTCCTCGGTTAATACGAAGCCTTCAAAATGAAATCAAAAGAATCTATAACTGACATGTTTAGTCGTTTTACAGAAATCGTGAATGGTCTTGAAAATCAAGGTCAACCAATTTCTGATCCCATGAAGGTAAACAAGCTACTGCGAGGACTCACCAAAAATTAGAATCATATAAAGATCTCAATCAGAGAGACACAAAGAATCATGCCACTATTGGTCGATGAGTTGGTTGGGACTCTTCAGTCTTATGAAGTGGAACGAATCAATGAAGACGAAGATCCTAAAGGTAAGAAATCTATTGCATTAAAATCCAATGATGATTCTGATGTTACAGATTCAGAAGACGATATGGATGATGAGGAGCTTGCTCTCATGATAAGAAGATTCGAAAGCTTAACAAAAGGAAGAAGATTCAATCCAAAGAAACAGAATTTTCAAAAGCAAAGACTAAGTCCGTTGAGGATGATGAATCAAACAAAGATGTAGTCTCGCTTTGAATGTAAGAAAATGGACACATCAAACCCAACCGTCCTCTTCGAGGAAGAAGAAAGGAAAAGCTGAAAAGTATCGAAAGGCTCTTAAAGTAGAAACCCTGGGAGTGATACAGAGTGAGAAGAAAGTGATGATGATTATGCCAATATATGTCTGATGACACAATCGGATTCAGATTCAAACTCCGAGATAGACTCAGATTCAGACAATGAATTTGAGGTGAGTAACTTTAAAATCCCTATAAGACGGCAATGTTAGGGAAATAGGCTTGGCGGTTGGGTCACAACACTCTTCTCTCTGGAGCAGATTGTTTAAGGGATTATATTATCCCCATACAGATTTTTGGCATGCAGCGAAGGGCCTTCGGCCCTCATGGGGATGGAGAAGCTTGCTTGTAGGAAGGGATTCAATTGCACCCCAAGTAATGTGGCAAGTAGGAGATGGATTTAAGATCAAAATCCGGGAAGATAAATGGTTGCGAAGAGGATGTATAGAGGGCCCAGTGAATGTAAATGAACCATCCTTGGTGTCAGATCTTATAGATGAAGAGCGAGGTATATGGGATGAAACGACCATAGTAGCACACTTTGAGGAAAGTCTAGCTGAAGAAATTCTAACTATCCCAATCAAACCTCAAACAGAAATAGATAAGCTGATATGGACTGGTACTCAGGCAGGTCAGTATACAGTCAAAAGTGGATATAATCACATGAAGGAGGATAAAGAGCAAAGTCCAGTAAATCAAGCCACAACGTCGTTTCAGCCCTCCCCCGCGCTATGGAAAAATATTTGGAAACTACATACTCCATCCAAGGTGAAAAACTTTATGTGGTGTTTATGTCAAAATGCTTTACCGACGAAGGATAATTTGTTTAGAAGGAAAATCTTACCCGATCCCATATGCCCTCTATGTACCCATGAAAGAGAGACGGTGGAACATCTTTTTTTGTTGTGCCCGTGGACTAGCCAGATATGGAGCAATCCTGTGATGAAAATTAAAATCTCAACTCAGGGCTTGACAAGGATAGAAGAATGGTTTTGCAGACTCAAAGAGAAGATGACTAAACCTCCGAACCTGAACTTGGTAGCAGTAGTGTTATGGACAATCTGGAAGGCTCGGAATCAGGCCATATTTCGAGGAAGGGAACTAGAGGCGTCGGCCATCCTAGACTCTGCCCAAACAACACTAAAAAGTTATCAAAAGTGGAATCCACGGATGGGTGATTATAAAGACAGATCTAAGAATAGAGCAACCCCAACAGAGAACATAGAGCAAATCAGTGAGCAACAAGCTGACAGAGAGTTGGGTGGGGCACAACGAGCTGAAACCAGCACGATAGGACTCAGAACAGATGATGAACAGGAGGAAAGAGCAGATGAATCAAGCATATACCTGCGATCGGAACTCAATGGCGCCTGGAGTGGGGGCAATAGACGGCTTGTTGCACAAAAGCAAGCTGAAATCGGTAGCGAACGGGGACCGGAGCGAGCCTTCCTCGATGAACCCCTCGGGAAAGCATTACGAAGGACGGGCGAGGGCGAACCGGTGGATCTGCGGTTGGGAGGCCAAGTAACGTTCTAAGACCTCCAACCCGAGCGGAGAGCGTCGGAGGAGGAACGATCGGAGAAAGGAACAGCACGGCGTCTTCGATCGAGCGGTGAGCTGAAACGGGGTTTGTTGGGTTGGCCACCAGAGGCAACGCCGGTCCACGGAGCAGGGAAGAAAGAGAGGAACTGAGATCTCGGCGCAAAGGACCAAATCAGAGGGGTGCTGGACAGAAAACCCACGAAAATACCAGATCTGAAACCCACGAAATTAAACCACCTCAACAATGGATTCCACCACATGAAGGAGCTTGGAAGATTAATGTAGATGGGACGCACGAACCTGGTTTGTTGAGGAACTCCATAGCTTGTGTGTGCAGAGATTCGGAAGGGAGGTTGGTGGAAGGCGTGGTTAAGGAGATCAAAGCTTCTTCTCCCCTTATGGCCGAAACCCTAGCTTTATGGGAAGCCATTGACTTTTTTTATCCGAAAAGATACGAAGCACTTATCTTTGAGTCGATGCCTTGCAACTTGTCCAAGCCATGAACAGATCAAATCAGTTGAGTTGCGAAATCCAACCTATTATCAGTAAATGCAAGGAAAAACTGCGGGGCTTCACAAATTCTCATATAGCCCATTGTTTTAGAGAAGCTAATATGGTTGCAGATTGGGTTGCTAAAGCCCATAAGAAAAAACAATTACCTCTGGATTGGGTCTTATCCCCTCCCCAAACTTTGCTAGACCTATTATGTAATGATGCCTATTTATCGGGCCTCTCATCTTTGCATACTTAATGAAATTTGCATATTTCGACCAAAAAAATCCCTATTAAAGTTTCTAAATACATTGATGAGTTGTGTTTTAGTCTTAAGACTTCTCTTAAAAGGATTTCTGAACTTAAAAAGGAAAACTCTGCATTAAAACAACAGGAAAATGTTTTGAAAGAAAATGTGAAATGTTTAGACATGAATGTTTCTACTCTTAAAGAAAGCGAACGTGATCTTTTAAAAGAAAATGCATTTTTAAAAAATGACATATCAAATATTTCAAAAAGATTTTTAATAGGATCTGAGAAACTTGAAAAAATTCTTTCAGCACAAAGACCTTATTTCAATAAATCTGGTTTAGGAATGACAGCGAAAAACCATTCCTTTAATTGATTTTCCTAAAGTGAAGGAAAGAATTAAGCAAAGACCCACAAGAGATGCTTACAAAAATCATTTCAAAAAGGTTTTTGTAAAACCAATAGGTCGAAATGCTCTCAGATGTTCAAAGTACAATAGTGCAGATCATTTTGAAAAGGAATGTCCTATGGTTTGGAAACCTGTTAAGAAAGAATGGGCAAAAATCGCATATCATACTAACACCAATGGACCCAAGAAAATATGGGTATCAAAGAAAGCTTGAGTCTCTTTTTTAAATGCAAGTCACTATCAAGAAAAATGTAAAATGGTATCTGGATAGTGGATGCTCAAGACATATGACAGGAGATTCAAATTGCTTCATAAAGCTCGTTCAAGTAAAAGGTGGAAAAGTCTCATTTGGAGGAAACAGCAAAGGAAGAATTGTGGGATTTGGAATCTGTAAAGATTGGAAACCTCACAATAAGCAATGTTTCTTTAGTGGAAGGACTTAACTACAATCTGCTCGCATCGGGCCACTGTGTGATACCGGTTTCAAAATCAACTTTTAAGAGGGAATATGTTCAGAACCAAGAAAGATTCTACTCGGTCATTCATGGGTCGAAGACATGGAAATATCTACCTCTTGGATGTGAAACCGATGAACCGCAATGTCTAATCTCAATTCAAGACGAAGCGAGCTTATGGCACGAAAGCTTGGGCGTATCAATATGAAGCGAGATAGCCAAAATTTCAGCAAAGAAGCTTGTTCGTGGTCTACCCAATTTATCATACCAAAAGTCTGATCTATGTACACCATGCGTATTGGGAAAGCGGGTAAAGAAATTCCTTTAAACCAATAAATCAAGTTTCCACTAATCGTGTACTGCAGGCTTCGCATATGGATCTCTTTGGACCAACCAGAACTCGGAGCATTGGAGGTAAGAAATATTGCCTAGTAATTGTGGATGACTACTCACAATTTACTTGGGTATTTTCTGGCAAGTAAGTCTGAAACCTTCTCTTACTTTGAAAAGTTTGCTAAAAATGTTCAAAATGAAAAAGGGTATGTTATCTCAAGTATAAAAATAGGCCATGGAGGTGAATTTGAAAATCAAGATTTTACAAAATTCTATGATGAATCTAGTTTTCAGCATGTGTTTTCCTATACTCTAGAGCAAAACGGAGTTGTGGAAAGAAAGAATAGATCGCTTCAAGAAATGGCTAGAACTCTTTTAATTGAAAGTAACATCTCTTCACGATTTTGGGCTGAAGCAGTTTCAACAACATGTTATATTATCAATAGAATTTTTCTAAGGCCTATTTTGGAAAAAAAAAAAAACCCCTATGAGTTATTCAAAGGAAATAAGCCTATTATTTCATATTTTCATGTATTTGGATGCAAATGCTTTATATTGAAAAATGCAAATGATCGAGTTGGTAAGTTTGAAGAAAAATCAAACGAAGGCATCTTCCTTGGATATTCAACATCAAGCAAAGCCTACAGAGTCTATAACAAGAAGACTCAATCTGTGGAGGAATCAATGAATGTCAAATTCCAAGATTCTATGCAAATTGAATCTATTCAGACTCATCTTGAAGAATCTGAACCTGCTCTAGACTCTACAAAGTTTAAATCTCAAGAAGCAGCTCAGACTTTGAAAGACCAGCAATAAGTGGTTATTGAAGATTCAAATGAAGGAAGTGATCATCAACCTAACAAATCAACCAGTAACTGGAAGCATAAGTCCAGTCATCCCAAAGATCTCATTATTGGCGACATTAATGAAGGAATTCGCATAAGATTCAAAAGGCGCGAAGAGTCTAGTGCTGTGGCACTTATTTCTGAAATAGAACCTAAAAGCATAGAAAAAGCTTTATCTGATGAAAGCTGGATTGAAGCTATGCAAGAAAAACTCAGACAATTCAGCATTAATGATGTCTGGGAGTTGACTCCTAAACCAAAAGGTAAATCTATTATTGGAGCTAAATGGGTTTTCAGGAACAAGATGAACGAAAAAGGTAAAGTCGTAAGAAACAAAGCAAGACTCGTGGCCAAGGGATATACGCAAGAAAAAGGGATAGACTATGACGAAACTTACGCACTAGTAGCAAGGTTAGAAGTAATTCGATTATTACTTGCTTTTGCTTGTTATAAGAATTTCAGGTTATTCCAAATGGACGTCAAAAGTGCTTTCCTGAATGGATTCATCCATGCGGAAGTCTATGTGGAACAACCACCTGAGTTTGAAGACTCAAGGAAACCAGACTTAGTGTTCAGACTGAAAAAGGCCTTATATGGTTTAAAACAAGCACCTCGAGCTTAGTACGACATGCTGAGTAAGTTTCTAATTCAGAACGGCTTTGTCAAAGGTAAAGTAGACACTACTCTGTTTATCAAAAGAGAAAGCAAAAGTTTTCTGCTTGTTCAAATATATGTTGATGATATTATTTTTGGATCCTCTAATGAAAGTTTGTGCAAGAACTTCTCTAAGTCTATGTAAGATCAATTTGAATGAGCATGATGGGTGAACTAACCTTCTTTCTTGGACTTCAAGTGAAACAACTGAAGGAAGGGACTTTTATCCATCAAGAAAAATATGCTAATGATCTTGTCAAAAAGTTTGGACTGGAAAATTGCAAAAAGACTGATATACCAATGTCAAGTTCTTTAAAGATAGACAAAGATGAAGGAGGAAAGAAAGTTGACCAAAAGCTATACAGGAGTATCATTAGTTCACTTCTTTATCTTACTGCTTCTAGACCTGACATTTTGTTTAATGTTTGCATTTGTGCTAGATTTCAAGCAGACCCTAAAGAATCTCATCTAAGTGCTGCAAAGCGTATTATCAAATACATTGCTTCAACCTCGAGCCTCGGTCTTTGGTATCCTAAAAATGGAGACTTTACTCTTCTTGGATACTCAGACGCAGACCTAGCCGGTTGCAGAGTTGATAGAAAGAGCACCTCAGGTACCTGTCAACTACTTGGAAGTAGGACAGTGTCTTGGTTTTCAAGGAAGCAAAATACAGTAGCTCTTTCTACAAACGAGTATGTAGCTCTCGGAAGTTGCTGTTCACAAATTCTGTGGATAAAACAATAGCTAAGAGACTTTGGAATTGAAGATTCATGCATAGATATTAACTGTGATAACACCAGCACAATCAATGTCACCAAAAATCTAATTCTTCACTCAAGAGCAAAGCATGTAGAGATTTAACATCACTTCATTAGAGATCATGTTCAAAATGGAGAAGTTTCGATTCAGTATGTTGACTCAAAGAACCAACTGGCGGATATATTTACAAAGCCTTTGGAGAAAAATCAATTTGAAATCATCCGTTCCAAACTCAACATCTTGAAGTTCGAAGAAGTTAAAGTCTAAAGACTCTCAGACTCAGACAAACAAGATTTTTGACTGTAAGTTATTCTCTCTCATATTAAATCTCGGAAAGGTACGATCATCTATCTATAATTGATTTTTGCTATTTTCAATTTACATAATAAGTGCAATTTTTCTTTTTCAAAAAGGAATTAATTTTTCTTTAAAATGGCAGTTATCTATTTTTGAAAAAGGCAGTTTTTTTTAAGAGGCATCTTTTACTTTCCTTTACGACGTTTAGTATTCCCCTCTTCGACTAACCTATATTCAGTCAGTTCCTCTTCGTTTAACTCCAAAAACTCTAAAAAGCATCAATCTTATACTCCTATCTTCTCCCCTTGTTTAATCTTCGAAAAAGTTGTCATCTTTCTTGGGAAAGTCAAGTTTAGAATCTTTCAAAAACTGTGAAAGATGTCGTCTTCAAGGAAGTCTTCGAGGATCGCAAGCAAGGGACCGCAGAAAATGAGTGAGGGTCCTACTCACTTTGATCTCACCGAGGAAGAGGAGTCTCCCAATCAACAGCAAAGCCCACAACATTCTCAGCAGCGTCACTCTCCACCAACTAGTCCACAGGATGTTGGTCATCGAGAAGAGGAAGAAATCGTTGAAGGCGCAGATCCTATAAGAACTCAAAAGCCCTCTTTTATTTATAAGCTTTACCGTGCTTTAAAAAGAACCGGTACTCCATTGAACTACATCGATGAGTTTTTTAAGGACAAAGGGTATGGTAATGAGTACATCTTTTTACAAAATATGGAGCGTTTGGGAATTGCCCCTAAGGGGTTGGCAGAAGAAACCCCTGCAAATATCCCAAGTGATCCGTGTGTTGGAGGAGTGAGTAAGCCAGATGGGAATGATGATGACAAGTTGTATAGTCAATTTCAACCGAGAATGGGTGTTGCAGCAAAAATTCGGGGAAAAAGGACAGACTTGTTTCGATCGAAGGTACAGAAGGATCTATACTCTAAGTTGTTGAAGTGTGGGGTGATAAACCCTAGGAGTGTGGACTTTGATTTCCTTGATGCTGTGAACGTTAATTTGAGGGAAAAGTTCAGTCTTCTTCAACTTGAGTAGTTCTGTTTTGACTCTACAGAAGCCTATGCTGAACTCACTGCATATTTCTATTCGAATCTTAGTTTCTTGGATGCAAATAGATTCTCTTTTAGTGTCCAAGATTAGGACTTTGTGATGGATGTAGATATGATGGCTGATGTGATTGGGGTTGAGAGAGGGAGATATCAACCTATCAATGTCTCTATTGCTCATGCCACATTGGAACTTGTTAAAGATAGAAGGACAGAGGGAAGGATTTCCTACTCAAGGATGCGTGCGTTCAACATTCTACTTCACAAGATTGTGATTAATTGGCTCAGACCGAAATCTACTTCAAAGACTGATGTTTCAAACTCAGAGGCAAAGCTGATGTACGTTATCAATGCTGGGAAAAAGTTTTTCTTCCTCACACTATTTTATTCCACATGAATAGAGCAGTGGTGAAGGACAAGGGTCAACTTCCTTATCCAGTTCTTGTGTCAAAGTTATTCAGACATTTGAATATTCAGCCTCCACAAATTCTTTGTGTTCGATCGTGTGATCAAATGGTGGTGGGATTGAAAATGGTGTCTAAAATGCATCTGAAAGAACTTAACAAGGCATTGGAGAAATTCAAGGAGACAACCCTACCAAGCCTCATCAAGTCTCTTCGGCAGCAAAAAGGAAAGGGAAGGAGCCCATGGTTGCTCCATCCAAGAAGAAAAGAGCTCTCATCGTTGATGATGAAGATGATGAGGATGACATCACCATTTCTGCTATGGCATTGAAGAACCCGAGTCGTTCTATTCCGGAATCAATGGAACGACAAGAGAAAGAAACGAAACAAAGGACTCGGAGAAAGAGAAGATTTGGAAGCGAGAGGAGAGAGAAGATGAAGAAAGAGATGCAAAGGAGGAAAGGTTTGAAGAAGAAGAGGAAAGAGGAAATCAAGAAGAAAGAGAGCATGAGGAACACTCTTCTCGACTTGAAGGCATGGAAACAAGGGGAGATTGTGAGAAAAGAGGAATTTCCTCATATTCGCTAGCAAAGTGAATGAGTCGCCCGCTCTCCAACAGATCTAGAGGACGTCTATTCGTCTCAATTTCCCGAGGAGGGACATGATGTTTCATCACCAAATCTGCGTGACTATGCTGATGTACCATCGTCTGCCTTTACTCCATCCGATCGTGCGTGCTTGAACGCGGGTGATAATTCAGCAGATTTTCGCAGAATTCTTGATGTTCTCTTGGAAATGCGGGGTCAGATATATGCTCTGGGATGCGAAGTTCAGAATTTGCATAATGCAGGTCAAGCTTCTTCGCTTTCCTTGAATGATCGAGATCCAAGCCCTTGCTCTTCGATTCAAGCAATCGCTAAGGGTGAAGAGGTGGCTCAACCGAAGGAAGAATTGAAAAAGCTGGAAGGCATCATCTAGTCAATGGGAGATTTCCAGCTTGTTCGCGTTCCCAAGCAATCTTGACTCTATTCTATTTCCATCTCAACCTTTTTTATGATGACAAAAAGGGGGAGAGATGCGAGATTTGAAAACTTTGAACTTAAACTTGTTGAACTTTTAGTTTGTTTTACTTGATCTGACTTGTGTGTCTGGATGTGGACTGAATTTGGGATTTGGATTTGACTGCTTATATTAAGTACTATTGATATCTTATGAATGGCTCGTGCAAGACTAACATATTTTCTGTGGTTGCAGATTCTAGTGTTATCATTAAGCCATTAATCTTTATGAGATATCCATATTTGCTTGAGTAATGTTTTGCAGGTCAAAGTTATTCAAATCTGCAGGAAAGTTTTGTCACTATCAAAAAGGGGGAGATTGTTGGAGAAATTTTCCTAGAGTGTTTTGAAGCTAACAAAACGTTTCCATCAGTCTAGTCTGAAGATTTGCAGACTCTACTATTTAAAGTCTAAAGACCTCCGGACTGCCAGACTCAAGACTCAAAGTCTATCCTCATTGACAGTTTCTAGTTTGTCGAAGAAGGTCTATCCAGGACTAGATGTTTTGTTAAAGATTTGATCTTATCAACTGACGAAGATCTCTTGGTTGGATATGACATAACGGATTTCTTTATTCGAATCAAGATTGATTAAGGATCCGATGATTGACGAAGTATACTTGGAAGGTTCTACTTATGGAAACCGAGATCCTGATTGTATGGGCGAGCAGGATTGATAGGCTATCGACATGTTCCTTTAATAGCTCGAATGATCTTCCTAATTGATTCTGTCCAACGGGAAGATTGGAAGAATTCCTTTGGTAAGTGCCAACGGGTATGATGGCATAAAGGAGTATATAAGGAAGACGTTCCAGTTGTTCAAGTGTGTGCTCGATAGAAGAATTCCAAAGTCTAAAGCTCCTTGTTCTTAGTCAATTCATTTACTGAGCGAAATCTTGTACGCAAAAGAGAGTCTATATTTTGAGATACCTTGAGGAAGTGTGGTAGAGTATCTACACTGTGGAATCAAGAGAAAGCATTGCTGTAACATCTCTTTTGTTCATAGTGGAATCCAGCCAGTGGGCTGTCAGTGCGGAAGAGTGGACGTAGGCTTGGAATAAGCCGAACCACTATAAACCTTATGTTCAATTTTATCTTCCCTACTCTCTGCTTTACTTTGATCATAATTCGTTTTTGTTAAAGGAGAACTTCCTTTCTATTGTCTGCCTAGTATTGCTCTCTTATCTCGAGAAATTATTTTTTACACCTATTCACCCCCCTCTAGGTGCTTATACTAGCTATATCATACGACACGTGTCGAAAGATAAATTGATTAATATTTTGCTAAGTTGGCTATACAACCTGGGTACCCAATATTTTATAAGACATGACAAGCTCCAAATTGCATCACGTGTGCTTTCCTATTCCAAAATCAACAATTGATGGTTACGTTTACTCTGATGGCAAATGAAATTATTAGCACATGGTACCCGACTACATGTTTGGTTACCTTCACCATCATTCCTTCCCTTGCTCTCTATAAATGTCGTTGGTTTGCTCTTAAGGACCCACTCAAAACCAACGCTCAAATTCTAAACAAATGCACCCAGAAGCATAATCGAGTGGCTTTCACGTGCAAATAGCGTTTGTTTTCAATTTCATTATCATTCATGGCAGGACATAATAGTGCGAAATTGCCTGTACTAATAAGTCTGCTGTTAATTTTAGACAATGTGTGTGTATGCTTGTGCAATAGAAACTCATCTTCCATCTGCTTTGGAGAAGAAAGGAATGCTCTGCTACCTGCTACGACTCAGACAAAGTTTGTCAAATGCACCTCACCTCCTTTCTTCTTGGAACGGTGAAGATTGTTGCTTGTGGTTAGGAGTAAAGTGCGACCAAGCAAATGGATATGTCGTCATGTTCTAGATCACCCCGGGAATTGAATTCCTAATTCCCCAAATTTTTTCATGGCTAGTGAACTGAACTTGTCTTTGTTGAACTTGAGATACTCGAGCTACCTAGAGTTGAGTGGGATCTTTTTCGAAAATCTGAACATTGTCAAATTCATTGGCTTGATGAAGCAGTTGAGGTACCTTAACTTGTCCCACTCTATCGGTTCTCCAACTTTTCCTCGTGAATGGAGAAATCTCACCAAGTTGGAAGTCCTCAATCTCCATAGTTATGGTGACGCATGTGTTGTTGAAGACATTCGGTGGATTTCGCATCTTTAAGCATTGAAGTACCTCCACATGAGCAGCTTGAATCTTACCGGATCCGGAGACCCCATTAGGTGATTGGTATACCCCCCTCTTTATCTTATTTGAGCATATTAGCTTGCAAGCTTTATAAATTTCATTTGTTGTCTAATCGCTTGGTCAATTCTACTTCTCTTCACCTTTAGTACCTTGATCTTTCAATGACTTTTTTCTAAGGTCTCATCCCAAGCATTATAATCCAAAACATGACTTCTCTCCCGCACCTTTATCTTTCAATGAATTTTTTCAAAGATCTCCTCCCAAGCACTATATTTCAAAGCATGACTTCTCTTTAGCACCTTGATCTTTCATGGAATTCTTTCTGAGGTCCCATCCAAAGCTCTATATTTCAAAACATGACTTCTCTCCACCACCTTAATCTTGCATCAAACCTTTTCAACTCTTCAGTACCAAGATGAGTCGATAACTTGAGAAGTCTTGTCGATCTCAATATGGCACAAACTCTTTTACAAAGCATCAAAGGAGGCTTGTTCTCTTTCTTAAGGAACAAACCATTCCTTGAGTCACTATTTTTAGGCCATAACAAACTTCATGAGGAGATATTTTCAGTTGAGAGAAATTTTATGGGCTTATCAGGCAAAACTTGGAGCGATTGAGGATAAATAATAAATTTCTTCAGGGAGCTTTGCTAGATTGGATGGTGCACTTGAAAAGCCTGACGATACTTGACTTATCGTATAATCAATTACATGGAGCCATCCCGTCATATGGTTGGTTATGCTTGGAAGAACTTGATCTTTCATATAATCAATTGATAGGGAATATTCCAAAGGCATTGGGAAGACTGCAAGTCTTATCATTTTTAGATCTCAGTAACAATCTTCTAAATGGCACTATTTCAAGCAGTCTCGGACAATTTAAAAATATTCACACTTTAGATCTTTTAGCAAATTCCTTGAGAGAGGAACAGTTTCTGAAATCCACTTCTCCAACCTCTTGAAGCTATGGTACTTAGATAAAAGCAACAACTATTTAGTTTTCAAGGTGGATTCCAATTAGATGCCGCCCTTCAATCACTTGCACATTCGAATGATGTCCTGTGAATTCAGAACGGAATTTAAGCAATGGATAAAAACACAAGTCAATGTAGTAGAGATGGTTTTGTCCAATGCCTCGATCGTAGGAGCTCTCCCAAATTGGCTAGGTCTCATGTCATTCTCCTACTTGAATCTCTCTTACAACCAAATAAATGGATCGCTTCCGAAATTTCCTTCCAATTTGAATTCACCAGATCTCTCTCACAACTTAATATGAGGACCTATTCCACAAGATATTGGCCTAGCGAGCCTTATTTGGAGTCGTTGTATGTGAATGATAATCTCATGATTGGTCCAATACCAACCTCATTATGCGAGATAGAAGTTCTGGACGTGTTGCACCTTGGAAGGAATGATTTAGTTGGCAAAATTCCTACATGTTGGAAGGAGAACATGGTGAGTTTGCTTGATTTATCATCTAACAAATTGTCAGGAGTCATACCGAGTTCTTTGGGAAATTTTTTTGAGCTTAGGTCATTACACTTGAACAACAACAGTCTCCTTGGAGAAATTCCAGTGACTATGAGCAATTGTATAAACTTGCTGATTTTGGATGTTGGCAAGAACAAAATCTCTAGAATTGTTCCACATTGGTTTGGACCAAGGTTTCAGTCTCTACAGATTCTTAGACTGCGAGAAACATGTTCACTAGCAATATTCCTCCACAGCTATGCTCACTCTCTACACTACAAATATTAGACCTAGCAATGAATAATCTAATAGGAATGAATTCCAAATTGTCTTGACCATATGAAAGGTATGAAACTGCACAAAAGCACATATGGAGGTGACCCACTCCCCCCCTGCTTATCAGCATACACCTCCCATGCTTGCGCCAATGACTGATATCATCATGCCTTCAACGGATTGGAATCAAGAGCACGTGGAGCAGGTTGTCAAAGGGATGGACCTTGACTACACAACACTTGATCTTCAGCTTATGATCAACTTGGATCTCTCAATCAACAAATTGATTAGGCCAATCCCTGAAGAACTTACCTTGCCTTTTGAATTGCGAGGCTTGAACTTATCTCGCAACTTTCTTTTGGGAGACATCCTAACTAGGATTGGAGACATGAAATCGATCTTTTGAATAATCACCTTTCAGGATCAATCCCACATAGCTTTTCTACATTTACATTGAGATAGCTAGTATAAGCACCTAGAGGGGGGTGAATGGGTGCACAAACAATTTCTCGAGATACAGAAGCGATTCTAGGCAAAAGGTAGAAAGGAAAATGCGATCAAAGCGAAGTAAAGGTTAGGGAAGAGAGAAATGAACACAAGATTTATAGTGGTTCGGCTTATTCCAAGCCTACGTCCACTCTTCCGCACCGACACCCCACCGGCTGGATTTCACTATGAACAAAAGAGAAGTTACAAGACAGCTTTTCCTTGATTCCACAAAGGTAGATGTTTTACCACACTTCCTCAAGGTTTCTCACTAATATAGACTCTCTTTTTGTTTACACGATTTTGCTCAACAAATGAATTGACTAAGAACAAGAAGCTTCGACTTTGGAATTCTTCTATCGTGCACACGCTCGAACAACCGGAACGTCTTCCTTATATACTCCTTCATGCCATCATACCCGTTGGCACTCACCAAAGGAATTCCTCCAATCTACCCGTTGGACGAAATCAATTAGGAAGATCATTCGAGCTATTAAAGGAACATGTCGATAGCCCATCAATCTTGTTCGCCCATACAATCAGGATCTCGGTTTCCATAAGTAGAACCTTCCAAGTATACTTTGCCAATCATCGGATCCTTAATCTTCGAATCAATTATGATCAAATAAAGAATTCCGTTATGTCATATCCAGCCAAGAGATCTTCTCCAGTCGATAAGGCCACATCCTTAATGAAACATCTAGTTCTGGATAGCCTTTCTTCAACGGATTAGAAACTGTCAATGAGGATAGACTTTGAGTCTTGAGTCTCGGCTGTCCGGAGGTCTTCGACTTTAAATAGCGAGTCCCAAGCCTTCGTACTAGACTGATGGAAACGTTTTGTCAACTTCAAAACACTTCAAGAGGATTTCTCCAACAATCTCCCCATTTTTTATGGTGACAAAACTTTCCTGCAGATTTGGAAAACTTTGACCTGCCAAACATTTCTCAAACACATATGCATATCTTATAGAGATAAATGGCTAAATGAATAACACTAGAATCTGCAACCACATAAAATAGGTTAGTCCGGTATGCAATAAAGGCATCCATAAGATATCAATAGTAGTTAATAATAAGCAGTCAAATCCAAATCCAAATTTAGTCCACATCCAGACATCCATGACTCAAAAGTCAAGTCAAAACAAACTTCAAACCAAACAAGCCAAAAGTTCGACAAATTTAAGTTCAAAGTTTTTCAAGTCTCACAACTCTCCCCCTTTTTGTCAAGATAAAAAGATTGAGATGAAAATGAAGTCAAGGATTCTTGGGAACACGAACAAGCTGGAAATCTCCCATCGATCGAACGATGCTTTCCAGCCTTTTCAAGTCTTCCTTTAGCCGAGCAACATCCTCACCCTTAGCATTAGCCTAAATCTGAAGAGAAAGGGCTTGGATTTGATCATTTAATGAACCCGAAGAGACTTGTCCTGCATTCTGCAAGTTCTGAACTTCACATCCCAATGCATATATCTGACCTTTCATCTCCAAGAGAATATCCATCACTCTGCGAAAGTCTGCTGAATTGTCGGTCTGCGTACTAGCGTTGGCACGATCTGATGGAGTAAATGCAGACGATGGTATATCAACATAATCATGCAGATTTGGCGAAGAAACCTCATGATCTTCCTCATGAAACTGAGAGACATAAATATCCTTTGGATCTGCTGGGGATCGACTAACTCCCTCATTGATTGCAAGATTTGAATATATTCCTATTTTCTCTTGGTCTCCCCCTGTGTTCATGCCTTCAGGTGGAGAGTGCTCCTCATGTTCTTCTTCTTCTTTATCTCTTTCTCTTCTTCTTCTTTTTCAACTCTCTCTTGCTCAGCATCTCTTTCTTCTTCTTCTTCTTCTCTTTCCTCCGTTTCTTTTTCCTCTCGCTTCTTTCTCTCGCTCTTTCTTTCTTCCGTCTCCGCCGTTCGACTCTTTCTCTCGGAACATGGATCGACCGAGATTCTTCAAAGCGAAATAGTGATGTTTTCCTCATCATCTTCATCATCAACGAGGAGAGCTCTTCTTCTCTTGGATGGAGCATCCATAGGTTCTTTCCCTTTTCTTTTTCCTGCAGAAGAGAATTTATGAGATTTGACTGGAGTCTTCTCCTTAAATTTCTCCAATGCCTTGCTTAGTTCCTTCAGACGCATCTTGGTCACCATTTTCAATCCTACCACCATATGATCGCACAATCGAGCACAAAGAATTTGCGGAGGCTGAATGTTCAGATGTCTGAATAACTTCGTCACAAGACCTGGATAAGGAAGTTGTCCTCTGTCCTTCATCACAGCTCTATACATGTGGAACATAACAGTGTGAGGAAGAGAAAACCTTTTCCCAGTGATGATGGCATACATTAGCTTTGCCTCTCGAACTTGAGACATCGGTCTTGGAAGTTGATTTCGGTCCGAGGCAATTGATTACAATTTTGTGCAGCAAGATGTTAAATGCACTCATCCTTGAATAGGAAATCTTTCCTCTGTTCTCCTGTCCTTAACAAGTTCCGAGTAGTACGAGCAATAGAAACTTTGATCCGTTGATATCTTCCTCTCTCAACTCCTAACACATCTGCCAAAGATATCCATATCCACAACAAAGTCTTGATCTTTGACACTAAAAGAGAATCTATTCGCATCCAAGAAACTAAGATTTGAATATAAATATGCAGTTAGTTGAGGATAGGCCTCTGTGGTGTTAGAGCAGAATTTCTCAAGTTGAAGATGACCTAACTTTTCCCTTAAGTTCACATTTACAGCATCCAGAAAGTCAAAATCCACACTCCTAGGATTTATCACCCCACGCTTCTGCAATTTTGAGTATAGATCCTTCTGTTCCTTCGATCTAAACAACTCTCCCCTTTTTCCTCGATTTTCCGCCGCAATTCCCATTCTTGGCTGAAATTCGCTGTATAATTTGTCATCATCATTTCCATCCACCAAATTAAATCCCCAATCACGAGGGTCACTTGGGATATTCGCAAGGGATTCTTCTGCCACCCCCTTACAAGCAATTCCCAGAATTTCCATTTTTCGCAAAAAGATATATTCATTTCCATATCATTTGTCCTTAAGAAAATCATTCACATAGTTTAATGGAGTACCAGTCCCTTTTAAAGCACGATACAGCTTATAAATAAATGAGGGCCTTTGAACTCTTACAGGATCTGCATCTTCAATGATTTCTTCATTTTGATGATGATCAACATCTTGAGGACTAGATGGAGGAGAATGACGCCGCCGAGAATGGTGTGGGCTCGCCGTTGATTTGGAGACACTTCTTCTTCAAAGGTGAGATCGAAGTGCGTAGGCCCCTCACTCATTCGTCGTGGTCCCCTGCTTGCGATCCTCGATGACTTTCTTGAAGATGACATCTTTCTTAGTCTTTGAAAGATTCCTTGCTTGACTTTCCTAAGAAAGATGACAACTTTTTCGAAGATTAAACAAGAGAAGAAAACAGGAATGGAAGATTGGTGCTTTTTAGGGTTTTGGAGTTAAGCGAAGAGAAACTGACTGTATATAAGACAGTCGAAAGAAGGGGATACCAATCGTCGTAATGGAAAGTGAAAAGATACCTTTAAAAAAAAACCTGCCTTTTTTTCGAAAAATGGTTTTATCTAAAGGAAATGGTGCAATAATCTCGTCAATTGAAGATAGCGGTTGAGATAACAATAATCAACATGGTTGATGAACGTACCTTTTCAAGATGAGATTAGAGAGAGAATAACTTACAGTCAAAGTCTTGCAGTCAAAGTCTTATATGTCCGAGTCCGAGAGTCTCTACACTTTAACTTCTTCAAACCTCAAAATGTTGAGTCCGGAACGGATAATTTCAAATTGATTTTTCTCCAAAGGCTTTGTAAATATATCCGCCGCCTGGTTCTTTGAGTCAACAAACTGAATCGTAATTTCTCCATTTTGAACATGATCTCTAATGAAGTGATGTCGAATCTCTATATGCTTTGCTCTTGAGTGAAGAATTGGATTTTTGGTGAGATTGATAGCACTGGTGTTGTCACATTTAATTTCCGTGCATGAATCTTCAATTCTAAAGTCTCTTAGCTGTTGTTTTATCCACAGAATTTGTGAACAGCAACTTCCAAGAGCTACATATTATGCTTCTGCTGTAGAGAGAGCTACTGTACTTTGCTTTCTTGAAAACCAAGACATTGTCCTGCCTCCAATTAGTTGACAGGTACCTGAGATGCTCTTTTTATCAACTCTACATCTGGCTAAGTCTGCGTCTGAGTACCCAAGAAGAGTAAAGTCTCCCCTTTTAGGATACCGAGACCGAAGCTTGAAGTTGATGCAATATATTTGATAATACGCTCTACAAAGATTTAAATGTGATTCTTTAGGGTCTCGAAATCGCACAAATGCAAACACTAAACAAAATGTCGGTCTAGAAGCGTAAGATAAAGAAGTGAACCGATGATACTCTTGTATAACTTTTGGTCGACTTTCTTTCCTCCTTCATCTTTATCTATCTTCATGAACTTGACATTGGTATATCGGCCTTTTGCAATTGTCCAGTCCAAACTTCTTCACAATATCATTAGCATATTTTTCTTGATGAATAAAAGTTCCTTCCTTCAGTTGTTTTACTTGAAGTCCAAGGAAGAAGGTTAACTCACCCATCATGCTCATTTCAAATTCATCCTGCATAGTCTTAGAGAATTTCTTGCATAGACTTTCATTGAGGATCCAAAATAATATCATCGACATATATTTGAACAAGTAGAAAACTCTTGCTTTCTCTTTTAATGAAAAGAGTAGTGTCTACTTTACTTTTAACAAATCCATTTTCAATTAAAAACTTACTCAGTCTGTCGTACCAAGCTCGAGGAGCTTGTTTCAAGTCGTATAAAGCCTTTTTGAGTCTGAATACTGAGTCTGGTTTCCTTGGGTCTTCAAACCCAGGTGGTTGTTCCACATAGACTTCCTCTTGGATGAATCCATTTAGGAAGGCACTTTTGACATCCATTTGGAATAACTTGAAATTCTTATAACAAGCAAAAACAAGTAATAATCGAATTGCTTCTAACCTTGCTACTAGTGCATAAGTCTCGTCATAGTCTATCCCTTCTTCTTGTGTGTATCCCTTGGCCACGAGTCTTGCCTTGTTTCTTATGACTTTTCCTTTCTCGTTCATCTTGTTCCTGAAAACCCATTTAGCTCCAATAACAGACTTACCTTTTGGTTTAGGAGTCAATTCCCAGACATCATTAATACTGAATTGCCTGAGCTCTTCTTGCATAGCTTCAATCCAGCTTTCATCAGATAAAGCTTCTTCTATGCTTTTGGGTTCTATTTCAAACAAGAGCCACAAAGACTAGACTCTTCGCGCCTTTTGGATCTTGTGCGAATACCTTCATTGATGTCGCCAATAATAAGATCTTTGGGATGACTGGACTTATGTTTCCGTTGCTGGTTAATTTGTCGATTGATGGTCACTTCCTTCACTTGAATCTTCATCAGTCACTTGTTGTTGATCCTTCAAAGTCTCGAGCTGTTTTAGACTTTGTAGATTCGAGCAGTTCGATTCTTCAAGATGTGTCTCGAATAGATTCATTTTGCATAGAGTCTTGGAATTTAACATTCATTGATTCTTCCCTGTTTGAGTCTTCTTGTTATAGACTCTGTATGCTTTGCTTGTGGTTGAATATCCAAGGAAGATGCCTTCATCTGACTTTTCTTCAAACTTACCAACTCGATCATTTGCATTTTTCAGTATAAAACATTTGCATCCAAATACATGAAAATATGAAACAATAGGCTTCTTTTCTTTGAATAGTTCATAGGGGTTTTTTCCATAATAGGCCTTAGAAAAACTCCATTTATAATGTAACATGCTGTAGAAACTACTTCAGCCCAAAAACGTGAAGAGATGTTACTTTCAATTAAAAGAGTTCTAGCCATTTCTTGAAGAGATCTATTCTTTCTTTCCACAACTCCATTCTACTCTGGAGTGTATGGAGAGGAGAATACATGCTGAAAACTAGATTCATCACAGAATTTTGTAAAATCGTGATTTTCAAATTCATCTCCATGATCTGTTCTTATACTCAAGATAACATATCCTTTTTCATTTTGAACCTTTTTAGCAAACTTTTCAAAGTAAGAGAAAGTTTCAGACTTACTTGCCAAGAAATATACCCAAGTAAATCGTGAGTAATCATCCACAATTACTAGACAGTATTTCTTACCTCCAATGCTTTGTGTTCTGTTGGTCCAAAAGATCCATATGCGTAAGCTGCAGACACGGTTAGTGGAAACTTGATTTATTGGTTTAAAGGAATTTCTTACCTGTTTTCCCAATTTACATGGTGTACATAGATCAGACTTTTGGTATGATAAATTGGGTAGACCACGAACAAGCTTCTTTGCTGAGATTTTGGCTATTTGCTTCATGTTGACGTGCCCAAGCTTTCTGTGCCATAAGTTTGCTTCGTCTTGGATTGAGATTAGACATTGTGATTCATCTGGTTTCACATCCAAGAGGTAGATATTTCCATGTCTTCGACCCATGAATGACTCGGTAGAATCTTTACTAATTCCGAACATATTCCCTCTTGAAAGTTGATTTTGAAACCAGTATCACATAGCTGACTAATACTGAGCAAATTGTAATTGAGCCCTTCCACTAAGGAAACATTGCTGATTATGAGATTTCCAATCTTTACAGTTCCAAATCCCACAATTTTTCCTTTGCTGTTTCCTCCAAAAGAGACTTTTCCACCATTTACTCGAACAATCTTTATGAAGTAATTTGAGTCTCCTGTCATATGTCTTGAGCATCCACTATCCAGATACCATTTTACCTTTTTCTTGATAGTGACCTGCATTTAAAAAAGAAACTCAAACCTTCTTTGGTACCCATATTTTCTTGAGTCCATTGGTGTTAGTTTGATATACGGTTTTTGCCCATTCCTTTTTAACAGGTTTCCAAATCATGAGACATTCTTTTTCGAAATGATCTACACTATTGCACTTTGAGCATCTGAGAGCATTGCGACCAACTGGTTTTACAAAGATCCTTTTAAAATGATTTTTGTAAGTATCTCTTGTGGGTCTTTGTTTGATTCATTCCTTCACTTTAGGAAAATCAATTAAATGAATGATTTCAGCAGTCATTCCCAAACCAGATTTATTGAAATAAGGTCTTTGAACAGAGAGAATTTTTTCCAGTTTCTCAGATCCTATAGAAAATCTTTTGGAAATATTTGAGATATCACTTTTCAAGAATGCATTTCCTTTTAAAAGATTGTCTTCACTTTCTTTAAGAGAAGAAGCATTCTTGTCTAAACATTTCACTTTTTCTTTCAAAATATTTTCCTGTTGTTCTAGAGCAGAATTTTCGTTCTTGAGTTCGGAAATTCTTTTTAAGAGAAGTCTTAAGACTAAAACACAATTCATCAATATACTTTGAAACCTTAATAGGGATTTTGAAGTTACTTACCTCAAATTCGCTTTCTGAGTCTGAATTTGTCTCGGAATTTGAATCCGAATCCAATTGTGCCATCAGACATAAATTGGCATATTCATCATCACTTTCTTCACATTCTGTATCACTCCAGGTTTCAACTTTAAGAGCTTTTCGGTACTTTTCAGTTTTTCCTTTCTTCTTTCTCAGAAGAGGACAGTTGGGTCTGATGTGTCCCTTTTTCTTACATTCAAAGCAGACTACATCCTTGTTTGATTCATCATCCTCAACGAGACTTAGTCTTTGCTTTTAAAACTTTGTTTCTTTGGATTGAATCTTCTTCCTTTTCTGTTCAGCTTTCTGAATCTTCTTATCATGAGTGCAAGTTCCTCATCATCCATATCATCTTCAGAGTCTGTAACATCAGAATCATCATTAGATTTTAACGCAATGGATTTCTTACCTTTAGGGTCTTCGTCTTCATTGATTCGTTCCACTTCATAAGACTGAAGAGTCCCAACCAACTCATCAACAGATAGTGGCATGATTCTTTGGGTCTCTCTGATTGAGGTCTTTATGTGATTCCAATCCTTGGAGAGTCCACGCAGTAGCTTGTTTACTTTCATGAGATCAGAAATTGGTTGACCTTGGTTTTCAAGACCATTCACGATTTATGTAAAGCGACTGAACATCTCCGTTATAGATTCTCCTGGTTTCATTTTGAAGGCTTCATATTGACCGAGGAGAATGTTGATTCTAGTCTCTTTCACTCGATCGGTTCCTTCATAGGTAATATGTAATCTATCCCGCACTTCTTTAGCTGTAACACAAGAAGATATCCTATTATATTCAGTAGGGATAAAGCACAATATAAAGAATAAATTGCTTTTGCATCAAGAGCTTGTCTCTTGATTTTCTCTTCCGAGTCATTTCGCTAGACTCAACAACATCTTTTCCTCTTTCGAGACAAATGCAGCTTTAGGAATGATTCCTTTTTCTACAACGTCCCATTCCAGAGGATCCTTTGATCTTAGGAATGCTTTCATCTTGTTTTTCCATATGTTGTAATCATCTCCATCAAAGTAAGGTGGTCTCGGTATTGCTTTGCCCTTCTACCGTCTTGGAGCCAACATACTAGCCATGGATCTTTAACTCAAGTAAAACACTTCAACAAAAGTGAGTACACGAGCTCGATACCAATTGAGATAGCTAGTATAAGCACCTAGAGGGGGGTGAATGGGTGCACAAACAATTTCTCGAGATACGGAAGCGATTCTAGGCAAAAGGTAGAAAGGAAAATGTGATCAAAGCGAAGTAAAGGTTAGGGAAGAGAGAAATGAACACAAGATTTATAGTGGTTCGGCTTATTCCAAGCCTACGTCCACTCTTCCGCACTGACAGCCCACCGGCTGGATTTCACTATGAACAAAAGAGAAGTTACAGCACAGCTTTTCCTTGATTCCACAGTGTAGATGTTTTACCACACTTCCTCAAGGTTTCTCACTAATATAGACTCTCTTTTGTTTACACGATTTTGCTCAACAAATGAATTGACTAAGAACAAGAAGCTTCAGACTTTGGAATTCTTCTATCGTGCACACGCTCGAACAACTGGAACGTCTTCCTTATATACTCCTTCATGCCATCATACCCGTTGACACTTACCAAAGGAATTCCTCCAATCTACCCGTTGGACGGAATCAATTAGGAAGATCATTCGAGTTATTAAAGGAACATGTCGATAGCCCATCAATCATGTTCGCCCATACAATGAGGATCTCGGTTTTCATAAGTAGAACCTTCCAAGTATACTTTGCCAATCATCGGATCCTTAATCTCCGAATCAATTATGATCAAATAAAGAATTCCGTTATGTCATATCCAGCCAAGAGATCTTCTCCAGTCGATAAGGCCACATCCTTAATGAAACATCCAGTTCTGGATAGCCTTTCTTCAACGGATTAGAAACTGTCAATGAGGATAGACTTTGAGTCTTGAGTCTGGCTGTCCGGAGGTCTTCAGACTTTAAATAGCAAAGTCTGCAAGCCTTCAGACTAGATTGATGGAAACGTTTTGTCAACTTCAAAACACTTCAAGAGGATTTCTCCAACATACATCACTGAGCAAACTAAACTGGTCACACAACAACTTCACAAGGCCAATTCCAAAAGGAAATCAAATCCAGACTCTTGATGATCCTTCCATTTATGCTGACAATCCTCTACTTTGTGGCGATCCTCTACCAAAGAAATGCTCCGTGTAGAGGCCCTGAGATGCCAAAAGAAGATACCAATGAAGAAGGTAAGCTTGAAAAGGTGATGTTCTACATAATCATAATGCTCGGGTTTGCAATTGGGCTTTGGGGAGTTATTGGAGTGCTGGTGTACAAGAATAATTGGAGACATGTCTACTTTGACTATGTAGATCGTAAAATAGACATGTTGCTAATGCTGCTAATTGCATGTTGAGGGAGACACAACATCAGGACATGAAATTGTTAAAGGCGTAGTGCCCACCAATGTTCAATGGATTCCTTTCCCATGTTATGTTTACTTTCCTCAATCTTCAGACGTCAGAAAAAAACATGCATGTAAACAATATCAGAATGAAGGTCTCGGAGAAGTGTAGAAAAACATTCTACACAAGGAGAGTACATACAGTGGATCACTGTATGATTAAATAGTAGCATCTCGTCGTTTCTTTTCCCTAGAGGCCAATTCCCTCTTCCTCGATTCCCCTGCTGGAGCTGGATCTTCTATCCTCAGCGTTGCCTAGTCAATCGGAGATAATAGCACTGGTCGGGACTTATGACTTGCTCAACCTTACGATTTTAACGCTGAATTTATTTTTGTCTTCCACTCTATACTTTGTTTTCAATGGTCTAAGTTGTTTCCTTTTCATTCGGTCTTAGCCATGGACAGTCACGCATTCTTAAATAAATGGCTTGGCATCTTTCTGAAATTTCAAAGACAGAATCCTATGTTGCCCGACGAGCTATGCATGTATGCGTTTTCTCTGGCCATTTAACTCTATAACGTAATGTTAGGTCACTCACGGTTCAAATAAAGAGCACCTACTTCAGGACATTATATATCTCAATTTGCTCGACTGATTGTAAATCAAAACAAGGGGATCGTTGCGACCAATTATCAATCTGAAGGGAATATTGGCAAGGCGATCAATACCAAGTCTACATGTCAAAGCATATCCATTTTTCACTGTCAAACTGGACTAAACTATTGTTCTACTCTTGGGTAAAAAATTTTAGTTAGGAAATCCTTCCCTCAACGAAGAAACTGGAGAACCCGGAATGGCCGATTGCCCATGGAATAATGGATGGATGTCAGACAGTACATACAAAAACATAAGGAACTTTTGCATTATATACATAGCATATCATATTTGCGTATTCACTCTCCTTTTATTTATAGCTGATGAGGTCCTGGGGCTTTAAAATAAGATGTTGGATAATGTTGCCTGATATGACTTAGGGGCTTATCATTTCCGCCATTTACTTGTTTTATTATTAATTCATCTTATTTTATTGCTTGCCCCCTTATGTCTGGCCATGTAGATTTGCATGTTTACGGATGAGAAAATATTGCATGGAAGGTACCGATAACAGACTATAGGTAAAACTCACGTAACCAAGTCTCCATGAAGAGTGTATGAGTGGTGGCTGATTAGACATACTTTAGAATTTGCATTTATTAAAAGGACCTCAGGACTGTAGACTTGGTGCTTGCGGGTCTTGCACTGCAAGTCTCGGCCTTACCTAAGTTTTTCCACAATAATGCCGTTGGTGCTACGACTTCGTTAGCATGTCACCTATTGCTTGGCTTATGGCAGGAGGCAAAGCCAAGCAACAAAGCCAAGCACTTGCTCTGTTTCAACTTGAAGCTGTTTGACAGAGAGGATGAGATAAGAGACTATGCAACGTGCGCTAATTGTTGACTTGGAGTTATTTGTAGACTTTCGATTTACCAAACATCGATTGAAAGAAACATGTAACTTCCCATTCTATTTAAGATGGGCTAGAGGGACTCGTGGAAAGTGTAGAAACAAATCTACACTCGTGTCAATACACAACTCTACTTGGTCACTTGCTCTTCAAACTTTTGCCAAATCATCATCGCTGAAATTAGTCCACATATAATCTAACGAATAATGTATCTCCAGTGTGCAGTACGTCTCATGAGACGGATTAGTTATAAGATCTAGAGTCCCATATAAGATGAGAGAAAGTTGGTAATGTCACTTATACACTAGTAAATCGCCACCAAATGAAACACATTTCGAGGGTTTGATTCTTGTTATTTGGGCTAAAGAACCACATTAATTATTCGATGCCATCATCATTGGCGTGAGTTTCTAAGAATCAATGGAACAAGACCCGTAATACAATAATAGAGAGTTGCCGTGTTAACAAGGGTCGAAAATTAGATTTCAACCAATATGTACAACAAGAGCTCGTTATTCTCCACATCGTCATTATCTTAATTAATAAGTGAGAAATGCCATTTTTATCAAATCAAGACCTCCTACACAATGATAGAGCACAATTGGAACAAGAGACTTGAAATACCAGACTTTTGCGCGTCTGATTGCAAAGTTTTTTTGGAGTAGTCACCAGCGATATCACCAGAGGACCGCCATAGGTGCGCATGTTGCTCAGATCGAGATTAGATGACGAAACCAATAAAAGACTTTTCTTCTTCCCACTAGGGAAGCTCAATCACATAGCAACTCATAATTTCTGGTGAAATTCTACTTTAATCACAGCCAAATTCCTCAATTTCTTCATATCACTCATTTGTGAGGTTCTTGCTAATTTTAAAGCAAGAATAAATGTCATAATAAATCAAGTGTAAATAATGTTGCAACCGATAGGACTTGGGGGAGCTTGTGTCAAGCGTGAGAGTGCATCTCACAAGAGAGGTTCGCTCGATAATCTGCTCAAATGCCGTTCATCTCTAAAGGGTCACAATAGAGAGTAATAAACTATGCAGTTATCAAGCCATGGACAATTTAAATTTTTAAAATAATTGACAATGATCTCACAAAATATCATTGCTTGTCCGACCCTCAAAATCCTCCTACTATCTTGTCATCCTCCAATGAAAAATCGATATCAATAGGAAAATTTAAAAGAGGATCTTTCGTCACAAAAGAGATTCACAAGAATCGATTAACATTGTACTGCTATTTTTCATGGTTCCTTCATAATTAACATCTCAAAGACGCACTTTAAAGAGATTCACAAGAATCGATTAACATTGTACTGCTATTTTTCATGGTTCCTTCATAATTAACATCTCAAAGGCGCACTTTTGAAAAGAAATGGGAATACGTACTCAAAATCCATTATGAGCATTTGAGTAGTGGCTGAATTAGGCGTACTTAAAAACCCTGCTAGAATTTGCATTCATACAAAGTAAAAAAATACAGCCAAATGAATATAGACAGACCCAAGTCGTTGCGTAGCATGACGACAGGGACCTAAAGACTTTTTGACTTGGTGTTTGCAGGTCTTGCACTACAAAAGTTGGCCACACCTTAAGTTTTTCCACAATAATGCCGTTGGTCCAACGCCACCAAAGTGCGTCCGTGTTGGTGCTCCTGACTCACGGCAATGATAGTGAGGCGTGGCTACTTGCACTTCTGGACTAAATCTGAGGATGAGATTAATAGACTATGCGACCAGCGATAAGTTGATTTGATCTGGAGTTATTTGTGGACTTTCAATTCTCCAATTCTCGAAACTTTGATTGGAAGGACGTGTGACTTCCCATTCTAATTTTTCCAGTTGAAATGTGGAGCGATAATCGTTGAGTTGACTGGGAGTAATTTGTAGGCTTTCAATTTACCAAACTTTGATTGAAAGAAACATGTAACTTCCTATTTCAATTGAAATCCACAGTGATAATGGTTACATTTTCTCGGAACTGTAAGATGGGCGAGATCACAAGGGACTCATGGAAAGTGCATAAACAAATCTACACTTGTGTTAATACACAACTTTGCTTGGTCACTTGCTCTTGGCATTTAGTTAAATTATCATTGCTAAAATTAATCCGCATTAAATCTAACGAATAATCTATCTCCTGTGCAAAGTATGCCTCGTGAGACGGATTAATCATAAGATCTAGATTCCTATATAAGATGAGAGAAAGTTGGTAATTTCACTTATAAACCCATAAATCATCACCAAATGGGACTCCTTTTGAGGGTGTGATTATCGTTAACTAGGCCAAAAGGTCGCATTAACTATTTGATGCCCTTGTCATCGGAGTGAGGTTTTAAGAAAAAATGGAACAAGACCCATAATACAATAATAGAGAATTACCGTATTCATGAGGGTTGAAAAATGGATTTCAACCAATGTGTTCAACAAGAACTCTTCATTCTAAACATAGCCGTTTTTATCAAGTCACGACCCACGGCACAATAAAGAAACTTGAAGAAAGATCAGACTTTTATGCGTTTTGATTGCAAAGTTTTCTATAGTAGTCACTAGCGGTATCGCTGAAGGATCGCCATGGGCACACGTGTTGCTCAGATCAACATTAGATGATGAATTTGACGGACTTTTGTCTTTCTTTCGACTAAGGAAGCTTCATCACATAGTAACTTACATTTTCCGGTGAAATTCTACTTTTAATCACAGTGAAATTCTCAATTTCTTCATATCACTCATTTTAAGATTAACTTCAATTTATTTGTCAGGTTCTTGCTAATTTTAAAACAAGAATAAATGTCATAATCAATCAATTGTAAATAATGTTGGGCCTGATAGGGCTTGGGAGAGCTCGTGTCAAGTGCAAGCACCCATCTAGCAAGAGAGGTTTGCTTGATAATCTGACCAAACAAGGAGTGATAGGATATTCATTATCAAACTACACTTTCATAGGATAGTTAAAATTCTTAAACTAGTTGATAATGATCTCACAAAATATTACTATTTGTCCTGCACTTAAAATTCTCCTACTGTCTTGTCATCCTCCAATGAATAATTGATATCAATAGGAAAATTTAAGAGAGGAATCTTTCAACCCAAAAGAGATTCACAAGAATCTATTAATATTGTAGTGCTTTTAGTTTACTCTTGCTAATTTTCATCGTTCCTTCGTAATAAACATCCCATAGAAGCACTTTTTAAAAGAATTGCGAATACATACTCAAAATCCACGTGAGCATTTGAGTAGTATGTATTCGCAATTCTTTTAAAAAGTGCAATCAGATGAATATAGACAGACCCAAGTCGTTGCATAGCATGACGACATGGACCTCAAGACTTTTTGACTTGGTGCTTGCAGGTCTTGCAGTGCAGAACTCGTCCATTCCCGAAGTTTTTTCCACAATAATGCTTTTAAGTCCAGTGCGTGCATCTTCGTTAACTTGTTGTCTATTGCTTGGCTTATAGCTGGGGGCAAAGCCAAGCACTTGCTCTGTTACATAAATATAGACCCAATTCTAAGATTCAGAGCCCCATATAAGATGAGAGAAAGTCAGTAATGCCATTTATAAACCTTTAAATCGTCACCAAATGAGCACTCCCATCAATGGTTTGATTCTTGTTGTCTTGAGCTAAAGGATCACATTAACTATTCAATATACTTGTACGCAAGACTTACAATAAAAAATAGAGAGCCGTTGTATTTGCAAGGATGAAAAAAGGATTTCAACCAAAATGAAAAACAAGAACTCATCATTCTCAATGTCGTCGTCATCTTATTAAATGAGCTAGAAAATCCATTTTTGTATGGACAAGACCCACAACATAATAGTAGTGCACAATTGTAACTAGAGACTTGAAAGATCAGACTTTTGCGTCTCGCAAAGTTTTCTGTAGTTGTCATTAGAAGTGTCCCTAGAGGACCACCATGGGCACGCATGTTGCTCAGATCAACATGAGACGACGAATCCGACGAAAGCCTTTTTCTTTTTCTTCCGACTAAGGAAGCTTCATCACGTGGCAACTTCCATTTTCTGGTGAAGTCCTACTTACATTAGAGTCAACTTCCTCAATTTCTTCATATCACTCTTTTTAAGCTTGACTTCAATTTATTGGTGAGGTTCTTGATAATTTTATTTCTTAATTTTGGAGAAAATTACCAAAATAGTCTTAAATTTATTGCAATTATGCCAATTCAATACTAAACTTATTCTTTTGATCAATTGAGTTCTAAGCCTTTTACAATTGTGCCAATTCAGCCATTCCGGCCAAAATTGGCCGGCCAACGTTGACGTGATCGGTGGTCGGCACTGGCAATAATTTTTTAATAATATTTTTATTTAATTAAATTTTTTAATTAATTTTTATCTTTTTCCCTTTTTATCTTCTTTTTTTCCTCCCTCCACCTTCCTCCTCCTCCTTCTTCCTTTGGCTCCGGTGATGGGCCAAGGGGTTGGCCGATCCTCAAACTAAGGTGGTTGGGTGAGCTCACCTAGCCGTCATTGGGCGAGGGCGAGCTCGCCCGGCTGCCACTAGTGAGGTGAGCCCTGGTTAGTGGCTGGGCAAGTAGCTCGCCTAGTGACAGCGAGGTGAGCCCTTATCGGATTTGGCAAGGGGGACCTCATTGTCACTGGGTTTGGTGAGGCAAGCCCCTATTGGATCTAGCAAGGGCTCACCCCGCTAGTAGCTGGGCGAGCTTGCCTAGTCGCCTCAATCCGGCAATCGCTAGCCCTCGGCAAGTCATTGGAGCCAAAGGAAGAAGGAGGGAGGAGGAAAAAAAGATAAATTCAAAAAAAAAATAAAATATTATTAAAAAATTGTTGCCGATCGGCTAGCCCTCCGGCCACATTAGCGCTAGCCGTCCAATTTTGGCTAGAAGAATTGAACTTACACAATTGCAAAAATTTTAGAACTTGATTGGCCAAAAAAATAAATTAATGACTGAATTGGTACAATTACAATAGGTTTAGAGCTTTTTTGATAATTTTCCCCTTATTTTTCAAGGTTATGCGTGGTGTTTCCCAATCCAATTTGCACACATTCTAATCATATTCGATATTGGCGATGATGGGTTTTCATCTATCTAATACATTCAAAAGTGCAATTTTGAAATCATCTTACTACCACATCAATTATTTTGGGGCATATGCATGCTGCCCATGTAGGCCTTGACTCCGTCGGTTCACTCAAATGGTGATGGACAATTTATTAATGGCCCAAGCACAAATTTTTAAATGTGTGAGAAGACAAGCTCATCTAATATATTAACTATACGTTCTTTAACGAAGAAGACTTTAACATGACAAGCTCCAAGTAGTGGAATCTGTGCTTTCCCATGATGGTTACATTTATCGTGACGGTAAATGAAACTACAAACACATGATATACATGATAAGCGACCATGTAGAACAATAATGGGTGGCATTCACTATCATTCCTTCCCTTTCTCTCTATAAATGCCTTTTGTTTGCTCTTAAAGAATCCACTCAAAACCAACTTCTCAGAATTTGAACGATACGCCCAAGCCAAAAACTTGAAGCATAATCGAGTGGCGTTCATGTGCGCTATACCTTTTGTTTTCAATATTGCCATCATTCATGGCGGAACATGATAGTGTAAAAGTGCTTTTACTAGTAAGTCTGTTGTTAATTTTAGACAATGCGTGTGTATGCTTGTGCAGGAATAGAAGCTCATCCTCAATTTGCTTTGAAGATGAGAGGGATGCTCTACTCCAGCTTAAACAAAGTCTCTCAAACATATCTCACATCTTTTCTTCGTGGAACAACGAAGATTGTTGCCAACGGACTAGAGTAAAGTGCGACCAAGCAAATGGACATGTTGTCATGCTCAAGATCACGCCAGGATACAAATTCCCATTTAACAAAATTTCTTTCACAGCTAGTAAATTGAACTCTTCTTTGCTGAACCTGAGATACTTGAGCTACCTAGAATTGAGCAGGATCTTTTCAAAAGGCAAACATACTCAATGATATTAGCTCGATGAAGCAATTGGGTATCTTAATTTATCTAACTCTTTTGGTTTTGTAACCTTTCTTAGGGAATGGGGAAATCTCAGTCAGTTGGAAGCCCTCAATCTCCATAATTATTATCACATGGGTGTTGTTGATGACATTCAGTGGGTTTCCCATCTTCAAGCATTAAAGTACCTTGGCATGAGCGGCCTGAATTTGACTAAATTGGAGACCCCATGTGAGTGATCAACATACTCCCATCTTTATCTCATTTAAGCCTATCAAACTGTGGGCTTTATGACTTTCACCTACCTTCTCATCTTGATCTTCAATACCTTGATCTTCCATTGAATATGTTCAGAGGTTCCATCACAAGCACCATACTTCAAAACATGACTTCTCTTCGGCAACTTGATCTTTCATGGAATTCTTTCCAAGGCCTCATCCCAAGGACTATATTTCAAAACATGACTTCTCTTCGGCACCTCGATCTTTTAGAGAATTTTTTTCCGAGGTCCTATCCCAAGCACTATATTTCAAAACATGACTTCTCTTTAGCACCTTGATCTTTTATCAAATTCTTTCCAAGGTCTCATCTCAAGCACTATATTCCACAACATGACTTCTCTTTGGTGCCTTGATCTTTCATAGAATATGTTTAGAGGTTCCATCCACGGCACTATGTGTCAAAGCATGACTTCTCTGTGGTACCTTGGTCTTTTGGGGTGTTTTATCAAAGGTCCCATCCCAAGCAGTATATTGTAAAACAAGAATTCTCTCCAGCACCTCGATCTTTCAAAGAATTTTTTTTGAGGTCCCATCCCAAGCACTATATTTCAAAACATGACTTTTCTTTGGCACCTTGATCTTTCATCGACTTCTTTCCAAGGTCCCATTTCAAGCACTACATTCCAAAACATGACTTCTCTTCGGCACCTTGATCTTTTATGGAATATGTTTAGAGGTTCCATACCCAGCACTATGTGTCAAAACACGACTTCTTTGTGGCACCTTGGTCTTTAAGGGTATTTTATCAAAGGTCCCATCTCGAGCGTTATATTTCAAAACATAAATTCTCTCTAGCATGTTGATCTTTCAGCAACCTTTTTAAAAGGTCCAATCGATCAACCAATTTTCTTCGTTTTGGCCCATATTTGAAACCATGACCACCGAGAGTTGCCAATGTGTCGAATTTCAGCTATCATGTCATAAATTATTTTAGGAACGTCGACTCGGTCTCGCTATATTTCAAAAAAGGCAACACACAAGTCCTTGGTGACTTCTCTCCAGCATCTTGATCTTTCATTTTATTGTTTCAACTCTTTAGTATCAAGGTGGTTTGATAACTTGAGAAGTCTTGTTGATCTCGATCTTGGACGGAATATTTTGCAAAGCTTTGAAGGAGGGTTGTTCTCTTTCTTAAGGAACAAACCATTCCTCGAGTCGCTATCATTGAACTATAACGAACTTCATGAGGAGTTATTTTCAATCGAGGGAAATTCTTTGAGGCTTATCGGGAAAAACTTGGAGCAATTGAGATAGTGATAATTTTCTTCAAGGAGCTTTGCCAGATTGGCTAGTGCACTTGAAAAACCTGACATGGCTTGACCAACCATATACTCAATTACATGGAACCATCCTATCATCATATGGTTGGTTATGCTTGGTAAACATTGATCTTTCTAATAACCAATTGACAGGAAATATTCCTACGGCCTTAGGAAGATTGCAAGTCTTATAGTCTCTACATCTCAGTAACAATCTTCTAAATGGTACCATTCCACACAATCTCGAACAACTTCAAGATCTCTACTAGTTAGATCTTTAAGGAAATTCCTTGAGAGGAACGGTTTCTAAAATCCACTTCGCCAACCTCTTGAAGCTATAATACTTAAATATCAGCAACAACTATTTAGCTTTCAAGGTGGATTCCAATTGGATACTGCCCATCAATTTGTGGTACATTAGGATGATGTCTTGCAATTTTAAAAATAAATTTCTGCAATGGATAAAAACACAAGTCAATGCAAAAGAGATAATGTTGTCCAACTATCCATCATAGGAGCTCTCCCTGATTGGCTAGGTCTCATGTCATTCTACTCCCCGGATCTCTCTTACAACCAAATAAATGGATCTATGCGAGATTTCCTTATGACCTATTGTTATTAGATCTATCTCTCAACTTAATCACAGGACCTATTCCGCAAGACATTGGTAAGGTGAAATAGGTCCTGTGATGCCTTATTCGAATTCCTTGTATCTAAATGATAATCTCTTAAGTGGTCCAATACAAACCTCTTTATGCGAGATGTAAGCTATATATGAGTTGCACCTTGGAAGGAATGAATTAGTTGGCAAAATTCCTGCATGTTGGAAGGAGAGCCCTACGAATATCCTCAATTTATTATCCGACAAGTTGTCTGGAGTCATGCCAAGTTCTTTAGGAAATTTAACTATGCTTGTTTTATCACACTTGAACAACCACGGTCTCCATGGAGAAATTCCTATGACCATGGACCATTGTAAAAAATTGCTGATTTTGGATTTTGGTGAGAAAAAAAAAAAATCTTTGGAGCTATTCCACATTGATTTGGACCAAGCTTTCAATTTCTACAGACTTAGACTGCAAGTGAACATGTTCAATGGTATTATTCCTTCACAACTATGCTTACTCTCTACACTGCAAATATTGGACCTAGTAGTGAATAATCTAAAGAGTGATTCCAAATTGTCTTGGCTATATGAAAGGTATAAACTGAACAAAAGCATAGAGAAGGCAAGTCACTATCCCCTACTCATGACCTTGTACCTTGACTACAAAACACTTGATCTACAACTTATGGTCATTTGGATCTCTCAAGCAACAAATTGATTAGGTTGATCCTTGAAGAGCTTACCTTGCTCTCCAAATTGCGATGCTTGAACTTATTCCGCAACTTCCTTTTTGGACGAATCCCCACTATGATTGGAGACATGGAATCACTCAAATCACATGATCTTTCAAATAATCACCTTTTAGGAACAATCTCATAGAGCTTTTCAACATTTACATCACTGAGCAAACTAAACTTGTCACACAACAATTTCACAGGCCCAATTCCCAAAGGAAATCAAACCTAGACCATTAATGATCTATAGAAAAGAATCTGTATTTTCTTATTATCATCGAGTGATTACAAGGTATATATATACATGAATAGGGGACCTAAATTAGGTGAGAAAATCAAGGATAGAAGACCTAATCTCTGTCAGTAACAAATTTACAACTAACAAAATCAAACCACATAATAAAATTAAATCAAATCAAATAATATCATATAATATCCCAAATGATTTGGGAGAGATTATAGGAGATTTTCCAACACTCTCCCCTCAAGTTGGTGAGTGAATATCTTTCATGCCCAACTTGCTAATAATCTCTTGAAATCTTGACACCGGTAGACCTTTGGTTAGTAAATCTACTATCTAATCTTTGCTAGGAGTGTAGGGAGTACTAATCAAACTAGATTCAAGCTTCTACTTTTAAAATTACTATCTATCTCAATATGCTTGGTTCGATCATGCTAAATTGGATTGTGAGCAATGTTGATTGTTGATTTATTATCACAATAAAGTCTCATAATTCCTTCGTGTTCCACTTTGAGGTCTTCAATGACAATCCTGAGTCACAAAAGTTCACATATCCCATTTGCCATCGCCTTGAATTCAATTTCAGCACTAGATTTAACAAACACATTTTGTTTTTTACTCCTCCAACTGACAAGATTTCCCCCTAGAAAAGTGTAATAGCTAGATGAGGACCTTCTATCTATTGGTGACCCAGCATAATCTGCATCAATATAGACTTCAACATTTAGCTTGTCACCCTTTTTAAACAAAATACCTTTTCTAAAGTAGCTTTGAGGTAGTGAAAATCTGGTAGACAGCTTGCATATGTTCATTCTTTAGGATCATGCATGAACTAATTTGCAACTCCTACAACATAGGCTATGTTTGGCCTAGTATGAGATAGATAAATAAGCTTTCCTACTAACCTTTGATATCTCACTTTATCAACAATGCCACTCTCTTCGTGGCCATCCATTTTATGGTTTGTATCAATAGAAGTGCTCACCGCCTTGCTATTGGGACATCATGTTTCCTTGAGAAAATCAAGTACTTACTTTCTTTAGGATATTAAAATAAAATTAAAAAAAAAAAAAAAAAAAAAAACCTTTCTTATAGTAGGCCACCTCAATTCCAAAAAAGCATCTCAACTTTCCAAGGTCTTTAATCTTGAACTATTGAGCAAGATTGCTCTTAATAGACTTTTGTTCAACTTCATCATTACTAGTCACAACTATATCATCTACATACACAAGTAGAGCTATGACCATACCTTCATTTGAATGTTTGATGAATAGGTGTGATCCATTCTACTCTACTTGTAACCCATCTCAAGCATTGCCTTCATGAACCTTCCAAACCAAGCTCTGAGGGACTATTTGAGACCATATAGAGTTTTGAGCCAACACACCTAATTGTTTCAAAGTCCTTGTCAAAACTTGATGGAGGCTTCATAAAGACTTCCTCCTCTAAATCTCCATGTAAAAACACGTTCTTCACATCAAATTGCTACAAAGACCAACCAAAATTAGCTACAAGAGAAAGTAGTATATGTACTATATTCATCTTTGCTACTAGTGCGAATATCTCATGATAATCCACTCCATAGGTTTGGGTAATACCCCTTTGCAACTAACCTTACTTTATATTTCTCCAAGGTACTATTAGCTTTGTACTTAAGGGTATAAACCCATTTACATCCCACCACTTGCTTGCCTTTGGGTAAAGTCACAACTTCCCATGTATCATTCTTCTTCAATGCATTCATTTCCTTTGTTATAGCTTCTATCCAATTCCTATCCTTAAAAGCTTCATGTACCGAGTTAGGAACAGTAATTGAATCAAGAGTAGTAATAAAGGCTTTGTGTTAGTAGATAGTTTATGGCATGACACAAATTGGGAGATAAGGGGTTGGGTACATTTCCTGGTAGCTTTTCTGAAGGCAATAGGTAAATCCACATCACTTAACTCAAGTTCATTAGAAAAAGGGTGAGTGATTTCATTATCTAATAATAGTTCGGATAACATGACTTGATTCAGTTCCGGGTTGAGCTTCGTCCTTCTTGAGTAAATTTGCAATTTGGTTGGTTCATTCTTAGGAAGACTAGATGACGATGATGATGAACTAGGCAGAGGACTTAACGGGGAACTAGTCAAAGGACTTGATGGACTTGATGAAGGACTAGGTGGACTAAGAGGGCTAGGACTTGACAGAAATGGTGAAGGAGACAAAGTTGGATTGGACAAAGTAGGATTGGGCGATGCACTAGGTAGTGAAGGCAATGGTTCAAACCCACTATCTTCATTGGGAGTCTCTCCCTGAATATAATTTTGGGAAGGAAAAAATGATTGGTTTTCATTAAAAGTGACATCCATAAAGATAAAAAAAAAACATGTTAAAGGGTCATAGCATTTATAACCTTTTTGAGTATTAGAGTACCCAATAAAGACACACTTTAGAGCACGAGGGTTGAGTTTGTTTCGATTGTAAATATGAATATGCACAAATGCAACACAACCAAAAACCCGAGGGAAATGTGATATTTATGGGAGACATCAAGATAAAAGGTAGACAAGAGCTGTAAGGGACTTCTTTTTCCTAACGTTTTGAAAGAAACCCAATTAATAAGATATGCTAAAGTTAAAATAGCTTCCCCCCAAAAATGCTTTAAACAGACATTTGAAAGAGAAAAGCCCAAGTAACATTTAGGAGGTGCCTATTTTTCCTTTCAGCTACTCCATTTTGTTGAGGAGTATCAACACAAGAAGAATCATGAACAATACCTTGAATTTGGAAAAAATAATCAAAATATTAATTGAAATATTCCTTCCCATTATCAGACCTAAGTCTCTTAATTGACATCCTAAATTGATGGACTATTATTTTATGAAAGTTTTGAGAGATAGATTGAACATTAGATTTTTCTTTCATAAATATAACCATGTAGTTTGAGTACAATCATCAATAAAAGAGAAACCATTTAGCTCCTGTAAAATTAGCAATTCTAGACGGACCCCATACATCAGTATGGATAAGAGAGAATGGTGTTGAAACCCTAGCATTATTATTCAAAGGAAATGAAACACGATGATGTTTTGCAAGTTCATAAACTTCACAATGAAGATTTTCAACAGCAACGTCTTTAAAAATAGAAGGAAACATAGTCTTAAAAAGACTAAATGATGGATGTCCTAATCGAAAATTTGAAGCCAAATCCGAGATAAGTGGATAGGATTACAAGAGTTGTAAGAGGTATTATATCTCACAAGAGACCAACCACTTCTGCTCAAATCCTCAAGATAGTAGAGCCCATTCCGTTCCTTAGAAAATCGAATCGTCCTCCCTATTTTCAAGTCCTGCAAAATACAATGATCAGTAGAGAAAAGCACCTTGTAATTTAGATTTGTGGTAAGTTGATGAATGGAAAGGAGATTGGTGGACAACTTAGGAACATAAAGGACATTGTCAAGTTTAAGTGAGGGATTTAGAATAATGGTTCCTTGGCCAGCTACAGTAACAGGAGATCCATCTGTTATGGTAATACTCATATTTCCTTGTGATGGTTTATAAGTTTGAATTTAGTGGGATCATGTGTCATATAGTTGGCTGCTCCTGAATCAAGAACCCATGAAATAGGTATTGAGAATCTATTGAGTTGTCGGAAATTAAACACGCACCTAATTGGACTAATGAACACATATTAAAGACTTAGATAGGTTTGTCAAGGAGAGCCCTAATTTTACCAACTTCTTTTTTGTTAAATATCTCCTTGCATTGGGCTCCACAACCATGACATAATTGAGGAATCTTCTTCATCCCATGTCTGAAGCTTGGGATCACCTTGTTCTAGACTAGTGCATTATAGATGACTAAGCTTTCATTTTCCTTTAAGAAAAGTCCTCACAATGTGCCCACTAAAATAATTTTTTCCATCCAATTGGTACTTCTTCATGTTAGGAAAATCTCCAATCGATGAGTTGGATTGATTTTGAGTAGAGGACCCAGTTTGGTCGGAGATAGCCTTCCCTGAATCTTCCATTCTAGCAACTTTAAGAACAGATTATAAGAGAAGACTAAGAAAGGATCGAGAAATAAGAGTGGTTGTCACACAATTGAAGGCCAACAATAAGGCTAGTTAAGTCAGCAATAAGGCTGAAACAAAACAACAATAAGACTGAAAAAAAAGGCTACAATGAAGCAATAGACAGGAAATACATATAAGAACTTAGGCTCTAATACCATATAGAAAGGAATTTGTATTTTCTTATTATCATCGAGTGATTACAAGGTGTGTATATATATATATATATAGGAATAGAGGACCTAAATTAGGTGAGAAAATCAATGATAGGGGATCTAATCTTTGTTAGTAACTAATTTATAGCTAACAAAATAATATCACATAATAAAATCAAATCAAATCAAATAATATCCCAAATGATTTGGGAGAGATTATAGGAGATTTTCAACATGATCCTTCCATTTATGTTGACAATCCTCTACTTTGTCATGATCCTCTACAAAGAAATGCTTGGATGCAGAGGCCCCTCAAGCACCAAAAGAATATTCCTATGAAGAAGATAAGCTTGAAAAGGCCAAGTTTTACGTAGTCATAATGCTCAGGTTTGTATTGGGTTTTGGGGAGTTATTGGAGTTTTGGTGTACAAGAAGAATTGGAGACGTGTCTACTTCGACTATGTGGATCGTAAAACAGACTTGGTCTATCTAATTGTTGTAATGAATGTGACATCTCAAATTTTCAATCATGTTTTCTACTAAATAAATCGAGCATTTAATCAACGCACCTATAGTGTTTTTCTCTAAGATGGCAACTCGTGAGATAACTAGACTATCTGGGGGAAGCCATTAAGGAATTTTAATGCAATAAACTTGAGAATTCGACTAGGAATTGGCTTCTCGACCGTGCTTATCTTTAGAGGCTATTACGACACAATTAAAAATCGAATTGAGATCAGAGATAGGTCGATTTAACAAAGATGTATGGCTGATCATGGGTGACTCCACTAAATTGAAAAATTCTCGTCGATCAGCACTAGTTTGATTTCTCTGTTATTTTGGTACCATGTGTCCGTATTTTAATCCTCGAGAGTTTCACGACAATCGAGAGTTGCCAATGTGTCGAGTGAGTTCATAGTGGTTTGAAGAAAATCAACCGTGAGTCATTTATACTAAAAAGCTCTAAAAACTACCCAGTAACCTAGGTCATGCTAAAAACGCGCCAAATGGAAATTAACCGTGAATGCAAATCCAATTTCAAAAATTGAAGTTTCTATCGTGTCACAATAAATTCTAGGAGTGTCGACTCAATCTTAGAAGATTTTTTTGACAATCGAGACTTTTTGGGAAAAAGTCGACTTAGGACCATTTTTGTTCAATTAAGGCCGAGGATTGTTTTTTATTACAAAATTAAGATGCAAGATGGTTTCTTGTATGAGGAAAATTATCAATTGAAGCATTGAAGTACCAATTGAAATTGTAAAGGCCAAATGAGGTTGAATTGAAGTAAATTAAGTGTCCAATTGTGAGGGAATGTTGGAAATTCGTGTGCCCCTCAATGCCTAGCCAACCATTTCAAGAGTGGTAAAAAGGTGTATTGGTGGCTCATTTGCAGCCAAGGGAAGTTGGCTTGATGGACAAGAACTTTGGGGACAAGTTTGTGGAAAACTAAGGATAAGGGGCCCTCCATCTCTCTCTCCCTCATCCTTTCCCTCACTCTTTCTTTCACTCCACCAGCCAAAACCATCTCCATTTCCCTCCTCTCACCTTGTTCGAACCCTACCAACAGCCAATGAAGTTGCCGGAGCAGCCACACCACCGCCGGACCATTTTCTTCCTCTATTTTCACTTCTGCCGATTTCTGCTCCAACTGACCTTTCGCCAAAGATCAGAGTAAAGCGTCAAATTCATGAATGAATCAACAAACGAGCTACCCATCGCCGTGAAGAGGACATCCAGACTATTCCATCAAGCTTAACCTCGCCCTAAACGAAGCTGCTGGCTGTCCTGTATGGCCATCACAAGCCGCCAGTTGTCGGTCCTTCGGTCCGCCTAGCAGTGTGCACGATTTCGCCCGTTTCACGTTTTCTTCGTGTTTTCTCCCATTCCAACCTTTCCTCCACCCATACCAACCACTAGCAAGTCTCCCTCGACCCCCGGTGCCGCCGATTGCCGGCCAATCCTCACTCGGAGCTCCAGCCAAGCCCATTCAGCTCTATTTCTCCTCCGATGACTAGTTTTTCCAAGTTGCAGAGGGAGTCCGAATTTGTGGCTGCTTTTTTAGCCTTGCAACCGCTTTGGATTGTTGTGGTTGAGATTCCCAAGCCTCCTTGCCACCGTCCATCAGCCGTATGCCGCCCCTAAATCGCTAGACCTTCGCCGCTCGCCGTTTCCGCGCCAAACCACTACCGGTTCCAACTGCTTGCCTCAAGAACAAAAACCAAGGACAACAACGGTTTTTGGTCTTCGAGGCCCATTTTAGGTATCTTCCCAGCCTCGCTTGGTGTTGCCGCTTCGAGGTTTATTGACTGCCTTAACGTCACCTTCGCCGTGGACTCACCGAAACGCTAAATGAGTGAATTTTTCTCACTAATCCCTTATTAGTATGTTAATGATGCTTAGGCATTATAGATTTAATTAAGTACAATTAGGTGGATAGATTATATTAGAGTAATTAAATTAGAGATTTATCGATGCATATTAGGTGGTTAGTTGTAACAATTAGCGAGTAGAAATGTTATAGTATTTATTGAACAAGTCTTGGAAATTTTCCAGGCTCGTCTCGGCTTCTAATTAGGCATTACAGGCCTAAATTGGATTTATTGCATTTATTTATTATTTTCCGTAATTAATTAATTAATTAATTATTTTCCGAAAATTAGACTGGAATAGCTTATGACCGGAATTTTGTGTTGATTTTAGTGGTACTCTCTATTTATTTAATTGATTGCCTAATTGCGCAAATTGAGTGAATTTAGTGGTTGTGGGTATTGATTTCAGAAATTTAATTAAATTTGGTAATTAAGTGGAAAATTATCGAACGTCGGTCTACAGCGCCAAAAATTTATTTTGGAACTGCTGAAAATAGTGAGAGGTTCAAAAGTGAAAATCTTATATTTTGGCTAAGACCGATCGTGTACCCACATACGGGTATTTTTATCATGAAGGATAAAAATGGTGAATTGATTAAATAATCAATTATCAGCATACTAGGAAAGTATGGCTAGCAGCTTCTAGCGAGCATATATACAATTATCAGCATACTATGAAAATATGGCTAGCAGTTTTTGGCGAGCATATATATATTTATCAGCATACTAGGAAAGTATGACTAACAGCTTTTGGCGAGCATATAGTATAACGGATCAATGGATCTGGCAGCTTCTGGTGAGCATATATAATTCTCAGCATACTATGAAAGTATGTCTAGCAGCTTTTGGCGAGCATATATAATATAATATATCAGAAATTGAGATAGCTCTTGGCGAGCATATATATATAGTATATTATCTCAGTATTTGAGGCAACTTTTGGCGAGCTATACTACCTATTATCGGCTTATATTAAGTAGTCCTAAGTATGATCAGACTTATAGGTAGTATTGATTGAAATGGCCAAGGAATGGTCATCGTTGACATGTAATCAACTAGGTCGATTGATCGATAGTTTGATTGCAATTGATTGGTTGATGTGGTTGTCAATATTTATTGATTAAACTAATGTGCAGGTAGGGACTGAGGCCAAGGTAAGTTCTCTAACTCGTGTTGTGCTTAGGCAGCCAAAGGTGTATTGGCTTCCTAATCGGGTCTTAGGGGGTAGAATTTGCTAAGACATAGTCTCATCCCGGTTAGGGGACAACATTTCAGGACCCTGATGAGGAACTTGAGGAGAAAGAACCTGAAGAGGAGGACCTTGAGGAAGAACCGAAGGAGAAGTCTAAGGAGGATCCCGAGGATGAGCCAGAGTATGACCCAGATGATGACTGAAACCTCACCCCGTTTTGCAAACCCTAAGTGTGAAGTGTTATGAGATAGATCATACTCTTGTTAATAGTATTATAATATATACTATGAGGTTTGTCTTGTATAAAAGTGTGGTTGTGGTTTTTCAGTTGAGAAATTATAGCCTTACTTTTCTATCCCATTATTTGATCGTCTGGGGATTTTTATCTACTTTCGCATGCATATTAAAAAGAAAGGGTCGGCGATACATCCTGGGACGTCGCTATTAATCAACGAAGGTGAGAGATGGGTGCATGTCCGAGGATCGGGGCGTAACAATGAAGGCATTCAAGTTGAGGAGGAGATTGAGAAGAGCATAACAAGTCAGTTCTCCACATCAATCAATCCAATCCTTCATTGATCTCGTGAAGTTCTTTCTTTCTTGTTTAAGCATAATCATCTCTAAAGTTGGCTTTTTTCTCCTTATGCGCAAAGCCATTATTGCTTTCTTCAATTTCAAGCTTGTACGAGCAAGTAGTCAATAAAACGGAATGGTAAGTGCAAATCATGTCATTTTGTAAATTTTGTGTTGCTCAGCTCTTTAGCAGCGCTTCTTGCTATTATACTTGTGATGTTTCGCTTCTCAATCATGTAAAGATATATTAGCAATTCCATTTCATCCCGCTTATGCTGCTAATTGCATGTTGAGGCTAATGTAACATCAGGACATGAAATTGTTAAAGGCCTAGTGCCCACCAATGTTTAATGGATTCCTTTACCAGGTTAAGTTTCCTTTCTTGATCTTAAGACATCAGAAAAGAAAGGAAAAAAAAAACATGCATGTAAACAAAATCAGAATGAAGGACTCATGAAAAGAGTAGAAACGATCCTACACGGCGAGATTACCTAGAGTGAATCACTCAGCTGATAACACAGGCTATTAAACACGTGAATCACTCGACTTATTAACATAGACAGATCGTTGAAAAGGGAGGTAATTCTCTTTTTCTTTTCTTTTTTTGTCTTTTCTTAACTATTTAATCTTATCGTTTGAGACGTATCCTAGGTCCAATCACAGGAAAATTGAAATTCCATCTTCAAACTCCATTGGTTGAAAAAACTGTGACCCAATAACTTGCTTGTCATGTAAGTAAGACACCACCTTTGTCATGAATTATTGTTTGGTTTTATTTATAAGGGAGAATCAAACTCAAGAAAAGTTAGGCCCGCCTCTCTTATGGACGAATCTCAATCGACAATATATAGTAGTGTTGAATTTGGTCTCAAACCGTGATAATATTAGTGTATATATTATAGTATGGAGGCCGAATATTTTTGATATATCTGCTGATTAATTTTATCCTGTGAACTTGTTATATGATATAACTTTAGACCAAAGTAATGACTTCTTGATGATTGCAAACTAAATATTCATATTCGTTATAATACTCAAACCGATGGTTATCGTTATGAATGTAACTTCTTTCAAACTCATGAACAACGCATCATCACTAACGAGTCCCTAATCAAGACGATGATTGAAGAGTACCTTCTTATATTTTGCCCTGATTTAATTTTTGTGTCTCTCCGCTCTATACTTCTTTTCAAGAGCCTAAGTTAGCTCATTTTCATTTGATCTTAGCCTTGGACAGTCACACATTACCCCACAGGTGGCTCGAAATCTTTCCGAAATTCAAATACAGAGACTTCAATGTTGCCGGAGTGAGGTATGCAGGTCTGCGTCTGTTGTGGCCATTTAATTGTATAATGTAATTTTAGGTCACTCACAAGTTCAAATACCATCATGCGACTTGACTCGTGCGATTGATTGTAAATCGAAACAAGGGGATTGTGCAACCAATTATCAATCTGAAGGGAATATTGTTGAGACGATTAGCGTCAAATCCGCAAGCGAACATTAACTACAAGTGAATATTTCCTCACTCCCAACCGTAAGAAATAGAAAAATTTAGATGAACTATTTACTTTCCTAACAAATGAAATAGCTAATTATCATGTGATGAGTTAGTAGCTGGTACTCAATTTGACCAAAGAAACAACAATATGTTTTCTAAATTTGAACATCTACCTATTAATTATTAGAGTGGCTGACATGAGGACGGAAACCCCAAAAAGTTCATGATACAAAATTGGACACATTTATGCTCAATGCTCATAAATCTTAATTGATTCATTATTCAAAATTAATGATTCGTATAAGTGAATGAGAATATTTACCTAGTGATAGCAATTTTTATTTTTTTAACATACTTAGAGAGATGCAAGATTGAATAAAAGTTAGCAATCTAAACAAAAGTCTACTAAACCACTCTGAATTTCAAAATGGAATGAGGGGGTCTAATTAATTTCTGGTGGGTTTTGACTACACGCACTAAAGGAGGTAAAAGTCTGAGTGGGTTATTTAGAGTAGAACCGACAAAAAAGAAACAAAAAAAAACACAAAAAAAAAAGTCTACTATATAGAGGTGAGTGGTTTCAGATTCTATATAGGTTTCACTTGGAACCTAGAGCTGACCATTGAACTAGATTCTTCATTTTGTGCAATTTGGAACCTTCCTACATACTTTGGAACCTAAAACCTACATTGTTATAGGTTCTAGGGTCGATTTCAAGGTCTATCCAAGTTCACTTTTATTATTAATTGAACGATTGCAATGAATGATCATATTTAATAACTACTACTTGCTACTACAATTTATTGGCTATAACTTATATTTAAACATATAAAAAATATGAAATATTAACAAAATAAAAGTCTTAATCATAAAATGGAAGCTTTGGACTAGTGATTTCAGATTATATATTCATCATTGAACACCATGGAATATCGCAAGATTATGCAAAGACATTGACAAAAAAAAAAACGAAAACTTATTTCAAGTTCTAGGCTACAGGTTCCAAGTTCTAGGTCCCATCAACCTAGAACCTAGAACCTACCAATAAAACAAGCTCATCAATATTTGGAACTTGAAACCTATCTTGTATACCTTTGAACATAAACCGAACAAATTCTCACTAGTTTAGTTCTTAGGATCCAGGTTATACCCTAGAACCATGCTCACCCATACTACTATACACATGAGTTGTCTAATATAGGATTTCTATTTGGAGGATTTTTTGATATTTCATGATGTTCCAGTTATAAGTTCCATATTTTGAGTTCGTTCTTATTTCTTTTGGGGAGAAACAAAACTACTTTTGGTTTTAGGTTGGAGACGTACGCCAGTTGAACTGATCGATGCTATATGCTCATTTTTTTAGTTATTTATCTTCGCAGCTGTCTTTAGGAGTATTTTAAACTTCCTCCAAGCATATGTTGCTAAATATTTGCAGTTTGAACTTTGGACAATCCAACGAGAACCTGCCCAACATAAAATTGTCAAGGAGGGTGTTAAAATATCCCACATTACTTGTCTATGATGTTTCAATACAAACCTCATATCTACATAATCTATGTCAACCTATCAAATTAAACTAATGGATTTTTTTAAAATTAATAATCTTAAACAAGTGCTATTGTTAATAATATCTATTTTTTAATCCCAACGATTGAATTCAAATGGAAAAAATATGCGGTGATGTAAATATAATGTGTCCTTTAAAATCTAAAAAATTATTAAGAACTAATTAGGGAAAATTGTCAAAAATAGTCCTAAACCTATTGTACGGTGGCCAATTAAGTCCTAAACTTTTCATTTTTGCTAATTTAGTTCTAAACTTTAAACAATTTGCTAATGTAGTTCTTCTAGCTAGAATCATTGATGTTGACACCAACAATCCTTCATGACATGGCTGACTGATGCAAATTTGAACAGTCACATCAGCGTTTTCCACCTAAAATTAGCTATAATGACTACATTAGTAAATTGTCAAAAGGTTTAAACTAAATTGGCAAATTATTTCGACCAAAAATATTGACAAATCATCAAAAAGTTTACAACTAAACTAATAAAATTGAAAAGTTTATAACTGAATTGACCACCATACAATGGGCTTAGGACTTTTTAAACAATTAACTCAAAGTAATAAGGATAGTTGCTCAAAACCCCCTTGAATTTTGGTATTCATGTGCAATAGCCTGCAAACTTTGAACTTTGGCAGGAAAATTACCGATTTTTGTTTGAATTTCTAGTTTTGTCTCTATAGCCCTTAAATGTTACCCAAATATAGCCGTATTCTTTTTATTATTATTATTTTAACCATAATAACATCTACTACATGGTTAATGAATTTTTCTTTGGTAAAATAAGAAAGCATAAAGGTTGCATGGTTGATTAAGTTAATTAACCTTAGTGATTGTTATTTTAGTTTTAAAAAAATGAGTTAATTTATTTTCAGTTTACGCTTAACAATTATGTAGATGAAAAATTTAGCAACTGTAGAAAAAAATCCAATCTTCAGGGAAGTAATTTGCAGCTTCTAAAATTTCGAGGGCTATTATGCAACAATGCTAGAGTTAAGTGGGGAGGGGGTAATATATGAGTTTTCAAAGTTAGAGATTGTTGTGCAAGAATATTGAAGTTAAGGAGATTTGAGCAATTGACCTCAGTAATTATTGTAAGGATAAGAGTGCCTTTGGAACACCTTCAAGTAACACTTGACAGCTATGCGGATGAAAATTTGGCTGACAATTACAAAAAAAAAAAAAAAAATCAAATTCCACAGGACTAATTTCCAACTTTTCATAATTCTAAGGCTATTATGCATTGTTGCCAAAGCTCATGGGCGTAATATAGTGCTTCCAAAGTTCAGGGCAATTCAAAATTCACGAGGTTTCAGCAATTAACCCCAGAAGGATTCAATCGAAGAGTACCTCTGCGGCACTTGTTCAAGAACCAAATCAAAATAATATATGCTCAAACCCCTCGAATTTTAGCACGGTTGTGCAACATCTCCCGATCTTTGAAAAGGTACAGATAACATCCTTGAACTTTGACATGTTGCGCAATAGCTCGCAATATTTGAAAGGTTATAGATTACCTTCGGACTTTATTTTTGTGGCAATAACATATAAAATTTACTAATTCTTTTAACCAAAATAACATCTATTAAGTTTTCTTAAATTCATCAATTATTGCATTACCCCCTAGTAAAGGTTGTTTCAGTAAAGAAGGGGAAAAAAAGAAGTGATCCCATTTTCAAGTAACAACAAACGGCTATGCAAACGAAAACGAAAAATCAATTTTTGGGATGATCTTTATATTTTCAAAGTTCTAGATTCTAAAATCCAGGAAAAAAAATCTGTAACTTTTTGAAATCCGGGGGAAATGCATAATGATGCCAAAGTTTACGGGCGTTTTGATGAGTTATACCTAAAAAAGGTGCTGCGACAATTGCATGTAATCAATTCTTTTTAAGAATCGAATAATCTCTTATCAAGTACATTAAATAAGGACTTGGTAGGCAACCGTACACTACAGAAGGTTATGGACGAGCACGTCCGAGTGACGCAATAGGAGAATGGAATGGAACACAGTTCAGTACTCCATGATTTCTACTGCGAGTTATGATAAGTTTATCGAAAAATTATTCAATCAACTCTAAACTTATTATACAAATACTAATTTAATTCTAAACTTTTTTACTATGTCAATTTAGTCTTAAATCTTTATGCAAAATTGCAATATTAGTCTTTTTGGCCAATTTTCTCAAAAAAATGTTGACGTGGCAATGAATAATCATCGACCATCCTACCTACGCAGCGCATCACAAAAATTAATCTGAAGGATTGTGTTGGCTCTTCAAATAAAAGCATAGAACAAAATTGATAAAACTAGAAAATTTAGGATCAAATTACGGCCGTTCAATAAATTTAAGACTGATTGGACATTTTCCCACAAATCCATCCCTCCACTCGTCAGAAATTTTTCAGTCCTCCTGTGTTTTTAAACATTATTCAGTCCTCCACTTCATTGTGCGGGTTATCACAGTAGCTTTCAAAGTCCCCCACCATTGGGATGGTGCTCTCTACACGGTACCCACACTCACCTCCACCAAATGAGTGCAATTTGGGTGGTCGCCCTTCACTTTCGGTGACTTGGGCTCTTGATTGTCCGGTTGACTTGTCCCATTTATAGAAATTGCTATCAGTGTACTTCCATCCAACACATGTGTACACCGGTTCCGTTCAATACTTGAGGTTATGTCCGTATTGAAGTAGCCTCTAGGGTTGGTGTTACGTCTCGATCAACTTCGTCTTTGACCCGTCTCGATTAGCTTGGCTTGATACGCTTTCGCTCCCTTCGCTTTTCACGTGGTTTTGGACAATATGATTAAATGTGTCGGTAGTCGTTTTTCACGTTACCATAATACTTTCTTGATATCGAGAGTCATCATGGACAATGTGCCGTAACAATTTTGTTCACGAAACTAGTATCAAATCCTTTGGGGCATGAGCATTTGTTTCCTGACCTCATCTTTTGAATTGAACTGTGGTGGAAAACTTCGTTTCCTAGTTAAGATTATATACAAGATATTCCTTGCCAAGATAATTTTCGAAGGCCGATACACAGGGAAGCAGCCGTTAACACCTCAAAAATTTGCCTCCATATTTGCAAAAAAATTCATAAATTGCCCTAGGATTGACTGAACGACATCGACCAGAGTCTGGCCTGTAATCATCACAAGGAGTCTTTTCACACCCATATTGCCACGCATCTGATTTATGCATGTCGTATTCACTCGCACATATCGTATTTGTGATTCACGCCTCAGTTGCATGTCATGTCTATTCATTGCATATTCAATCACTATGTCACCTCGCATTACGCTTCTCTAGTCATGTTCGATTACTGATTGCTTCGACTTCAATTTTTATCACGTAATATCCGATATCTCGTTCCATATCATAAAATTATGCACAGCGTATTTCAAAATACTTATTCACACGCGATGGGTCAACCATTACGCAAGATGATTCGATATTTCTACCTCATCACAAGTTGATTAAAATTCGATTTTTCAAATTGTTTTTAAATGAATCATTGACAATGCATAATAATGCAAGCTAAGGCTTGATCGATGAATTGTGGTATGAAAAAGGTTGTTGTGGGATGTTAATTTATCTGATATGCAATCAAACATTCGGATCTAAGGCTCTGGTCTATAGATAGACCAATCACGTTGCACATAGGCATCCTAGGTCAAACAAATCGATCGGTAGCGACTTCTCTTTGCTTTTCAATTTCATGTATTTGGTTTCGTAGCCAATTCAAACCTATGATTTGGAAAGATCCTAGGAACCGAGGCACTAGTAGCTAGCGACCTGATTGGAACCTTTCAACGTTTTACACATCCGCATGGGATTCTTCCATTGTTTCCGTAACTCACGCATGCACCTAAAATTTTCTTGGCTCACCCCTGACGTTTGTCCTCGAATTTAATTGCTATTGTCTGATTCAATTCAGTACAATTATCTTTTGCCTTGACTAGGACCGACCTGAAGAATAGGCCTTCCTCGCTTTCCCTGATTTCCTTTTCCTACGTTTAGCGATACCACGTGGTTTAAAATGCCATGACACTGCACAAGAAAAGTCTTACATGAGAACGTTTGGGCAAGGTACGTTTTGGCCTTTCGTATCGGCATATTCAGGTCAGGGCAAGGTACGTCTTTGTCGGGCTGTGGCTCATGTGAATGCATGGCTTGATTAGATGAAGGAGTTGTCGGTAACAAGCACGAGCCATTATTCGAAGGCGAATGCCGCACAAGGTAAATTACAAATTACAGAATAAGAAATAACAATCATAAATTGAATGTGAAGGGATTTGTTTTTTTTTTTTTTTTTTTTTTTTTTTTTGTGACGATTGTCAAATATGCCATTGATAATAAATGGTGGCTACATTATCGCCAACAATGACACCTTTGTCAATTAGAACTTCTAATTGCCGTGATGGTCTTCGATTCGACAACCACTAGAGTCGTTCTTCATGTCCAACAATAGTACATCGTGACATTCAAAGGTCATGCCGGGTACTCTTTTTTTCAAACGTTAGAAAGATTCGATCCCATTCAGATTGTGTTATGTTATTTTGTACGAATTCAATTTTATGTTAGACTTCTTCCTTCTTTCTTTCGTTTTTTTTTTTCTTGGTAAGATTGTTCACTTTCTTTAACCAATTCCCATCATCCTCCGGTGCTAAAAACTTTAAATGTAAAAAATTCAGTGACATTGAACCTTGAGCATATAGTTAAAACCTATTAGATAATTAACAAATCATGGGATTGCATGTTCAGCCCTTAGGAATCTTCCCATCTGTCGGCAATGCCAACTTTAAGCTGGCAGAATTCACATAAAGATAATTCAACAGGTTGGCTTAGCCTTGAATCTATCATTTATCATGCCACCGACCGCAATTTCTGGCCCTCGTGCTTTGTTTCCTGTTATATTATACACTCGCGTGAAAAACGCATGGAGACACACGCATTCTAAGCAAAAATTAGTGAAAATACTCAACACGCATAACAAAATATTCTCCATAGATCGAGTCTTGAACGCAAACGCTTTACTTCATGTCCACCCTTTCTCATCATGGCGTGTCCATATCCCTAATTACTTTATTTATTAGAAAATTAATTGATGAGAGGAAAGTTTGGGAACATGTGTGTGTTTTATCTCATTGTATCATTATAAAAATCCACTCGTGGAACCACAATCAGATTAGGGTTTTAGAAGACAAGGCAAGGTTGGATTCTTAGGGGACCTACTTTACTAGGTCAATGTGATCATCAAGCTAAAACAATCATGCCATGAGTCGTGACATGTCCCATTTCATGTAATTGTCCAGCTCACATCATTGATATGATTTTCAGATGTGTGATGCATGATTAAGCGCCCACAATTTCATCCAAGGTATTAAACTCGGGGATTTGTCGGGTTGATCACGACTTGTTAGGGTAACTCGATAAGGACCTGACGCCAAATTATCTCTTGAGAAGCGTCACTAAGGGTTCGAGTCACGACAAAGATAATTTCCTTCAAGTCATTTCCTTGCATCCCAGCAATCATCTTGTCGGGGTGAGAAGGAGGTATGTTGTGATTTGGCGGGAGTTTTAAGTTAAATGCATTCAGATAGACAATGACGGTAAAAGGTAAAAGGCCGATTGATAGTTAAGCTGAATGATCGACTACTTTTGCCGGTCATGCCTCCTCAATTTTGTTTTCTCTCCCGAAAGAAAAGTAAAACGATAGTATCTCCTGAAATTTGATATGGCATAAAGTACAAGAAAGTTTTGAGTTACACCTTGTTTGCCTACTTCTGATTTCTATTTTAAGAAAAAATATTTGAGCTATGAAAAATTATAAAGGGGGGGGAATTAATGCCACGAAAAACCCTAAAGTAATACACTTATAATTAATTTACCCCAGACTAATTTTTTTATTACCGAAAATCTCAAACCGGTATACCCATAATAAATTTACTAATATAAATATTTCGATCCCAAAAACTAAACCAGTACATTTGTGAAAATTTTACTTGCTATTAGTTTCTACAAAATTAGATTAATACTACAAAAATCGCAAACTAGTACACCCTTAATAAATAGAAGGTAAAACCCCAAACTGGTACACTCGTTGGTTGCCACATGTTATTTAACTTAATAATTTGATGATAACATTTAATGGAAACTAACGGATGGTAAATTTATCATAGATCAAAAAATTAATTTTTAATAAATTTATCACATGTGTATCAATTTAAAGTTTTTCAATGTATTAACTTGTAAAAAAAAATGCAATTCATAGTTGAATATTTTAAAAGGTCTTAAGAGCTTTAGTTTAAATGAAAATTTAAATAAAGGTTTTACCAAACTTGTAAAAAGTTTAAAAACAAAAAAAACAAAAAAGTAAAGGCCACTGTAAAAATCATATTACTCATCCACCTTATAATAAAAAATTAATTTTCGTAATGCTGACTTTGAGTACCATTCCGAAGTAACGAGTGAGGGGAAGAAGATCCCGTAATTATTTAAATACATCAGATCTCATAGGAGGTAATAGTTGGGATTCTTCCGCCTAATATGTCAAAAATTCACTTTGTTGCCACTATAGCAATCAATCTATGGGAATTTGACGGACAAAATCGCATACTAATTAAATCAATCTATTTAACACGTGAGGATCATGCGGTTGACACTAGTTGACGAAACTATGCTGTCTGACAGAGTGGGGATGGCGCTGAAATATTTCTAGCCAAAATGAAAATGGCTGTCCCCGCACTCCATGTCCACCCTCTCTCTCTCTCTCTCTCTCTCTCTCTCTCTCTCTCTAAACCCACCCAGAAGAAGATAATGTAAGCACGAAAGTGCGTTTCCCACACGCGTTCCCACAGGCGCAGCACCACCACCACCATCATCATCATCATCGCGGTGTGAGTGTGCTTCTTGGTTTTCAACTCCTGCATGATATTTGTAAAATGGGGTTGTGACAATTCATCCACGCCCATATGTTCAGCATCTCTTGGAAGCAGAGAAGCCATTATATATACGCTCAAGAGAAGAAGAGGGAGAAGGAAGAAGAAGAAGAAGAGAGTCGGGACGATGCCGTGTGTGTACATCTCCACCAACGTGTGCCTTGACGGGCTTGACCTCGACCCTATCTTCGCCGATGCCACTAAAGCCGTCGCCGCCCTCATTGGCAGACCAGAGAACGTAATTTCTCTCTCTCTCTCTCTCTTTCTGGTCATTATCAGTGAATGACCATTTTATGGTTCATTTGTTCTATAAGTGCAACGCTGTTTTTTTGGGGCGGATGAGTTCGATTAGTATGGTTCATAGATTGAATGAAGTTCCAATTTGGGAATATTAGATCTTATTTGTCGCCCATTGTCACATCCAGCTGAACACACAGCAATACCCCCACGACAGACAAGTTTCCTATAAAAAGAAAGTGTTTTTAATGGAGAGTACTTGGAGTAAGGAAAATGAAGAATAACTTGAGCTTTGTAAGATTATAATGAGTGCCATTTAATGGATAAGGTTGCTTTAATTTCATTTATTTTTGTTTCATTTATTTATTTCAAGTTGTTTAGAAAAATGTTATTTATTAGAATTAGGATTTAGCTGTCGACGACTTTTATAAATACTGGCTCTGCAAACTCTTTCTATTTAGTTTCTAAATCATCGCGCTCCATTTCTTCCCTGTTTCTATCTGAATTCTTCTGTCTAAATCTCCTTCCTTTGCTTACCATCTATTTCCCTTCCCTTTATGCAATTCTAAACTAATCTCTCCATACCGCGTCCTGCATTAGCCATGCAACCTCCAGCCCAACAAATTCGCGCGTACAAAAGATCTGAGGATAGGACAGAGAGTGCCAAACTTAAAGGACACTTCCAGGGTTTCACTGCAGGAAATATCGATGAATTAGATTCGCAAGAAACGCAAAAATTCTGAAAACTAGAACTTGCGAAATCGACCTGGTCTAGTTGAATGCAATGAGCTCGTAATTATTCTAAACATATAGGAAACTTGCATCATGCGTAGGGCCCAAGAGTGCGAAATCTTTATTTCCCTTTCGTCCACCTAACTGTAATCTGCAAATGAAGTAATCCGGGTCCACATGTACTCATTTCTCTAGCTCCAAGGAATGTAAACTTTCCTTGAGTTCAAAGTAAAGTTAATTCTCAGTGACAGATATGTTGGAAAAAAACCCTCAAAAAGAGAAGTAAATCAAGTTTGGATGGCTTTTCTTGGACACAGTTTGTGATGGTGATCCTGAAGGGGTCCTTGGCAATCTCATTTGGGGGCAACAAAGAGCCAGCTGCTTACACAGAGATAGTGGCGATGGGAGGCATCAACACACCAGTGAAGAGGAAGCTGATTGCCACATTGGGCGACATCCTTCACAAGAGGCTCTCGATTCCGCCCGCCCGGTTCTTCCTCAAGGTCTTCGACACCACCGCGCACGCCATCCCCAAATTGTAACCTTCATAAGTACGGTTTGTACTGATTAATGCTCAAGGCATTGATTTCTTTTCTATTTCCTATGTTGTACGGTGCGTGCGTTTCTCGAAATGGAGCTAATCAATGGGGTTTTCGACTGGTTTGGGAGGTGCTGCAAAGCGGCTTAGTTTGTGATTTTCTGTGTGTCCTCTGTAACTAGCTTTTTCACTGCGAAAAAGTGGAAAGCGATGGGGAAAAAAGAACGAGCAAGATTCATTCTAGAAAGCAAAGGTTCCGAAAGGAGGTGGAGAGAATCATGTGAGGCATGTATCAAGACAACCAAGAAAGTAACATGCAAGAGATAAGTTAGTCAAGCAAGTGGCAATGATGCTCGGTGGGGATGACAAGATGTCTTGGTCTTGTGAATAACCCCAATAAAAAATCTCATTGTTGTTTGCGATTTTCAGACTTTGTTTATTTCAAAAAAATAAATGATTTTAAAAATATTTTAATAATAATAATCACTGACAAAAATGAACAAATTAAAAGTATTTTTATTATTCATGAAAATGTTTAAATATAAATTGTTGTTGATAATGTAATAAATTTTCATTAGTTAATTATTTTAAGCAATATAGGCAATCAAATTTAAGAAAATATTTTTTCAAATCATTTAATTTCTGCAAAACAAATGAAGACGGTGGTTGTTATGGAAGAAGATACCAAATCTCATCCCAGATTTTCACTCATTCATCACTTTGCATTAGCTACTTTTAACATTGCATATGTGCATATTCCATCATAATATGTTTAATCGGATCAACTAAAGTACCTTTCTCGGGAAAAGAGAGTGAAATGAAAATACTAACCTCAAAACCACAAAACCCACAACATCCTAGCCCTAATCTGAATGTGTCCACCACACCCCATTCTCTTTCTAGGCAGCAATGACGGCCTCAATCGAGGTCGCAGGCAACATTGCTTCTTACCCTAAGGTAGACCCATCAAATGGGTGGGTCGGGTCAGGTTTGGGTCGACCCATATTTGACCCATTTAACTCGTTTTGACTCATATTTATGTAGTGTAAATTAAGTGACTCATATCCAACTCAACCCGTACCCGACCTATACCCAACCCGACTTGTATTGCTAAAACCTATTAATATTCTAGGAAAACCCACTTCTACTATATGTTGATTTGATTAAACTTCAAATTAAATCAAAAATAGTAAATAAAATTTAAAAAAAGTTAAAAAAAAAAACCTATAAATTGAAATACTTATAAAAAAAAAAAAATACTATACACATGCTTCTCTTATTTGAAGTGAACATACCATTGAATAACTAAAAATTGTAACATGAAATTTTTTAACTAAACCTAAAAATCTCATTTTTATGATTTTTATCTAAAAAAAAAAAAAAAAAGTGTTGTTAAAACATTTTTATACAATACAAATTTAATGAAAAATTTTATAATTTTTTTTAATTTTTTAAAAATTTTGAATTTTTAATTTTTTAAATACAATTTTTAATTATTTTTATTTTTTAATAATTATTTTTTTTTTTTTTTCTTTTCTTCTTTTTTTTTTCTTCTTCTTTGGCCGATGAGCTCAAGCTCGTGTGCCAACTAGCTCGAGCCTCGCCTAGCCTATCACCAATTGACAGCCAACTAAAGAAGGAATAAAAAGAAAGAAAAATATAAAAAAAAGAAAATTGAAATATAAAAAATAATTATAATTTTGATTTAAAAAATATTTTTTTTATAAAGTTAAAGAGTGAAGGCCAGTGGTTCAAAGTGGGTTTCCTAATAACCCATTCAAACCCTTTTTTTTTTTTTGTGTTTTACTTTCTCAGACTCATTTATGACTCATATTTAACTATTACTTAATCCATTTCTAACTCATAGTTAACTTTCACTTGACTCATTTATAACCCATATTTAACTTTTACTTGACCATATATAACACATTTAACTAAAAATAGGTCATAATATGGGTTTATGACCCATTTTGCCAGCTCTACCCTAAGGTGATCATGGCCTACTATGACCTCGCCAAGTTACCCATGGTCTTGCAACCTCAGAGATGAGGATGCAAAGGCCATGGTAACCTTTGTTTTGAGGTCATCCTGAGTAGAAAGAGAGATAGGCAGGGGTATTGGATAAGTGAGGTGATGAGTGGCTTGGACGCCATAGCAGCAAGTAGCCGCATTGGTAGTGAGATGCAATTACAACTTGTTTTACCGAGAACGGTATCAAATAAAATAGCTTTCACTGAAGGTTGGCTCTTCAGTTTTTTGTGTGTATCGAATTTTGTATCGGTTCATAAGGGAAAGAAAAGACTCTAATGGCAGCAATTATGGGTGAAGGGAACAACAACTTCAAGAAATCTTAAAAGACAAAAATGAATAAAGGGTAACTGCAACGCAAATAGAAAAAAAAAAATTACTTGCAAGAATAGGTTTACATTGTTTTCATTGAGTATTTTCCGTCCTTTTACAACAATTTGCCGTTGGCTATATATAGCCAGACTGAGTAGATAACCATCGTTGTAATTATATTTCAATTTAAATTATTCCTGGGACATTCAAAATGTTTTCTGATAACCTTATCGTGTTATCCACAAGGTGGTTGAAGCCCGGTAGCAACGAGTGCCTCAGTAACTCGTCTATCCCTTATCCAGTTACTGCTCGAATTGTAGTTGATGTCGAACCGTTGGTAACTGCAATTGTTGTTATCTACAAATTCCCTCCAAATCTACGGGTCATTGTCCAATGGAGCTTGGTGGGCCTTATCAGTTAGTCGCAGCCCACAAAGGTCACTTTTTGGTGTCAACAAATGCCTTCTTTTGAACACGCGCTGCTGATATGCATAGCAATTACTAGTCTCTTTGGGTTCCCGTAAAACATCGGCTTAACCTTTGATCTCCTAGTTGATTCTAATCCAACGTCTTCTAGGGTTTCGTGATCCTCAACTCTTTGGCCTCCCTGGATAGTTTTTCTCTTCTCAAGCCAGAAGGTGGTCTGGTCTGCTTCGTCTCTTAACCCTATTGTCCTTCACAAGTATTGCTGAGAATAGTTCCAAAACTGGATTTTTACCATCACAAAGCTTGATTTCTACGACCTTTCTTTCATTTGGGTTCCTTTGCTCTTCTCTAGGTCCTACCATGTCTCCTTCTTACGATCCTTTAGCCTTTTTGGCTCGACTGGACCAACTTCAACAACCAAAGAGTAAAGACAACTCCCTCTTGTCACTGTTGAATTGTCTCGAGGTAGCACCAGAAGAAATCGTCCTTGGTACCTGTTTCCTTGGGCCGCGCAGTGTTGACACGATTGTTCTATGGTTTGAGTTTTGCGAATTGGGATTCGTTGGTAGCAGATGTGGTGAAAGAGATGGAGAACTTATCAGGGAAGAACCGTCTGGCTTAAGCCATAGATATGGCTACTAGTCTGTTTTTAAGTCCTGAGGTTGGTTTTTTTGGGAGCTCCTCTTTTTCCTTTAGCTTTCTCGGATGATTGTTTCTAGTTTTCCTTCCTCTTATGGGAGATTACTCTAAAAGTCATGCGAAATCAATTTAGTTGTGAATTTTTTCTTTTGGTCAATAAAAGTACTTTCATTCATTCATATAGTGATATTACTAGGAAATAACAAACAAGTTTCTGAACACAAAATATTCCGAAGGATTTTAGTTAAAGAGACCCAATTTGAAGGAAAAGTGTTGAGGCAATAGGCTTTAGAAACCCAATCAATTTAGTCACAAATTTAAGTGTACTAAAGTATAGTCTAATTCTATACCATCTAATTCTTGGGTAACCTTTTTTGAGTTTTGGGTTGCATTAGAAGTTGGAATTAGGGCGAGAATTCAAGTTTTGGTAGGCTTGGACAAGGCCCATTGATTATGAAGCCCATCCAGCTTGATTAGGCCCAAATTACTCATTCAGCTTGAAAATCTGATGTAACTTATCATTCCTGGGCAAGCCTGGATAGCAACTAAACCCCAATACCCATCCAGCATGATCCTATCCATTCATTACCTCTTATATTTCCTTTCATTTCCTTCTAGCACATCGCATGTGTCTCTTGTACTAGTGAACAATAAAGTGCAGGTAAGATAACAATTCAGGCCTTTCTCCGGATAGAAATGATGATGTAAGGTTATGTTTGGTCGTCCGGATAATAATCAGGATATGATAGGATAAAGTAGGATATTAAATCCTTTGGATAATAAAGGCGGACATATCTAATCCTATCAAGTGTTTGGTGCACTTTAGGATAAGATGAAAAAATAAATATGATATTCATTTAAATTATAAAATTAAAAATAGAAAATTCAATTAATTAAAGGCCATGGAAAAACCTAGATCTAGGAATTGTGGGCACCTCCATGAGTGGCCACCATTGAAAACGACAAGTGATATCTTCTCTTTTTGTTAAGTTCTTCATTTCCTTAAAAAAAAAATCTTATCCAATCTGGGCATATCCCACCCTCCCCGGATTTTTATCCGGCGTTTTATCCGGATATATCCAGGTTTGTCCGATCCGATGGACATTCCCAAACATCGGATATGATAACAAATTATCCTATCCAGACTCAAATCCGGACTACCAAACGCAGCTTAAGAGATGGCCGCCATGGGATATGATGTCGGAAGCAAACATCTCTTCCTTTTCTTTCTTCCATTCTTTCTAATTTCCTCTTCCAATTTCAACTTTGTAGCGTGAAATCGTGCACAAATAACATCACTAATTGAAATATGGCCAATCACGTGGAGTCAAATTAAGATATGGGTCGAGAGACGCTAATTAGGCCATGGATTGGATCGCCAAGGCTCATAGAATTAGTTCCCTTCCACTCAACTAGCTTGCTAAGCCTCCCTATTTCCTATGGTTAATTACATGTCTTGATTTCAAAAACTCTTGTAATCCATCTTTCCAACAATAATGGAAGTTGTCTTTCCTAAACAAACAAATAATAATAATAGTCGGGTATTTCATGAACTTAAAATTTATTTATCTATCTAAAATGAATTTTTTTGACATAAATTTTAAAGTACTTTATTTTTCGACATTTTCTCTAATTTTAAATATACATATTATTTAGATTTCCTTTGTGATCGACGGTAGATTAAATACCAATTTATATCCAAATTTAAGGATGAGAGCCAGTGGTCCTCATCAATTTCTCCTTTTTAGTTCGAAAGATTTTCCTCTCTTGATGCAGATTCATACTTTCTACTCACGTGTCAAATTAGTAATTGAGGAGGTCTCTTGTCGGCTGGATCTCGACCCAACCACCAAGCCTATGTTCCTCTCTAACCGCCTAATCGAAACCCCGCTTGAGTGAAGGTCCATACTAGCCAATCTATTTATCTACACAAAAGAAAAGACTCAAAAAAAAAAAAAAAAAATGATACAACATGGCATAACTAAGGGTGTCGACAGTTCGGTTCGATTCAATTTTTTTAAAAAAACAAACTGAACCGAACTGTTAGAAAAAACTTCCGAACCGAACCGAAATTTCGGTTGTAATTTGTGTGAATTTATGTTGAGTTATGCACACAAATTATAAATACGATTTTTTAATCAAGAAAGAAGAGCATATTATATATATATATATATATATATATATATATATATTATAATCTATAATCTGGCGGACCGGCGCCGGCGTTGGCGTTGTCCACTTCGGAATTTCTCTCTCTCTCTCTCCGGATCGATCCGCCATGGACGACCTCCCTCTCCAGAAGATCGCGATCTCGGGCCCCACCCTCTCGTCCCTCCTCCAGCGCGTCTCCTCCTCCCCGGCCGACGCCGACGGCCTCCTCTTCGGCCACGTCCTCCCCTCGCCCCCTCCTCCCTCTCCGACGACCCCTCCTCCGCCGCCTCCTCCGCCTCCGCCGCCGCCGACTCCGGCTCCTCCGCCTCCGCCTCCGCCGCCGGCGCCCTCGTCGCCACCGTCACGTCCTTCCTCTGCCCCGGCTGCCCGCTCTCCTTCTCCGACCCCCTCGGCCGCCTCCTCCTCTGCCACTCCCAGCACGACCGCCTCATCGGGTGGTTCTCCTCCCGCCGCCGCTCCCGCCTCCAGCCCTCCATGCGCGACTTCAACGTCGCCGCCTCCCTCGCCTCCGACCCCTCCCTCTCCTTCCCGATCGCCGCCGCCGGCTCCGCCTCCGCCTCCGCCGGCGGCGACGGATTCTCCCCGCGCGTGTTCCTCCTCTTCTCCACCCCGCCCCTCGACTCCGCGATCCACACCCACGAGTACCGCGCCTTCCAGTTCCGCACCGCCACGGAGACCTTCGAGCCCAGGTCGGTCGACGTCGTCAACATCGGGCCCAGGTTCCGAGGGCATTACGGGAACTTCAGCCCCAACTCGTCGTTCCCGTGGCTGGCCTGCGATCTGAGGGGATCGTCGATGATGCAGGAGGACGGCAAGGGGGAGCGGCTGAGCGAGATGAGGCGGGCCGCCAAGTGCCAGGATGAGATCGATTTGATCGCCGAGGATTTCCCGGCCGCGAAATTGAGCAGGCTAGTGGGGCCGGAAGCTAGCAGCTACACTGCCGGGTTGGAGGAGATGTATGAGAAGATGTTGACGAGGGTCGACACCTTGGCCAGGCTCGTCGAGGCGAGCTCTGCTCAGGTCCTGGAGATGGTGAGCTCCTCCCCTTTTCTGTATTTGGAGCTTTTAAGAGTTCCGCATTTGTTCAGGAGGATTCGTGATGGATGATGAAGTAAATGTTTTGGTGTAAAATCATTGGGGCATTCATTTCATTAGTTCGATATCTTTTGCTTGAGGAATGTAGTGATGCTAGTTTAGTGTGTGGTTAGAGGGGCTATTGGGCGTTCCACATTGCCTTGACGGTTTTTCTCTTTTGCGCTTCATTTATCATCGTCAAAGGTAGAATTTTGGGTTCTGTGGTTAATGGAGCACTTCGTGTTTCGTTGGGCTTCTCATGTTGATCAGTTTGAATCGGTTTTGTGTTATGTGCTGACTTGTCATGATTTTGTGTTGCGTTCATGGTTAGGAGCAACATAATTCGAAGTTGAGGGCAGAAGTTGCTGGGATCAAGAGGGTGGTCGATGGCTAGTGGTAAGTGTTGTTCTCTTGTATCTGATTGAGTTTTGATAATCTAGTCCATTTCCCCTTTAGCCGTGCTACGCGTTGGTTCTTAAATGACCTTGCCTAAGTCATCTACTGGATTGAGATACCACTGTCTCTCATGAACCCATCGTCCTTCTCTGGATTTAAATGAAACTTAGAAATGTGTTCATTAAGCTTTTGATTCAGTTTATGCATCTGCATACTTCCCAAGGTGTCGAAAGAGGAGGAAAGGAAAAGGAGAATATGACTGGAGAGTAATGGTCCTGTACTTTCCTCAAGAAGTGATCAAATTACTTTTGACAGAATGCCATCTTTTAGCTCACTATAGTTAGCAAGATAAGGATGGCCATGCGCTTTCTAAACACTGGAGATTGTCAATGGAACGTGCAAAGCGATACTTGACTGCAGTAAGTTTAACATTTAGTTGCAACATCATGAGGTGTGAATGTGAAGTTCGATAAGTTATGGGATTTTTTTTGTGGTTAAAGATAAGTTCTAGGATTGAAGCTTTGATTTTTTGGCTTCTTAGCTTTTTTCCTTGAAATGTCACTCAACTCCTAGAGTAGTAGTGGATTCAGTTTTGGGGAGCCTATCGTCTTTGAGTAATTCAGTGTTTATGAGAGCAGTACTCTAAGCATCTCCTTTCCTGGGCATTGGGTATTTTGGTGGAAGCAAGTATGCACCAGCATAAAGTTATGCCTGCAGGTTTAGGTTTTACTGATAGTGATCACTGGTAAGGGTTGTGACTGTCTTTTCTTCTAGTGTCTCTTCATTAGGTGCACATGCTTGTGCATGGTATGAGTAACAAACAGGGGTGATCGGGTCCAGGGTGGGTAGGTTTCAGATCTGAATCATTTACCCGACCCTGTTATAACCAGTTCCCTTTTCTTGGACCCTGTACCCAACCCTGTTTGCACTAGATCCTTTTTTGGACCATCCTATTTTTCCGGTCCAGTTCCAGGTCAGCCCTATTTTCATTAGAATTTGTTTTGCAATTGCCCGATATCCTATACGGTTTCGAATTTTACATTGATATGCGAGAGTCCCTATTTCTACACCCAAAAGAATTTACTTGGGGCGGAAGCTGCAAGAGAACATGTACCTCTGAGATTTCATACCCAATGTTGTGAACGAGAATCACTTTGGATTGCTCGGTCATTTTCAGCAATGACCATGGAAAAACTGCATTGACAAAACACGAACACCCACATAACCAAAAGGGGGCATAGTAAATCGAAAGTGATGTTCAGGCGAGGAAGATTCCGAAATATTTTCAACTTTACACTTTCCGCTTGTGGATACCAATCTCTAACGATAAACCCACGACGAAAACATTGCTACGAAATGCAAAGCCAAATCGAGAGACATCGAGAACAAGAAGAGAACTTTCCTGACATAGAAATCAGGGGGAAAAGTAGGTTTTGGACTTTGGGCTTCCCAAACCGGTTCCCAAACAGGTCCAGGAAGTGGTTCCTAGGTGGGTAAATACTTGGAACCGGTTCCTGGACCGGTTCAAACTCATTCCGAATTTTGGGAACCGGTTCCCAAACCGGTTTCAATGGGAATCGGTTCCCGGCCTTGTTTTCTGGGTGGGCCAGTCCGGTTCTTGGATATACCCGGTCTGGTTACACGCCCCTATTAATAGATGTCTTTCTGTCAAGGAGGTTGGGGACCTGTTGTGATTATCGATGGATATAAAAGTATCAATCCTAATTTTTTTTTTTTTTTGTTTGTAAAAGTTGTTTCATAACTTCTCTAGTTAGCTTCCTTGTACTCTGCAGTAGCGTAGAAACCACCCCTAAGGTGATGGATCTTACTCAGACAAAACACAAATAGATTATCAAGTTAATTGCTGGTTTAAGGAATGGAGCTGACCAGGAATATGAGGGGGGAAAAGTAATGCTGTGTGCTGGGGATGGAGATCAATGTTGACTTCTGGTTTTGGCATCTGGCGAGTGACGGAGTTATGCCAATACTTCTACTTCTTTAATGAGCAATGCCAGGTCTCATTTATTAGTTTGGCTAATTATGTCATATCGAAAATGGTTGGTGGTGCTGGCAAGTATCTATTTTGTATGTTGAAGTTGACAACCACTGGGTTTTTCTGAAGCACTGTCATATTTAGATGGCTATAATTTATGCTATGAACAACTGGCTAAATTCCTTCCTGAATCTGGGAGACAGTGTATGCCTCAAAGCCATGGATGTTGACCTTTTCCCCATGAAAACTTTCCTTAAAGAAACAATCCATTATAGTCAGCTGTAGTCAGTTTTTTTTGTTTTCTTTTTTTGTTAGGTCCTATCTTATATCTATTTTACAAGCCACTGTATGCGCTATGCACAAGTTGCGAAATCCTGCTCCCTCACTCACAGGTCTCCACCTCAGACCCCCAAGAATGTGAGAAATTGAACTCCCTATCTCCCCCTTCCCAAGTAGAAAAAGTGGCCACTAGGGTAACCTCCAGTGATTAGTTGTTAGTCAGTTGATGAGTAGGTATTTGTACTGCTTGTTGCATAATTACCATGTCTAAATGACCTTACAAAATTTACATGTCATCACTCGATACATACTCCAAGTACATATTTTCATGCTTTTGCATCTTAAGTGTCATGAGGCTGCACATTCTGCGATTTTCATTCATAATGACATTTTTCGTGCTGTAGCATATGTTAATCCAAATTTTTTTGTTCTTGGATTTCTTTTGGACATCACAGTAGAGAGAAATGCATGATGTTGCTGATGTGTGAAAGGTGGCGGAGAAAGGTTTTGAAGACTCTGCAACCATTTGGTGGCAGAAGATGCCTGATGCCTGAGTTTATATACAGGGGACTTGAAGCTAAGTGGATGATAGATGTGGAGGTGTCGCGGAGTGATGCTCTATTCAATTGTTCCTTTGTAGGAGAGAAAATTCGGCAACCTCCATATCAGGAGTGCGATAGTATTTTTTCTGCATTTTGCTTCGATCGACTTTTGGGTCTATTGTATCTTCTGGGAATCTCCACAAGTATGGTAAAGTGGTTGAAGATGATTTTAAACCGCTAGGGTGTCTGCAGCATTCTATCCTCTTGGGCACGTACCATCAGAATTCCTCTTGTTCTTGTTCAGCACATTATCGGGTCCGTGCTCACAATGATTGGACAGAGATTCATGTTTCAGTCTTCTACCGTTAATGGAGGAGAGGGTTATCCGTTGAGTGAATATCACTGGTACTTCATGGTCTGAAAGGAGAAGATTGCTTACAAATTGAAAATTCTAACCTTTTAACACCATTAACTTATCCACATGGAATGTAACGTAGAAATCATTACCACCATCTAACATGAAAATAGTTCTTTTATCAAACCCACTTGGGACCGTTGATATTAAAATGAACCTAATATACATCAAGACGAATTGGGTTGTGAACAAAATGAATAATGTGGTTTTTTTGGGAGGATTTTTCTAATGAACTATATATTTTCCCCAATCTTAAACCCTGTTTAATGATTATATAATGGCCCGGCATCAGAGAATCTTGAGTAACTCAGAATCAAAGTTAAACATACAAGAATATATGGATATCATTAGAAGTCCCAACTCATGTGGTTCCATCACTTCAGGATGATTACAAGTACATTGCTCGAGGGCAGGTAACCATATCAAGCAAAAGATTCAATAACAGGTCAGAAAACCACGGCAAGGTTGAGTGAGCTAATAAACAACTACAGAGATACGAGCAGAACTCCAGATGCGCCATCCAGAGAGCTCTTAGTAAAAAAGAGGAAGATAAAATCGTTTGATTCGATAATTCGGAAGCCATCAATGTGAGGTGCAGTTGGTATGCTTTGGGGTGGTATATATAGGTGAACCAGCGAGAACTGTATGGTCAAGATGCAAAGAGTGCAGGCCAGCCATTGCCATCAAAATTCAGCATCTTCCGTCTCACCACTTATTTCTGGTAGCTTAATTTCTGTTTTGGTGACGGCATTGCTCCAATTAGCTGTTAATGGGGATAAAAGACACTTGAAGAGCGAACTACTCCCGAGGGGAAGTACCATGCTTCTCGGGAACTCCATTTGGCTCAAGTCCTCTGTGGCACTTGCTATAAGCTCACCGGGAAAAGCAACATGTACAAACTCGATTTGATATCAGTCACTTCCCTGCTCTGCCTCGGACCAAATCCTTTTCCATGGTCCACCTTTTGTTCCTAATCTGGAATCGTATCACCAATTGTCAAAGAGATGCACGACTACCAAATAAATTCTGGAGTCCTAGAAGGCAGTGCTCGATGTGGTGCAAATAAATCCAATAGACTATCGCTACATAATCTATCACAAGGACATCCCATGGAGTCACCTATCCTTTCAGTTTCACATACAATCAATATTCTCAGATCTCTCTCGTTACTTTATTAGACGAAACCTCATTTACTAACTACTTCTTTATCAAAGTGCTCTAGATGTGCTCATGTGTGCGCATGTCAGGGTTACCTCAAGGTCCAACTTCGTTGCGTAGAACTGACAAGCCATAAAGCGTAGCTTAAGTCAAAACCGGTTTACCTCCAAATGCCAGCCACTACCCGCAATGTCATGAAGAGAAACAACCCTGCCCAAACTCCGGCAAGACCAAATGTGGGAGCTGTTGCCAGTAAAAAAGCAGAAGAAACCACTCCAACAAAGACCTATTTAGTGCAGCAATGGAGAAGGTCAGAAACATCGAATCTCTTTAGTTTTGAATAAATGTAGAACGAGAGCGAAGAGTCACCATGGAATAGGCAGCATATCCAAAATCCGAAACCCCATAGTAGAGCCCATCAATAACAAATGCCACAGCATTCACTGGTTGAGATCCAGCAACGAACTGCAAATTATCAGCATGAGACATCTAGTAGCATCATGTCTACGATCTTGAAAAGTCAGCAAAAGGACAGTTTGTGACAGTTTTATTACATGAATCTGTTTTCCTTCTCTTTTTGAAAGTTTTGAGAAGATGACTGGAAGTATTAAGAAGTTCGACAACATCCTCTCAAAGTATAAGGAGCGTTCTGGGGCAAAGGCTCTGAGATTGCAGGAAGTGAAAGGATGTTCTAAATGCAGACTTATCATGCATGGAAGAGAAACTATTTCTAACACTTGAATCCATGACAGCCAAGACAATGGAGCAAGCTAATGGTTTTATCAAGGGTCACTGTTTCAAAATTTGTTAACCTGGTGTAAAAAGAAAAATCTAGAAGATGCCCAGGAGCAGATCCAGATAGCCTAAACCGAAAAAGAAATTAATATGTTCAGCCTCTTAGAGCTTTCCACTTTGAGTTTGGTTTAGTTTAGGTATGAAATTACCTCACATGCACTTAAACATTCGCTCCAACTCCCAAACCTTTCTCAAAACATGACGAACATGTGCCTTTTGGCATTTTGTTACCCAGAACCAGAAAGCAGGATGTCCAGTTAGAGACTAGGCATAGGCACTCTCTTACCAGAATACCCGACAAAGCAATTTCCAAAACTTCAGAATCCGTGCTGAATAATCTTGAAAAGGCTCCGAACCCAACAAAAAGAATGACAGCTAGAGCAACACCAGTGGCCACACCAATCTGTTCAAAAGTTGAAAGATTAAGGTGGGAAAACAGTGCTCTCATACCTTGGAACAATAATCAAGAAATTTTATCTTTTTCACATTAGCATAACAACATGCTGAAGCAACAATATACCTGAAGAACCATGTATATCACTTCACGTGCTTGCTCATAGTCTCCTTGGGAGTAACCACGGGCAAGAAGAGCCTGTGAGAAAGTCAAGCAATTCAAAGAAAGAGAACCTCAGTATGAGGTGCACTCATGTGCAGATGCTAACTTAATGATGAAACTTCTGGAGGTGCACAAAGCACCAATATTATCCTCTGTAATGTCAGAAAGTTGCAAGAGACATTGTAGTCATTTGCAAATCTATCCCAAATATGAATTGTCATGTTGATATTTGACCTGAACTGTGCAAATATAGAGTATTTCTTGCTCTACAGAGTGATTCATTAAAGGATAACTTGGTCAGGCTTTTATGCTATTTGACAGTTTCATCATAGGGTACTCTAAATTGCTTAACCAAGACAACAAACCAGTAGAAAGGCAATTCTATGACAAGGGAGAACTCATAAAACAGTTTGTACAGTGACTTTGCTCAGCTAATCTATGACAGGATATAGAACAGAGAGCTGATTTGATACCTGGCCAGCAATTGCTAGAGCATCAGTAAGCAGAGATACAGTCAACCATACTTGTGTGCAGATCTGATAACCAGCCATAGGTATAGGGCCCCTCCTAGCAGCCATTGATGTTGCCAAAGTCATAGTAACAAGAACTGCTAAGGTTCTGCCAATGAGAAGGCCACCTGAAGATACAACAAGCCTCTCTTTAAAAGAAACTGGCGTTCAAAACAAGCTGCAGTTACGCATCACAGCGTTAAATTTAACTTCCATTTTGAACCTTAGTCTTGTAATTGAATACAAAATGTAATAATAAGTGGACTTTCTGACTTTGTGCCTCACTTAAGGTTCTTTCCAGAGTAACTTGCCAGAAGGAAATTAGGACAACATAAACTTCTGGCCATTCTTGAGACATTAAATTCTACATTTGCCATTAATTGGTTCAAATAATATCTTCACCGTATAGATGCATAAGATGATGAAGTTGGAAAATAGAACTAAAATAAAACAGGTTACCCTACTAAGAGTCATACCTGATTTCAGATATTGGATAACTTTTCTCCCATCAAAATTTGGAGAGATCAGTAATACTTCATCATTCAGCTTCCATAGCAGGACTAAAGCTATCAAATATCTGTTATATAGAAGGCAAATAAATTTAAATCCATTTAGTGGACAAAGGAGTTACAACAAATCACATTATGGAAAAATGACAATACTCTGCAAATAGTTATGATTATGTTAAATTTACCACAGTACTGACATACTCAGAAGTCACTGTTGCTGCTGCAGCACCACCAATGCCAAGATCAAAAAGAAATATCAAAATTGGATCCAGAAACGCATTCAATAAGTTGCCAGCAACTGCAGTTCAACAAAAAATTTTGTCAAAAACTATGCCAGGAAAAGAGCTATGGTATCATCATGTGGACAGCAAATTGTTTTCCTTTGTGACAATTCTCAACATCATCTGACTTTGAACTCAGGCATCTCTTTAAGGACAAGCATCTCAGAGTGCTTCAAAAGCCAATCGGCCAATGACGAGCAATTAGCGTAAAAAATTAGCTTAGCAAACCGAGTTAGCCAATTTCAGTTTAATTCAAAGTGTAAAGCTGCAGAATCCATTAAAATATAGATTAGAAATGAGCCTGTCTGTCTGCAACTGGATTAATTAGGTGGATATAATCTTTTATAGATGAACCTAACATTTAACATTTACACCATTGAGATAAAATTTTATTATCAACACTCTTATACTTATTTTACACATATGTAAGATGATTACAAATTATAAAGATTTGCGCAAAGCCATCAAGGCTGGTTATGAGGCATCATCGCAACAGTATACTAGTTTTCCAGAGGTGTATGCTGGCAGCCAGAACAGACAAAAAAAAAGAAACAGCAGAAGTTTTCAAGTCTAAAATCAAAAGCATAATAAGATAAAGAGAAATTTCTTCACATCAATTAGCCATAAAAAGAAAATTGCACGTTTTCATCTTACCACAAAATCTAGTTTTCAACAAGGAAACCTACTTTGTAAGCCCTTGATGATTCTCTGAAAATAGTTACTTGTTTTTTTCTAAGTTCACTGGTTCTCATGTATCTTGACAGTGTCTTGTACCCTTTGAGACATCAATTAAGTTACATACTTCCAAAGAGAAGATTACTCCTACTATGAGAAAGGTCTAGAATATTATGTTATTTAATGGTCTTCTTCATAATTATTCACTGAGGGTGATCTTCATTCAATAATGAATCTGATTAATTATAGTTCTACACTATAATATCCTAGAAATAGATCCTGTTTCTTCATAGTGTAAAGCTAGAAGATCCTATTATCAAGATCGAGATCCACACATTCGATGGTGAAGGAGATTATAATATTCCGTCACTAATTTTCAACAGAACTCATTGCAGTACATACCTATGGCATATAGAGGTGTCTTTGTGTCCTTAAATCCACGAAAAGCACCTTGTGCAGCAAGTGCTACTACAATAGCTGGAGCACCAAAAGCTCTCAAATATAAGAACTGTTCAGCCGGTATTCTAATTGGTGAATCCTGTAGACGAGTGAACCTCAATGAACACCAGAAAGATATTACACAAATGTCACTAAGAATGTAGAGAAAAATCTATATCAGATAGTAAGCATCCCTTGAGGGTATTATTACGCAGGTGTTTCAAACAAAATGCACTAAAACCAATCCTTTCCTGTTATAACAAAATTGAGGTGCATAATTTTAAGGAGTGACATTTCCATGTTATGCCCTATGAGTAAATGACATTCCTTGGTGGTGAGGTAAATATCTGTAGAACACCTCCCCAAGAAAACCCCAGTACATGGAAAAATGAAAAAAAATAAGAGAATTAAATGACATTCATTTTCTCATAAATTCAAGGTGCCAAGTGTCTAAGCAGGCCTCTTGTGCATGGCATAAATTTAATAAGAGAAGTGGAGCTCTTGTCATAATTTGTCTATAACAGACAAGACTAGGCATGGAGAAATCGGGCTAATCAATTAACTTCATACTTGGAAAAGGCAGACATACAACAGATATGCCCATCAAATTGATCCAGAAACCTGAGCCAGCTGAAAGTGCAATACTTTCGGCAATCCCAATGCCAGTAGCCAGTGCTAATGAAGTTGATAATGATGGAAGGAGCTTCTTTGTTTTTTGCTCCTCAGCAAAACCTTGATAAAATCGATAAAGCAGGACAAATCAGAGGAACATAGCTGGAGCAATAATAGTAACCATGTCTTGAAGTATGATCAAATAAGAAGAAAGAAATTACCATCACCGAGTTGACGATAATCATCACTACCGTTATTCACCACGGCCTGCTCTTCAGCTACAAATGATGTGGTAATGTTGAGCAAGGGAACATTAAACAATTTCGAAACCAGATTGAACACAGAAACTGATACTCCAACTGCTGCCAGTTCGGATGATCCTGGATAGAGAAAAATAACCAAGAATAAAAAAATAATCCTCAAGTAGCCAACGAGTTTCATTCACAATACATGATGCCGCATCAAATCAAGAATCCTTATCCTTACAATCACTGAGGATGTCACATTCAACCATTTATCTATCTCCGAGGAAACTACTAAAATTTCACCACTGGCAGCCAGACAATTTGCAGTTTTCATTGCAAAGCATTATCACGTCATAAACTATGATCATCTTTGCCAACATCTTGTGACAAACTTCAGCCAAATAATTTTCAAACAAGCAAGTATCGAGCCAAATTAACTACAAATTTCATCAATTTATGTTAGAAACACTTCTCAACCATCCAAACTCAGACTTTGCACTGTTAATGAAGTTCAAGAATTACCTAAATGACCAACAAAAGCACTGTCCACCAAGGACGTGATGGGATCAGCAGCCAGAGCCAGAGCAGCCGGTAAAGCAATGGACAGAACCTCCAACCCGATTTCGCTGAACCTAAATCCATCCCTGCACACTCCCAAACAAGCACTCACAAAAACCACAAACGCAACTCACAATTCAACACCAATGACTCGTGAGTCAACACGCCTTCGCACCTCCAACTTTCCAGAACGCGATCGACCCAATTCAGCGACTTCGTCGGAGTCGCACCCCCCGCCTTCTTAACCTCGGCACGAGGTTCGGGCGACGAGCTTCGAACCGCGGCCGCGCTTTGCTTCACATCGGACGACTCCGGGGATGCCTTCGAGCGGGCGGAGCAGCGGACTCTGCAGCTGCTCCGAGGCGCGGCGGAGGAGGAGGTGAGGAAGCGGTGGTGGTTCGAGGGCAGGCGGCTCACGGCGGCGAGGAAGCGGTGGTGGGGCGAGAGGCCGATGGCCATTGGAGAAGCAGCGCGGCGTGCAGCGTCAGCAGAGACGAGGATCCACCATGAACGTTACCGGCAGGTACTGGCAGGTACTGGCAGGTACTGACAGTTGAATCAACGAACGTCGGATCATCCGGAGGAAGCCATGGAGGAGGAAGAGAGGGAAAACGGAGAAATATCTTCGGAAGCTTGTTGCGAAACTTGTGGACTGTGGATGGAGCACGTGTGGCGTTCGATGGCGGCGAAGGTTCTGAGATTCCAGTTTGAACCGTCGTACGACCCTCTCGTGTACCGCAACGTTCGCGTCTTTCTGGTACCACGATGATGATGTTATGGCGTAGAAAAATCTAATTTCATATCTTGAAAGCAGCTTAAATTCAAATGGAGTCCCTGCCACCGAAAAAGAAGTACGAACCGATGTACGTTTATCAAAAACTACTTTTCTGAGTACAAAAAAATCTAATATTAAACCCATCCGTAAATAACTATGATGATTGGACTTTCCTACTTCATTACTGAGGAAACGAGTTCGAATCTCCGGATACTCACAACTTAAAAATAATTTACTGGATCAGCCCCCGAGAGTTTATGTCTAAATAACGGCTTGCGATGAGGAGTCGTGTAATCCCCAAAGAGTGATTTTTGATGGTCCATCGGTCATCAAAAAGAAAAAAGAAATCTGATATTGATGGACCATTACAGATTTTATCTTCATTAGTTCCATCTAATGTCTTTCATATGGAAACACGCGTGTGAAATAACTTGTATGATCGGTATATGACATGTGAAAACTCAATATAAATAGATCTCCAAGTTATAAAAAGAAATTGGATTGAGATTGAGAATTATATGCACACATTGCTAGCATAATCATGGCATAACTACCCTCAACTTTATATGAATCTATAAATTATATGATAACTAAAAGATAACACTTTAATATAATTGTCAAAAAGATTATTAGTAAGGGTGAGCATAACTCGGGTGGGAGGTTCTAACATTGGAAATTGGGAACTACCCACTAAGAACTGGTTTCAAAAAATTAAAATCGAGAATTACTTGTTAGTTCTATAAATCCACCTGAGAACTGGACCACCAGGTCCGATCCGATTCTTAGATGGATCCATAAAATCAGTCTTCGATTCGTGCAAAATTGCATTCATCAATTATTATCATGGTAAACCTAGTTTCTTCAAAGGTGATGGTGTGGTTCTCTTAAGATTTCTCAACACTGGAAACATGCGGATAATTAGACAATATGTTAGAACTTAGAAGTCCTAATTTCCACATGAGTTAAAATATTAATTGTTTGATCCATCTTTTTTCAATGTCATCATAATTTAATCACAGGGTTGGATAAAGAGAGACCTAATTATGCTCTTAAAACGAGCCATTGGCTCTTAATCGTGACAACAAAGTACCGCATCATTTATGAACATCTCCAATCAGTCATTTCCTTCATCTTCATTTGTTTATTTTGTTTTGGTTGAGAATGCAAGTAAATGGATTATTAGCATAAACAAAAATAGGATGATTAATCCTATTACACATCTAAGAGACAAAATTAGTCAATAACATTATTTATTGGTAAAAAATTATTAAATAATTAAGTAATTGAGTTAGAATTTTTTTTTTTTAATATATACTTATACCGGTTCAATCCAAGTAGGCGATGGGCAATTCCACGTCTAGAACAGGAACCGGATTGATACTTACCAATTCTAGTAAATTGGAAATTGGAAGTAGACCAGTCACCATGAGAACTACCAAAGCTAGGCCAGTCCGTTTCTCAATTTCTTTGCCCGTCCCTACTTATTGGTGCATTTGGAAATGGCTATTACTTACCGTGGTACCTGTCAATTTTAGGTTTGTCTTTGCATCTCTAGTGATTTAACATACATTATGGTTAGAATACCATCAAAATGCAAAGATACGATCATGTTTTTGTAGAAATCAGTTTTATTTGTTCGAATTGGTTTTTCTTATCAATTATATCACCATATTAAAGCAAAGCAAAAGAATAACTAGTCCAATGAAGAAGTGCTGATAAAATAATGAATTGATTTGTTGAAGAGAGAGTGGCAATAAACTTGAAATTTCCTTCATTCTATAACAAACACAGCAGTAAAGCTCAATGATATACATCTCAGATTCACAAATGATGAAACAATAGCTGATTCCACACATCGGGCACACCCGGTAGACACCAATGGATGCAGTCGGAGTAACTCGCGGGGTTCGACAGCTGCTCAGGCTTCAGCGCCTCCCAGAACTTCCGATAGATCGACGGATGCCCGTCCTTCCGGTACTCCGAGAGCTGAGTGATGTTGACCACGGAGACTCTCGGACCCAGCTTGCCAAGAACTCGGTCCACCATGCGCATCGTCGGCAGGTCAGAACCGGCTCCCCAGTGGCCCTCCACATTGATAGGAGCCTGCTCGCTGTAGCAGTTCCCTTCGCTCCCAGGCTTCCATTCTCGGCTCCTGAATTAAGAAAAGATAGAAACATCAGATAAGGGGTCATGGAACAGATAACAGGCCGACAGAGATCTGATAGGTATTCCTAGTACTTGGCATCAGGCAAACTAAACATGCCTCTGTTTATCACGTTAGGTGTGAATTTGTGCAAGCATTATTGTTGTTTTCCTAGGAAGTATTCCTGCACCTTGATCCATTCTCCAATATGTGATTTTTCGCTTCAAAAGAAAACATTCATGGAGCTGGAAAAATTAAGTCCAATATTGGAAAAACTTGAACAGCTCTCTCCGAACACAATATTTTCACTTTGGAAAAATTCACTAATATCTTCTGCAAGACAACCACTATCGTCACTATCTTTTGCTGATGTTTTCCAGAAAACAGTGAGGAAAGGAAAAGCGAAGTGCTTGTGCAATTTCTGAAGTTTGTATCACTATGTCTAAAAGAGTTTATATTCATGCTTGGATTAGCCGATATAGCACATCAGGTACATTGGTAGCATGAGAAAAGAGCGCTACCCACCAGAGATGCGTTGGAGACATGGTGACGAAAAGAACTTTCTTGCGAGGATCGAGCTTAGTGGTCACCCAATCTGCCCATGTCTCCATTGCCAACTCCATTGCGCCCAAACCATCTAATTCTTCACAATCACCATCTCTGTCATCACTCCATCTGCAACAGTCATCACATGTCATACTTTGCCAACATAAAATCAGACTCTTATTCTAGTTCTGCATTACTAGAATCACCACCAGTGCCGTACTTACAGAAGCTTAACAGGACCTTGTCTCCACCATAAATATGTGTTGAAGACCAAAATGTCAGCATGCTCCCACTGTGACGCATGCTTCAGAATTGAATCCGGCCGTATTATTCGCTCGTCCAACCTATGGTTCACTGGATCATCGGAGTTAGATTCAACAAGGAGAGGGGCCCAGAGAAATTCCACAGTAGCATTGTATTCCTGCAAACGAACCAACACAAGAGAAATTATCTAAGGAACTTGAAAAAAATTGCCTGCTCCTATAAAGAATGTTGAAGACATACTTTAGCCATGCACTTGCAAAAATCAAAAGTCAGGAATAAAATGCCTCTCAGGGACCATGGACTGCAATGCCAGAATACAAGCTTTACCTCTGATCTAAAGATTGTAAGAGCTGCATTAGGCGTTATAGATCTTTTGTCCTCAGAAGTTGCTGACTGCAACAGACAGAGCATCGATATCCATTGCCCTCGATTTAGTGAATCTCCAACAAACATTAGTCTTTTTCCTCTCAACTTCTCCCACATTTCAGTCACACTCCATCTATCAGAACAAGAAAACCACAACCATGGTCAAACAAAAAGGAAACCAGTCCAGTTATTACTGCAACTACATACCAAACAACGCATCCAGTAACTCATTTTGTTTTTGTGGACACAAAATTAAAAAGATACCTAGAGTGTATCATTTTCCTGTAAACACTTGACAAAATTTATTTCCAGAAAAGACATCTGCTCATTTAGAGTTCAAAGACAGATCATCCAAGCTGTTTCCAAACTTAACCAAATTCCCTTACCAAATCTACTCGTTCATGAGACTTCAGACTATCACATCAAAGTTGGAGCTTCTTGCCGTAGCCATGCAAATATAAGGCAAGGACACAGTCAAAACAAGCACAGCAGACTAAATCCTAAAAAGGAATTACCTCTTTAAATTGCAATTATGAGGTTGCCATCTCCAATGCTGGTAGTCCAAATCAGACCTCCCATGCTTGTGGCAAGCCAACTGGTCCGACATGTATGGGCATTCCGACTCGCCGTACATCGGGAACGACGCATTGTCGAACACCCATCTCCCCGAAAACACATTGCACCTCTCCAAATCAACCCTTCGTCGTTCAGACGCCGGTGCAGCCTCACCCCACCTGATCTTCCTCCCACTATACTCTCTCGTGGAGTTGCATCTACTAAATCTATCCAAGACCCCTACTACAAAAAGTAACCCACAAAAAAATTCAAACTTTAAACGCGAAATTTCAATCCAACGAAGTACCCCACTGCCAATTACCAAGAAACAGAGAAAAGGAACACTAGAACCCACAAACCCTTTCGCAAGTTCAAGTGAAAAGACGAAGTGCAGCGTACCAGGAGCTTTGCCCCTGCGAGCTAATTGATTCGGCCTCACGAAAGTGACCGCAGGTTGCTTCCGGGGGACTCGATCCGGGTCATGGTTGATTTGTCGGATGCTGCTTTCGTTGTACAGGATCGAACAAACGATGAAGCCGAGGAAGACGAGCACGAGCAAAGGAAACTGGTTCTTCTTTCTGTTCCATCGATACATCGCGAGCGTGTGGCGGACTCCAGAGAATCAAGAAGAGCTCCTGATTCCGGAGATCCCTATGAATACAGGGCAATAGAGGCAACTGGGGAGAGCGACAGCTGAGCAGGGTCGGTAACACGGTAACAGCACGCGTTAGACCCCTTTTTAAGTGCAGAATTAAGACAAAGGACAAGCTTTTTCTAAGCTAGTTTAACGCTGTACGGTCCGGTCAACGGTGGGTGTGAGAAAATGGAAGGGTGCTGCTGTTAGAATAATGGGACGGATGCAACTTGCTCTGCATCCACCATCATTAGACTTCCCCATCTGATCTTCTTTTAAACTATGTAAGACAGAGGAGGATTCGTGGGTCCCTTTTCAATGTGGGTTGTTTCTGATTGGTGGGTCGGGAGGCAAAATGCAAGAAGCAAAGGTTAGTTTTTGGTTGGGCGATGATTAATGATTAGGGAGAGAATGCAGAGCACTTTTGCGCGTTTTGGTAAGATCCGGTGAAGGGATTTCTGTCGAGGAAAAGTTGCTATAATCGGAGGAGTTGCAATTCTCGTTTTGAGTTCGTAACGGGGAAAACATATGAACGAAGGATATTCCTAGGAGGACTCGATGGGGTTATTAATCCAATCAGGAATGAGAATTTCTTAGTTGGGTTGTGGGCAACCAAACCGCCGTAATGGAATAATAAAGGCGCGTTTGATAACGTTTATATTCCGATAAACAATTTTTGAACATAAATGATTTTTTATTTTTATTTTTTCCAAATAACAATTTATGAGTATAAGAACATGCTTGTAATCACAAAAAAATTTCTATTCTAGAAATAGAAATATGTTTGGTAAACTTGTATAATTTTGTTTTTCTTTTAATTTTTCAATATTTTTATTATATATATTTTCATTTTTTTCTTTTTTCTTCTTTTCTTTCTCTTTGTGGCCGATCATCAGCCATGACGAGCCACCGCGATTGCTTGGGCGAGCTTGCGAGCCTCGGTGAGGCTAAGCCTCACTAGTGGCCTCGTTGAATATGGTCGAGCCTCGCCATGGCCTTGGTGGCCGATGAGGCCAACCTCGTGCCGCCCGGGCGAGGTCAAGCCTCACCCTGGGTGAGGCCAAGCCTCACTGGCCGGTGGGTGAGGCTCAAGCTAATGAGCCTTGTTGTGGCTTGGCGTCTCCGAGGGCCGGCAACACTCGGCAAGATTGCTAGGCCTCATCGGGCTGGGGTGGGCGGCATTGGCCATGGCCAAGGTCGGTGACTGATCAGAAGGAAGAAGAAGAAGAAGAAGAAGAAGAAGAAGAAGAAAATAGGAGAGAGAAAAATTGTTTGTTAGAATTGTTCTCGAGAATAAGAAACAACTTTTTTTTACTTCTTATTTATGTTCCAAATCTGTTATCGAGAATAAAAAAATAGATATTTTGTTTCTGGGAACGAAAATTTTACCAAACATGTTTCTGTTCTTTTTTTTGTTCCGGGGAACGATAACAAAATTTGCCAAACAGGCCCTAAGTATGGCCAACAATGGAACAATAACATCTTGCAATCTTTTACAATAGGAACCAGGGCCCATGGGCTTTCTTCTCTGTCCCTTAGCATATCTGCCGCAATCTTGCAATTTGTCTCGACCTCCCCCGCCCGTTCTCATAGGGAGAAAAAACACCATTTCTTGCCTGCATAGAATACAGATTTACCTTCGACCAAAAAGCAAAGAACTACAAAATCGCCTCTAGATGTTTCATTTCTATGTAATGAATTCGGCTCCGAATGAGACGACACCAAATGTTGTATAAAAAACTAGGATATGAATTTAAGCATATAACATAAGCAATTGTCAACGGGGCGACTCTCGGCTCTAGTGATTAGTGGCTGCAATGGGAGGAAAGGAAAAAAAAAAAAAAAAAGCCTTAACTAAATGGTTTATCAAATGCTCCACTGGGACGGGTAACCCCATTTTGCTTTTGCAAAATAAAAAGCTTAGACAAGAGCCAGACTATGCTTTGGAAATTCACAGGTCAATATGAATTTGTAGGAGATAGAGTGAGTAGATTATTTATGGGCATGTTTTCCTATATTATTTTATGTTCTTGACATCTATCAAATCAGGGATGGAGGATAATATAATACACTTTTATTTTAATTCCATTTGGTTTTCAAAAACTAGAGACAAGATTTAATCATATTGTGATATGGTTCATATTCTCTATCAACATGACGGTACATATGTCCCTATAATGAATATAAACAGAGCTTCAAATCATTTATTTTTCGTGAAATAAACGGAGCCTAAAATTGACAAATGAATGTGAGATGAAAATTTTGCTGAAAATCATATAAATACATTTATTTCACGTAGTAAACGGTTTTTTACTAAAGGCTTCTGCTATTTTTTCTTATAAGGCAGATTGCTACAAAACACAAGTGGGCCAAATGGCCCATTTGGGCCTGCAGGAGCCTTCCAACTCTTTTATGACTGAACTTTTTATGCCCACGAAATGTAATTTTACCCATATTGATATGCTCGTATTGTTACGGGATTAGCATTTGATAACCCGTGAAACCCTAAGCAGGTTAAATATTCTTAAAGTGTATTGAGTAAGTTGAATGAGAAAATTCACTAGGGATGGGAACAGGGCAGGACAGGGATCACGTTCCCTGCCGCTCCTACTAGCCAAAAACTTACCCCGCGTGCTAACTAGTGCGGGGCGAGGACCAAGGCCGGCAGTTTGTCCTTCACGGGGCGACAGTACCATAATCTATTGTGTGAGAAATATTTCACATTTTATTATCATTATCATTATTATTATTAAATGCCGTCAAGGGTTGGTTTTACGAAGCCAAACAAATTCCAAACCTTATAAAATAGTCAAACTCGGACAATGTGAAAAGGGAAAACATGGAAAATAGTTATTTTGCTCACATACTAATTACGATAAAACAGGGACAATAACAAAAGAATTGTCATTACTTGGACATAGGATTAACTGTCTTGTCTTTCCTTAATGAGAAAGAAGTGGATGTTGGACTTGACGAGATCCAACAACTTATTTATGTAACTTATTAGGTCCATTATTTAACATTTGACATGAGCCCAATTGAATTAAATACATTAATGGGTTATATAGTTGTGACATTTAATTAGGCACATGGAACTCATATCTTAAACCTTGATGGATGGTTAAGATTTGAGAGCTCTAGAGTTAATCCATCATTGTCTCTATATAATGTCTCTCTTTGGTAGAAAACGTTGGCATCCAATTATTGCGATTCACCTATTTCTCACAAAATTATCGAGAGAAAAATACAAGAGAAGAATTAAGTAGGTGTCATAACTTTCGTAAGGCATTCACTTAAGTGACATAACTTTTTTTCAATCACTTAAATGCCATATCAGAGTAAATTGATAAGTTGAGTGCCATTTTTGACAAATCATCCCACTCGAATTTTTTAATATTAATTTCCCATCCAACGTGGATTCTTTAATGCTTTTTTAAATCTTTTAAGTTTTTAAATTTTGATTTTTAAATTTTAATTTTTTTTTTTTTTTTTTTTCCTTTTTTTTAGAGTCGGTGAGGTCACTCGAGACCCTCGTCAGCTGTGACAGCCTTGTCAACCACACGCAAGGCCACGAAGTTCCTTACTAGATCTAGACAAGGAGACCTAGGACTTTTGTAGCCAATGAGGATTGCCAACCCTAGAAAGGGCAAAAAAAAGGAATATTAAAAATTAAAAAAATTATTAAAAAATTGTCTATGTCGATGTAAAGAAGCCATGTAGGATAACTAGTGTCTATGTTGAATTTTCTAGCAAGGCAAATCACTAATGGCATTTAAATGATGGATTTTTCAAATTTGTGGTACTCAAGTGAGCGGAAAAAATAATTATGGCACTCAACTAAGTGTCGTACGAAAGTTATGACATTTACGTTAGTCTTACCTCAAAAAATACACACCAATTACAACCATTATAGAGGAGAGTGGTCAAAATTCATATCCACAAGAAGACATCATCTCTCTCATTAGATCAATAATGACTTCATTTGATTCGAGTATGCTATATTTATTAATTTGATCTCATTCATGTGATTGAAAGATTCTATTAATCAAACATGTGGTATTGGAGCATTGGTTTATTCAACGCATAAACATGGTTATAATATTTATTATATCTTTAAGCTCTTTTAATGATTGATTCATAGTATTTCATTGATGATGGAATAGATATACGATAATCAACTTTTCAAATATCTTATGCAAATAATGAATTTGATTGGGATTTTTTTTTGAATTTGTATTAACCAAACGTTTGAAATAGATAGACATTGTCATAAATTTTGCTTATTGTTGCATGATATGGCCATTGAATGGCCTAATTTTGTGCTGTTCCACTCTCTTTTATTTGGCAAACATATATATGGAAAGCAAGTATTGTTAATGGTGTGTGAATGTGGTGGTGTCATATGTAATTGTTTTCTCAATACTTGCTTACTGGGTTGTATTAAACTTGTCAAGCACAACTCTATGATGTTGAATATATATATATATATCATACATATTCAGTTCTAAACTATTTGATTTGGTAATCGGCCCAAAGGAAGATTATTGTTTTAAATAGATTTAGATGACGATAAAAACCATATCATGTTATGGTCATGATTAAATTTGTAGCCTAAAGAAAAATTAAGATATTTAATTTTGAGTATAATGATATTCCAATAAGCAAATAAATTGCTAATGCCCGCTCAAATAAATTTTGCCCGATAGTGATTTAATTTGATCTATTATTGCCTCATGAATTTGCTGGTATATTATAGAAGAATCAATGTAAAGTATTTAAAATCAGCCCAATAGAAGGCTACATATGATTCTTGGATTTTTTTATTTTTTTTAGTAAGGTTTTGTGTATTTTACCTTTCTATGTAAGATGAGTGGTTCATTTTTTAGTTTATTGTGATGATGAATTAAAGCATTTATTTATTTTTGTGGATTTCTTAAAGGTACTAATGTGTATGAATTTAATTATTCCGATCAAGCATACCATCTCGATGTTATTACAAGTTATCTTTCCTTTATTGAAAAATTGAGTCTTTCCTCTATTAAACAATTTTTTTTGTCGGTCCTACTCTACTCCTATTCTAAGGCTCACTTTCAGACTTTTGCCCTGTCTCCTTGTAGGGCATAGGAGTTGAAACCTACTCCTGAAACTATTGAACAATTGAGTTGTGCAAATTTTAAGAAATGGACAGAGCAAATAAGTCTCACTCTTAGGTCATGGATTTGGATCATGCATTACGAGTCGACACTGTAATGGAATCAATGGTATTCGTGAGCACATTATGTGGATGAATGATATCACTACTCAACTTAAATGCTTAGATATAAATCCTTAGATATGGAGATCTTTGAAGGTTTTCTTGTTCTCTTCATCATGACATATCTTCCTACATAGTTTGGTCCTTTTAAGATCAACTATAATGTGCAAAGAGAGAAACGGAAGATGAGCAAGCTAATTTCTATGTGTGTCCAAAAAGAAGGCAGGTTGAAATCTAGACGACTTGACAGTGTTCACGTAATTACCTTTGTTTCAAATAAAGGAAACAAAAGATGCATGGCAAGGGTCGCAACTATGGAAATAATGATACTCTCAACCTTATGATTGACAAGGCAAACCCTTTTAGTTTGAAAAGACCAGGTGGTCCTACATGTCATTTTTGTAGAACTAAAGGACGCATGAGGAAAGAATATTTGAAATTCCAATAGTGGCTAGAGAAGAACTATAATACTTTATTAAGTCATGTTTCTTATGAGTCATATATTATTGATGCTCCTTTAAATAAATGATAGATCGATATTGGTAAGATTCTATACATAACTAATTCATTACATGGATTCCTTTAAAAAAGAAACCAATTGAGGTTGTTGGCACTCTCTATTTGGTGTTGGAGGGTAGTTTAATTTGGATTTAGTTGATATCATGTATGTTTTCGATGAAAGTAAGTCTTCAAACTAGTTTATTCACAAATATACAATTTCATGTAATCTCTAGCTACTATCAATTGAAGAGATGTTATAACTGATTAATAAAATCACAGAATCTATTACGCTTTATCATAAATAAATACAAAGGTTTTTCATCTATTATGATCATCTAAACAAGCATTTGCCTATAATGATCCTAATCAAGTTTTTATGTTGATAAGACGTTAGCACTATCACTACTAGTGCTAGTATGCCCTATTGTCATTTGAGTCACATCTACTCTACACATGGCAAATAATTTTTACTTCTTGTCTATGTTGCAAGGATACTTATTGCACATTTTCAAGTGCTTCGACATAACAGAAGTACATTTATTAACACAATACATATATGTAGCCCCATAATAATTTCATTTCACCTCAATTTTCACATTCTTAATTTTGTTGTTATGAAAATGAAGCCACGCCATTGATGTTCATTTATTTGAACTAGGAGAACAAGTATTGGATACCTTATTTGTTTTGGATGCCTCTTTGAGATTTTTTTTCACGTTTATGTTTTGGTGAGTCCATCATTGAATTCATAATATCATTAGATTGATCCACTTCCATTGACATGTAAATAGATCACTTGAATCAAGCAAAATATAGAAATGAGCCATCAAACTGAAACAACCACCGGATTCAGCTACCAAATTCAAAAAGTCGAGTGAGAAAAGCTTTAGGGCCATCCATTTAAGACTGAACGTCAAGTGAGAGCTAAGCACACTGTTTCATGCAAAAAAAAAAAAAAAAAAAACATTGGAAGATAAGACATAAATTCCAATTGGAACAATGCAAATAAAAAAAGATAGAATAACAACATTAAATAAATAAGCAAAAGCGTCAATGCGGATGAAGAAAGCTGGAGAAACAAAATTGTTTCTATAAATCTAACTAGTTTCAAGCTAAATTTTATTCTGGCAAAACTATCTAGAGAATGCACAGAGGCAATTATTTCACCTTCAAGAAGCGATATTTCGTAAGCTCATACAACTCTTAATACAACATTAGTCCGGTCACTGCTTCCAAAAATAGGAACCTAGGACTGGATGAGTACCTCTTAGAAATGGCATGTTCAATCCAAGCGGTTCTTGTTGTACATTCCTAATAAGTAGCTATATCATATCTCTTCAAAAATAAAGTAAAAGTACAATAATTATGACTTCTTTTAGATAACATTCATTAATATTGTCCTATTTAGTTAGACCTTACAATTTTAATTTTTAGGTTGAGTTGATTTTCAACTTTAGCTTTGTAGATCTTAAACATATCTAATACTTCAGATTTATTATGGATAAGATAGACATAACCATAAAGTGAGTAGTCGTCAATGAAAGTGATAAAATACTTATGACCACTAACTAGGGAAAGGTCCACAAATATCAGTGTGGATAATTTGTAAAAATTTTCTACTCCTTGTGGCACCATTTACTTTTAATACATTTAATACGGGTGTCAAAGTCGGAGAAATTTCTAAAATGTAGATTTCCATTCTTAATGAGGCATTCTATTATGTCTTGTGATATATGGCTCAAATGCTTATGTCGGGATTTCCATTTTTCCAATTTCTATTTCTTATCAGTTTTAGCAACTTCATCATTCACATCATTGAAACTAATGATTCGGTAAATGAAGAATTTAAACACAATTTGCAGATGTTTCCCTCTAACAAACCATAACCAATAATCTCACCATAACGAAGCTTAAGTCTAAGATTGCACTCACAACCAATACATAGAATCCATTTAGAACTTGAATTATTTTTGTCTCATCGTACATTTTATTGATAATGGCTAGAAATTAAATTACATTAAAAAGAATCATCAATTTTATTGTGATACTTAGTAAAAAAAGGTAAGGATATTGGGAAAATGATTGAAAAATACATTTAAGAGTGAGGAATACAAAAAAAAGTGTCCATAATCACTATGGATAATGCTAATTCGAATGATGCTGCCATTAGTTTTTTGAAATTTTTTTTTATCAAGAGATAAGCTAGTGATCTTAGAATGTAATGTTTTATACATGAGGTGCAGGACTTATATATGAAACTTAATTATAAGGGATGGCTTGATTGAGGTAAGTGATTTTATTGCACGTATTTGAAACATAGTTAGGTATGTGAAAAGTTTTCTCATGAAAGCTAAAACATTCAAAGGTTGCATTAAAAGTGCAATAATCACTTATAATGAGTACAATTTGTCTTGATGTCACGACTAAGTGGAACTCCACTAACCCTAGGTTTGACACTGCCTTAAAGTTTAGAAAAGCTTTTGAAATGATGGAAGAATGTGACTCTTTCTTTATTGAGCTTGGCTATAAACCTCCTAAACATGAAGATTGGGAAAATGCCAGAATTCTTTCTATATTTTTGAAAAAGTTTATAATACTACTAACAAGATGTACATGACTCTGTATATCACTTTGAATAATTAATTTAATGAGATAGCTACTTTATATAAAATTATGAAACAAGTAGAGAAGGCTTCGGATCCTAGTGTGTGTAAAGATGAAAGACAAGTTCGACATATACTATGAGAGTTTCGAAAAAATAAATATGATGGTATTGATTGCAATAACGTTGGATTCAAGAAAAAGATGAATTATGTATAGTATTATAGACTAATCTATGAAGATAATGCGAAAGTTGAAGAAATGTATGATAAAGTGAGGATTGCCCTGGAACAATTATTTTATTTTTATAAGAAATCTTATCTTGGTTCTTGTGATAGAAATTTGGGTTGTCAATTTTTTATTAATACTAGTAGTTGTTGGGATTGAGATTTTGATAACTATGAGAAGGGTAAAAAAGATTACATTGATTTGGTTAAGAATTTCAATTCGGAAAATGCATATGATATCTTTCTTCACGAGGAGAGAACAGTGTCCAAATTATTTGAATTTGGTAAGTATCTTAAAGTCAAATGTGAAGAAGGTCGTGATCTTGACCTTTAGATGTGGTGGAAAACTGCTCGTCAAGAGTTTAAAATCCTCTCTTTAATTACTCAGGATATTTTATTTATTCTTGTAACAACCATTACTTTAAGGTCAACTTTCGGTACATTTGGTTGTATGCTTGATAGTTTTCGAAGTTCTTTAGCTCATAAAATGGTGGAAGCTTTGATTTACACTCAAAATTGGTTAAGAGTGATTACCATGTCGATTAACATTTTTTTTTTTTGGTCATATGATTAACAATGAAGAATGCATCGAAAATGTAGAAAGGTTTGAATATGGTAAGTCATTAATGTATCTTTTTATCTTGTAACTCTTTTGTATATCTAATAAGTGACTACTTTATTTAATATTTCGTTTTTGTTAGCTATGAATGATGTTTACTTAAGCTTATCAGTAAATAGAGTTTGCAAGTTTAAGTGGAAGAAATATATGTGGTGAGATTTTTTTATTAATTATTTGAGTTAAATTTCTAGTAATTCTCATTTAAAACTAATGTTGAGTGATCATATATACTTATTGTAGGATTGTCAGCAAGTTTAGCCATGGTTTTTTTGGCTCTTGGGTTTGATTATATTTTGCTTACTTGATCAAAGAATCTTTTCTCCTCGAGGCATGCAACATTGAGTGATTCGATGAGATGTGTGGAGTTTAGTTGTTTAAAGTTGAACGTCTTTCTTTTATGCTAATTGTGGGATTTGATTTTAGTTTTTGTTCCATGGAAATTTTGTTCTGGATTAGTTATAACCAAGTTTTTTTTTAATTGTTTGTACTAGTCCTTTATTCATGTACTTTTGCAAGAGTTATGGTGATCGGGCTAATCCTTTTGGGGTGGTGACTGTAGTGTTGGACATGAAAAGGGAACTTTTGTCAAATGCAATTTTTTACTTCAATGGACTGTATTGAACAATAAACGGAGTGTGTGTTAAACTTTTGTTGACCATGGGATGCGAATGATATTGCTTTTGCCTCCCTATTAACAAATAATAGACAAAAGGAACACGTATTTTTGGAAGCTCACATGGAACACACACACACACACACACACACACACACACACACATATATTGTTTAGTTTAATGACGACAAGTGATTTGGTCTACTGGAATTGGTCATCCCATTCTAGTTCCTGATTCTTGGGTGAGTTCGGATTAGATTATGAAACAATCACCTTTATTACTCAATATACAATGCTCAATACTCCCCTGTAAAATAGTATTATTGAGCGATGAAATCGTACTATAATGGATATAGTATAAAGTATGATATGCAATAGCACTCTACCAAAGTGTCTTTGGTTGAAGCTCTCAAAATATCTATGCATATCCTTAATCGGGTTCCTAGTAAATCTATAATTAAAACACCCTACGAATTATGGAGAAAAAGGAAATTAAGTTTGAAATATTTTCGTGTATGGGCTAAGGCAAAAATATATAACCCATAAATGAATAAACTTGCCCCAAGAACCATTAAGTTGTTATTTCATTGGTTACCCTAAAAGATCAAAGGGTTTTATATTTAATTGCTTTTCACATACCACTAAAATTGTTGAAACTAGAAATGTGGTGTTTTTAGAAATGTTGATTATAGTATCATCAGAACAGTAGACCTTGAGGAAACCTAAGAACAAGTTTCTACTCAAAATCATGTTTTGGTTCCTATTATTCAAGGATCTAGCATACTATTATCTTCACAAGAAATTTCTAGTCCACCAAAGGAAGTACCTAATAAAGAACTTCACAATATAGAGCCTATTTTTTTTTTTTTCCTGTTAATGAACAACTTTTTAGAAGGTTAAGACAAGAAAGAAAATTACCTATATCTGATTATTACATTATGTATCTAGATGAGTCAAACTATAATGTTGGATCTTATTTCTTTTGATGAAGCTACTACAAGCAATCATTCAACTAAGTGGCTTGAAGCCATGAAAGATGAGTTGAATGCAATGAAAACTTATAATGTTTTGAACCTGGCATACTTGCTTAAATGGGCTGAAATTGTTGATTGTAAATGAGTTTACAAAACTAAGCTAAACCTTAAAGATAGGAAGAAATACATCCCAAGTGCCAAATTTTGGCACAAAGGGATACTTAAGCGCCAAAAGTTAAGAACGTGATACTTAAGTGCCACTTTTGGCAAACTCCACCGGAAATCTTACGTGTCAATTTTTTATTATTTTTCTCGCCTACGTGGCTTGCCAGAGAGTTGACTCAATAAAAAAAATGCAAAAATGATGTCGTTTTGGTGCAGATTTGAATTTTAATATAAAAATTAATTAAATTAAATTATCAACAATTAATTAAAAAATTAAATTAATTAATTAATTTAAAAAGGAAGGGAGGAATAAGGCAGCTGAGACCTCAGTCGTCTTATTCCTCCCTCCCTCCTTTTTAAAAAAATTAAATGTTTTAAATAAATTTAGTTTTAAATTTAATTTAATTAATTTTTATATTAATTATTTACTACGTCAACAGTAAAATGATGTCGTTTTTGCATTTTTCTAGCCACGTTAGCATGCAGTCATTTTGCACTTACCTCACCGGAAAATTGCCATGTCAACATTTTAGCTAGATTTTCTCACCCTTGGCATTTAAGTGATCTATTTTGCTCCAATTTTGCCACTTAAGTGTCACTTTCCTAACATTTTACATTTAAATGCCCTACCGTGTCAAGTTTTAGCACTCCAGGTGTCTGGCACTTCTTAAAGATAATATTGAAAGTTATAAAGCCAAACTAGTAGAGTAGATTATAGTGATGTTTTTTCCCCGTGTCAAAAAATAACTCTTTCAGAATACTCATGGCTCAAGTTGCTTAAAGACGATCCACTAATTCTGGATAGATGTATTGTGTAGTCTTACAATGAGACTCCATTACATATAGCAACAATGCTTGGACATAAGAAATTCGTTAACGAGATACTAGATTGAAATCCCGAGCTTGTAGGAGAGTTGGATTCTTGAAAATTGTCACCCTTGCACCTTGTTATATCTTGGAATAATGAAGAAATTGTTGAGTGTTAATGTGAATATGTTCCACACTTGTGACAATTATGGTAGAAACCCTCTTCACATTGTAGCAAATAAAGACCGAGTTGATGTTATAAAGGAACTAGTTCAAGAGAGTCCAGATGCGGCACGTCATAAGATAAAGCATGGCGAGACTATACTGTATTCATGCGTGAATCATTGTAATTTGGAAGCTTTGAAGCTTTTGGTGAATCATGAGTTTGTCGATTTGAAGAATGATGATGGTGACACTACATTGCACCTAATTGCTGCTAATAAGCAAACTAATATAAGTAGAAATGCACAATTCCCATCCTATAATATAAAGTATCTATAAATGTCTTTGATTTGATCTTGAGTTAACCTTCTCATATAGTCCCTTGATGCATCCTATCGTTGATCAGTGCAAACAATAAATTTCTTGATGTCTTGTATACAAGTAGAAGTGAACTCTCTAAACTGAGACAATCAAACGGCACATGACCTTTTAGTTTAGAGTGGAAAACCTAGAAGGCACATCGACAAAATGAACAACTTTTGTGAGCCGGAGTGAAGACTGCAAATGTTAATGCTCTCATTAGGAGTGAAATCAAATCCATGATTACGAGTGTCTTACATCCAAATGCAAATGATCAAAGTACCACATTCCCCGTGCAGTGAAAAGATTGAAAGAGGAGTATCAAGAAATAATTTGATTGGCTTGAAAGGAAAAAGGGGTGAGCTAATAGTTGTAGCATCTTTAATCATGACAATGGCATATCAAGTTGGTGTCTGCCCTCTGGGTGGTTTCTTGCAAGACATTACCCAAGATGACAGTCCAACAAATCCACACATCGCGGGATTTTCCATCATGGTCAATAATTACCTAATAATATAGTTGCATTTCTTGGTAAAGGCTTTTTTGTGTCCATCATCATCATCTTGTTACTTGTGAGTGGCCTCCCTTTGAGACGTAGGTTCTTCATGTTGATTATGATGGTGATCATGTGGATCGCCATCACATTTATAGCTTATGCACAAAACCTAATGAGGATGCTTAGACCATATTAGTGTATGTATAGTTGCCGAAGATGCTCAGACTTTTTGAATTTACAAATTTTGTGACCACACTCTTGTTTTCAAGGTTGGTCTCCTTGGAGAATATGGCGCCTCAGCAACTTTCAATGTTGAAGACCTTTCTCCATATATTGAAGATGAAAAATTATTAGGTTTGAGGGTAAATCTCAAACAACCTGGGGAGTTTGAAGTGAGAGCATTAAGCTCAATTGATCAACCCTCAAGCTCTACTCAAATTTCATCAATTGAACCAATCGATTTGCTATTCATGCAAGAGAAAGTCAATTTTTGTTGCAATTTAATTATGTAGCTTTAAGGATGAAGTTGCTAATTATATGACATAGTTGTTGATTTGTAAGACTTGTTGCCGATTTTAAGATTCTCCATCGGCAACCTAATGATTGGATGTTGTTTTGGTTGATTTATACTGCTGTTTGATGACTTTTGCATTGACTATTCAACTTTCAAGACTAGTGCATGAATCTAGAGAGTCTTATCAAGTTTCAATGCATCTAATAATTAAGCATTTAAGTCTCTTAATTCATAGCTTTGTATAAATCTTTAATTGTGGTATTGCTTTTAAGAATCATAATTAGGTGATTTCCCCCAAGAATTTGTTCGATTTTTGGGAACTTGATCTCTATAGGTGTAGTCTCATTGAAAAAACATGCAATTTGAGTATATGAACATATGAGATTTTCCTCCATATGAGCGAAAATCTTTGGAAAGTGGATTACTACTATTCCAATTTCTTTATCATTCGAAAGTGGATTACTCCTTAGTGGTAAGCCAACAAACTCTTTATCATCGGCTAGTGGTGAGTTTCTCCTATCTCGAAGTCCTTTATCCTTGACGAGTGATACGTCCTTTAAGCTTTGGTGGTGAACTTTATTAATCCTAATCTCATTCCTCAATTGGTGGTGTGACCTTTAAGCCTTGGTGGTGATCATATTCTATCTTGTATATATGTTTATCCATTGACATCCATCTCCACACACTCAGATCTATCCATACATCCTTTAACATCACTCAAAACACATTCGCTCCCTTTACAATTGCATCAGTTGTGCACACAAATCATCACCGCTTATCTAAAAATGGATCAACAGGGGCTCGGTAGATAAATGGATAGGCTTGGAGAATGCTCTTACATGAGAAAGTCTAGCCCTCGTATCTTTGGCTTGAGCTTAGCCTGATTAAAATTTACTATGTAAATTCCATATAATGTGCTAGTCTGGATAACATGTTAGGCCAAATTTGGGCCTTAACCCACCAAATGAGCACATCCATATGGTATTCCAAAAGCCCAAACACTTCATTGATACTAAAACTCCAATAGACGAGGGATTGAAGTACAAGAAAAAGGAGAAAGCATTTGTGACTGGGCTCCACAACTAAAGCGAAGTTGGACAATTTAGTCTCTAGCCCATAAAAAGTCCATAGAACATAGGCTTGATTTTTCCCTTTTTCTTTTGTTCTTTCGGCTAACAAGGTAGGCTTGAATTCAACTGTCCCCATTATTTCCAAACATGACTGACCGGGGTCATCGAGGCCAATGATGATCGACAGTCTAGAGTAGGTTGTGATTCACAAGCAATTAAGCTCCAATGGGGAGTTTTTCTCCATCATTGATCGGAAAGTAGCACTCATATTACAATTTTTCTTTAATTTACTAATGGATTATAGGTGGGAGGCTATTAGTATGGGAAAGTGGACGTAGGCATATTTTAAGCCATGCTACTATAAATGTTCCGTGTGCAAAGTCTTCTATGTTTATACTTATGTTCACTTATTACTTTATAGGAGCGTTCACCCTACTAAATATTACCCGAAATCTAATCATATTAATATTCCGTTTCTCATAGGTATAGTTACACTTTTATCAAGAATGTTTCCTCAATTTTACATACTCTCGACCAAGTTTACAACCTAGATTAGTTTACTAATGCTCTAAATAACGAGTGCATTGCTGCAGTTGGATTTAAGTGGATGCTTGATTAAGTAAGTATCATGGACATCATTACAGATTTTATATAATTGGAATCATATTTTCATCCAAACAAATCATGAAACTTTACTATACTTTTGGGTTATGATTCATTAAACATAAAATGCACACACAAAAAAAGCGTAGATGGACTATTTTGTTTTTACAAATTGAGAAAATGAAATAAATGGTTTTAGGACTTGCGTTCAATGTACAATGTTATTCCTGGAATTTTAATCCCGAATAATTAGTAAATATTCAATATGGTTTTTAGATTATATGAAGATGTTCAATGTTGTCATTTCGTTAATTCAAGTAAATATAGTTTGTTGATATTACTTCCCATAGATAAGTTTAGATGGTGGATGACAAATAAAGTTATACATGGATTATCAAAGTAAGATATTCATTTCAAATCGATATATAATAATCCATGTAATCAAATAATGATTGAAATGGTCACACCTTAGTTTTTCTTTTTTACTTTTCTAAAGTGGATTAAAAAAAAAAAAATAGACATGTTAACTTGTCATTTTTAAAAATCCAACTTTGAGTACAAGAATTCTTTTCATCTAATAATATTTAATTTGTCGCTTGAGCAAATGAAAATACTATGTTGAATATTAGTTCAATGACAACATCGAATAGATAAGGTTTTGCATATTGGCTAAAATTTGCACCCTCCCCTAGATTTGGACAATGTAGGCCCTCGTATGTAGTTAGCAAGAGTCGCCAGTCATTGCCGAGGCCTCGGTGATCCCCGATGGCCCAATCAGGCAACCTCCTTAACCTATCCAAACCCTTCATCGCCCAATAGGTGAGGCCTTGAAGGCCTAACCTATTAGCCTTTCTTTGTTTTTTAAATTTGTGTTTTAATCTAATTTAAGTAACATTTGGGGTAAAAAAAATTAGGATTTGGATTGAAACTACGACATCTTGATTTTCAACCTTGCTTTCAACTAAATAAAATGGGTTTTTCATTGACGTGCTTATGGCTTTTTTCTCTGAGTTGGTCACTTACGAGATAACTAGTCTATCAGGTGAAGCTGTTAAGGCATCTAAACGCAACCAACTTGAGAATTTGACCATAAATCAACTGCTCAACTGTACTAATTTGCAATGGTTGATACATCACTATTAAAATCGATTAGAGACCGAAGATAGGTCGATTCAACATAAGCATGTAATTAAAGTGTGGGTGGTTCCACCTGATTGCAAAATTCTTGTCGAATGACACTAGATTGATTTTTCTATTAATTTTGTACCATGTGCTCGTATTCGAAATCTCGGGATTTTTACGACAATTGAAAGTTGCCTATAAGTCAAATATGTACAATATGGATTGAAAATAATTGACCACGGGTCAATTGAGCTAAAAATTCCTAAAAGCTACCCAGTATATTAGGTCACGCTAAAATCATGTCTGGTTGAAATTAACTATGAAATTGAACCCAGTTTCAGGAATTGAAAGTTCCAGCGTGTCACAATTCATTTATAGGGCGTCGTCTTGTCTTCTAGGGAAATTCCGTTGAGTCCAGGATTTTTTGGAAAATTCAATTTCGGACCATTTGGAAAAAGAAAAGAAATTCGGATGGGAGAGGAAATTTGCTATTTTGCTATCCAAATTGAGTTATTTGTGAGAATTTATGTCCAAGAAAGTATTGAGGGACAAAAGGGATTAATATGAAGACTTGTGAGACCAAAAATTGATGAATGTGAATATTTCTATTGACTTTCTCTCCCTCCTCCAGCTTCTCTCGCATGCCAAGACTAGCTGCTCCCCCTTCTTCTTCGTGCGGACCTCCTGCTTCACCAAATCCATTTGCTTCTATCTTCTTTTCATTTTTCTTTCTTTCATGATCATTTTTCCCCCACCCCACCAACGAACCGCCCACCTCACGCCACTGCCGCAGTCCATTAATAGAAATCCTCCTCCCATTTCCACGCTCAGTCAACTCCAGCACCAAGTCATCGAACTGCTTATGCCCTCTCTTTTTCATTTTTCCTTTGAAGCTCAATTCCCTGCACCGATTCTGTTGCTCCACCATCATTTGTCTGTCTTTACTAACTCACTTCTCTCACTGCCGTTCACCAGCTCACCCCTTCATTTGTCCATTTCCCCTCTTGACAAATGCCCATCTTCACATTCGCGACACAACCGTCAACGACCCCAATTCCTTTGTCCCTCCACTGAAGCCGCTGGCTTCGTCTGTCTGACCAGGCCACCTCACGTAGCTAGCCCATTCCCCGCCGTCCAGCCACCTCCAAGCTGTGCCGTAGCCAACCCATTTAGCTCGGTCTAAGACCGAAGACAGTAGCTGGGCTATGAGCCTAGCAAGGTTTTCGGGCCCTTTCTGGACCTCTTTTGGTGCTACCGTAAGCCAAAGTTTCGGCTGTCGTCGCGCCGCCGTAGCTGTGAACTCACCGGCTCGCTAATTCGGTGAATTTACTTGTTAAACCTTGCTTAGGGGGTTAATCATGCTTAGGGTAGGATTCGATTAAACTAAGCTTGGTTTAAGTGGTTAGTTCTGATTAATTAGTGATTTAGTTGATTAATTAGGCTTATTAAATAGTTAGATTAAATTAGTTATCAGTTAATTAGATTGTACTATTTAATTAGCATAGTACATTATTTTTCTAGGTCCAATTTGGTGGTTAGATTAGTGTTTAAAGCTTAATTAGGCATTTATTGAATTATTTTGCATTTATTTAATTAATTTTGTAATTTATTTAATTATTTAATATTTTTTGGAAATTATACCAGGATAGTCGGTCGTCAGAATTTCATGTTGATTGTCGTGGTGTAATTAGTTTGTGCAATTGATTGTTAGATTGTGCAATTGAGTGGTGATTGTAATTTTTTATTTATTATTTCAAAATTATGAAATTTTGGTATTTAATTGGAAAATACTGAGTGTCAATTTTTGATGCGAAAAATGTTTTTAAGTACTATATTAAATAGTTGGATTTTTAAAAGTGAGGATATCGCAGTTTATGACTCAAGTTGATCGTGTACCAACGCATGATTATTTTACCGAGCGTTTTTAATACGAAAAAAATAGGCCAAATTCATTATCTTAATTGAGACATTTGAGTGCAAAGCACAATGTCCTTGGCCGAAATTGGATGGTTGTGTGGTGGTTATAAGAACCCGTTCTCGATGTGCGTCGAGTGGACGATGCTCCTATGAGAAATGCCCCTGACAACGGATGCCGATCGCAGTGGAGGCTGAACCGATGCTCCTATGTGGAATGTCGTCTAGAGGTAGATGTTGCCATGCCCGACGAAGTGGGACGATACTTGGTTACGTCAGAAGACTGCTGACTGTTGAGTCGACTGTGCCTGTGGGGCTGTAACTAATTGGAACGCCTAAATGAGTGATTTGACCGTGCCTGATTATGGGACAAAATTGTGTGGCATGTAATGAGACATGTCATAATGATTTGGTCTTATAATCAAGACCCATGTAATTGATTGGTTTATTAAGTGAGGTGTTCTAGTTATTGAGTGCATGTACTGTATGCATATATTATATGAACTGTATCGACGTGCAAGGAGGTGTTGAGGCAAGGTAAAACCTCCATGATGTGTGTATAAGCTGCCTCTAAGTGTATTACCTTCCTAATCGGGGTTTAGGGCGTGGACTCACTGAGATTTTTATCTCACCCCGTCATGGGTTAAACATTTTAAGGTCCCTAATGCGAAGAACCTGGAGCTCGAGGTTGAAGGGTCTGGAGCAAAGGTGGCCCAATAGTTTCTTTTGAATCAAGACTCATGTGTATAAACCTGTAGGGTTGACCTGGTATATTTATGTGCATAGTGGTTTGTGAAAATTGGCTGTCCTGCTTTTGCTATCCCATGTGCCGTTTGTTGTCAAGGGATTATTTAATTCACTTCCGCATGTGCATAATCGATTGGGTTGGCGACGCGTCCTTGGAACATCACAATTTTATCGATCACTGAGAGATGCGCGTGCACTTGAGGTTTGGGGCATGACAAAAACAACATAGTTTTAGTGTTATGCTTCATGTTGTGGTTAAAGTTAATGCCACAAAAGAGAAAGAAAATCATAAAAAGAATATCACATTATCATTTTTTGTTAGCCAAATTGATGGAATCAATAGACTGTAGGACTTAATTATACTTTTTAAAAATTCAAGGATGCAATTGCACTTTTGCGATAAGTTGTAGGACTTTTAGTACATTTATCTTTAAAAATTTTAAGATTCCTTCCAAGACCATAAAGGCAAATTTACTGTTGTTCATATAAATTTTCTTTTTCTTTCTCTTTTTTTTTCCTTGCTTTTTTGGCTAAATAAGACGTGCAACCCTCAAGGTTGCATTTCCTAAAAATGAACCGAGACCTCATCTTCTCAAATGTATATGTAGCGTTCAAGAAACATCTCTAAAGATAAATAACCTCATAAGCAGCAACTGTTGACTTTATTGTATTGTATCATCCTACTTAATTACAATACATAAAATCATACAAATTCAAACTTTTCTGCATAGCACGCCTGTGGGCTCCTCGCCTGAAAGGAGATTTTTAGTTATATGTTGAGATGATTAAAGGGGTCAAGGATCCATATTTTCACTCATACCAAATGGATCGTGCAAAATGGAGACTATTTGAAATTTTAATAAAAGTTCGAAATGGATTTATCATCATAGAAGTTTATGTCATGTAGATCTTTACAAGCATGTTATCTTCTGTTAAATTATATTGAATTTATAATATTAGGAGAACTAATAGGATATAAGTTCTAATAGCTTGAATTGTCATTTTTTAATAATTTCTTATTTGCTAATTATTTTTTCTTTTAATTTGTTGTTAATTAGTTAGTTTTTTTTTTTTTCAATATGTAGTTTTTCATATTTAAGGGGAAAAATTGCTAAGGATCAAAGAGGTTTTAGTTAGATATGACTTGAGTCATGTATGGCTTGTTAATATAATATTACATAAAAATGAGTAGGACCCATTTTTTTTTATTCAATCTAATCCAGTTCGTTTGACAAATCTAATTGTAGGTGACAGAGGTAGGTTATTTTCACCTGCAAAAAGACAAGAGTTGGTCCATGATGAAGCTGAGTGCATTGAATTATTGGATCAAGGGGCTGCCAAGTGGAATATTCGTATGTGACAATTCAAATCATCCGAGTATTCCCATGGCTGATTTTAATATGGGAGGATATCATTTGAAGGTATTGTTTTATCGAATAAATATAAATCGTTAATGACGATAGGATTGGTCAAGTCAGATAGATGTGAGCTGCAATTAAGCTTTCACACTAACAACGAGCTGAAATTCCCCTTAATACCAACAGGCACCTTGCGATGGTCAAGCCAGTACGAGAATCTTGATCAGAAGAGAGATTTTTTTTCCTTGTTTGGTTTCAGGCAGCCTCAATGAAATTTAAGAATAATGTCGAGAGTTTATACATGCCTTCTCTCTTTTCATAGAAAAAGGAAAAAAAATTGAAATAAAATACATAAAAAGGGGGTGATGCTATGATCCTCAGAAAGTATCGTGCCCTTGTAATAAACATATATCTTAACTTGGACAATTGTTGTTCTCTGCTCTTCGATCGAACGTTGAAAAGCCTAAGCAGGGTGTCTCCCGATATCATAGAGAATCATTCTAGGGAAGGGCAAGGAAAGGGAAAAAAATGAAGAAGGAAAAAAGAAAAAGGTCAAAAGGGAAAAGAACAAGGATAAGGAAAAGAGTTCCAAGGTAGCACGCCACAAGAAGCATCCGCCAGGCTGGAGAGGAGGTCCGAGGCCGGTCAATGAAGTGACCTATCGAGTTCGAGGACGACGATGATGGAAAAGTAGATTTGACCGAATTATTGTCGCAGGACTTCCTCGCCCGTTAGTTTCGATAATCTATTGACGGTATTGAAACGATGTGAATATCACGATGTTAGATCCAAAGAATGTCGGACGGGTCATAATTTCTTAATTAATATTTAGGCTGTGTTTCTAACGAAACGACATATCAACATAAAAAATTATTGCGAGATTCTACTCGACACTTTTTCCCAATGTCAAACATCTAATTCCAATTACAATCTTTTCCCTACTACATTATTACATAATCAATCATAAATTTATTATATGGATATTAATTTAATTCTAATTTTTTCGATTTTATTAATTTAATCTTAAACATTTGTATGAAATTTAATATCATATTATTATTATTATTCAGAAAAAGGTTCAATCTCCTATGCAGCACTGGTATTTGCATAAAACCTACTTTTTCGTTAATTAACGAATATTAATTAGGGAATCCAGTGAAAACTACGTTAAGATCTCTAACAAAAATTAAGGGGTTAAGAAGAGCATTATATGAACTGATTGAGCAAATTAACCACCCGGTGCTGAGCATCGCCAAAATATCTTTCTTTGGAAAATAATTGAAATTCACACCAGTTAAGACTTGGAGCACCTAATTATTTTCAGAATTTTCGACTCAATGATACTCGATATTCTTATTTGGGATATATTTCCCTGTTGTTCTATAGTGCTCCTTCAATCGGTAATCAAATGCTAAAATGCTATTCACTTATAAGACTGTTTGGTTGAGAGGGAATAAGAAAACATTCAAATATAAAGACTGGGGCAGCGCTAATTCCAAGTCCAAAATAGTTTAATGCACACCTTTTTCATTGAGTCAAAGATGTTTTTATTTGAGTAAAATAATTTTATATGAATAAATTTTCTGGGCTTTCACACGTTTGATTTGCTGAAAATAATTAGTTAATGGAAAACCATTTACGGTTAAAGAAAATATGTGTGCTTAGAATTAGGAAAATATATTCTCTAATATGAAAAGGGGAAAACATTTTTCAGGAAAATGATTTCCTAGAAGGCCTTTTTCCTCTATTAGGAAGTTTTCCACAAAGCAAACACCCCCTAAATGAAAATCAATACTCTTTTAACGTTGTTTCTCTACTGAAAGAAAACACAAACAAACTTAATGTTCACATTTATCCCCTTTAACTTAAAGATCTCCAATTTGGCATCGAACGTACTAATTAATATTTTTTCAGTTGTCTTCGTAAATATGAAAGAATCAAAGAGGCTGTGTAAATGTATTTTATGCAAAAGTGAGTTGAGGGGAAAGAGACTTTAAACAAAATCGGAACATGGTATATAAGTTAGCCAAACTATTCAAGTGAAAGCACGGTGGATATATGTTTAAAAGTGATAATTAAATGAATTTTTGTACGAGATTTGAGTTTGAATATTTGTGTGGATCAAGTTGGTGTCGTCTTGTGACAGTTATACTTTTGTGGTGATGTGATCTAGCATAAGGCATTTCTTTTGTGGTTTTTAATAACATTTTCACATTAGCTAGTGAACTGTTGTCAAATTAACATGCATGAGAGACTTCCTTTCTGATGTTCTTATTAAATGATTAGTACTTTTAAAATTCTGGACTTCTACCGGTCATTTGTAAATTGGTGCTTCGAAATTATTAGTCGATCCCCAATATTTGTTTATTGGAAAGAGAAATTAATGGAATATGGTGCCTTGGAATTTCTTGTAGGACGAAGAGGATGATGAGGAGGCCCCTATGACCACTCTTCCTACCTAAGAATGAGAAAGTGGGGCTCAGGATGGCTAGTGTGGAGACACGTGAGTGAAGGAATGGGATTTTGCCCACATAATGACTTATAAAATAGATATAGGATAGGATAAAAAAATGTTTAAATCTGTATAAGCACGTTGCCGATAATGTAAATTTCTTTTTCCCCCTTGATACATACATTGAATTATTTCTTATCACATTAGTATGATATTGAATTATCCTCACGTCACCTTTTTCCAAAAGCCGCCATTGGATATATCTCAATCATAAATACTTATTTATTAAATTTAGGAATTTAATATCTATTTGAAGCAAATGGCATTTGCTTTCTATTGAACCATTCTCATGTTTGGCCTTTTAATGGACGAGGACTCGCAACTTGCAAAATGCGGGAAGGACGGCAGCTGGTTTTTGAAATTATGTTGTGTAGAAAGATAGAGGAAATGAGGCTCAAGATTGATTGACTAGAGAGAAAAATTAATGGAAGAAGGGTTTTCGGATGGATATGTCTCTTTAACGGATATTTGAGTCAATTAAATTAAAAGAAGGGCGAATTAAGTCATTTAAGGTGCGGAATTAGCAGCACCAAAAACAGTTGGGACAATGGTTCTAACTAAAGGTGAATGGCTTTAGGGTTCATTTAGGTTTCACATGGAACCTCGAACCTTACATATCTCGGAACCTGAAATCTTCCCTATCATAGGTTATAGAGTCTATTAAAAAACAGGTCATTTTTTTTTTCATTTTTAGTTAAATAAATTAAAAGTGAACACAACAACAAAAATGAAGTTTCTAATTTGCCAATAGCAATAATCAATATCCATGAAAAATCGCTCTCAACCACCTAAAATAAAAAGAAACAACAAACATAGTTAATCGCTTAATAAAAATTTTAAATTAAAATTACTATTAATTAAACTAAAATAATTATTAGAAAGCATCACCACATATATTCATTCCCCTTCAACTTGTAAACTCTATTTGCTAATGATGATGTCCTCATTAGTACAATCCATATGTAAAATAAAGAAGAGATTAAATAAAATATTCACTTATTAAATATACAAAAAAATTACAATATAAAAAGATATAAACATCACATACCCAACTCAAATTTCTGATCACTTGAACAATGCATACTAGGTTCCTAGTCTGGTTCCTAATTCAGTTCTCCTAGGATTCAAACCACATATTCACCTGTTCCTAAAACTCCACATATTCACCCGTTCCTAAAACTATGGAACTGGAAATCGGACTGAGTTTCACTAGATCCTAGAATTAGATTGATCGGATCTGACATTTGGTAAATAATTTTAGTAATTTTGCTATGTCACGACCAAAAAAATTATTATGAGAAACCCTTAAACGAGCTTGTTGCTCCCAGGCAACTTGATAAAACTAATTAGGGAATGATATTTTTAATATTCTGCAAAAAGATTGTTAAGGGCATTGCCCCTAAGATAAAATATTCTTTTATTTTAGACAAATTGAAGCTGAGTGCACGATCACTCACGATTAGGTTTTGATGCCGCCAGTATAAAGAGTCCGATGGCTTATGGCGAGGATAAGTTAAGAAATTCTGCCGTATGCCATCTTTCACCGGGGACGACGCCACCAGACATAAATAATGGGCATGGATACAATCTTATGCAATAAATAAGTTAGTTAAATAAATCACTTATAAGGAGAACAGAGAAACTTAGATTTGCCGTGAAGTCGCAGGTGTTGACAATAACCTTCCTTGTAAGACCACCCACCGGAATCACGGTAGCATCCATTGACGACCAAACAAAATTTATATTTTGCATATATAAGGAGCGCACTTGTTACGCGTGAATAGAGATAGATGGAATTTTTTTTATTTCAGTAAAGACAAAGAAGCATGTAAAGAATTCATCCTTTTTTTTTTCTTTTTAAATATAATTTCAAAATGTCACAGAAAGAAAGATGATAGAGATTTGCGAAGTGCTCCACAACTTTTTTTGACATTAAGCATGAAGCATATTCCGGATGTTGATAAGGCAATGGTTTCAAAATGATGTTCCTGCTGCAGCTAAAATTTCAATCCAGTTCATTGTGCCAGCTCTGTCTCTTTTGGCTGCTATTTCTACCACTGGAACAAGAATTAGATGGCGGCCATGGGTGAGTATTTGGTTCGCGTCAAGGCTAGCCGGTCTCACAAGTAGTCAACGAGATTTTTCTAACCCCATTTTTCCGATCTCAGTCATCCGTTCACACCCCCACTGTTTTCAAAAATCAGCGTCACAAATCAATAAGAGCCGCATAAGTTCTATCGGAGTCATAAGTACTTCGCATGATTCACGTTTAAGATTGGAGACAGGTGAAACTCATCGTCAATGCAGCCTCGTTGGCATTACTAAACGATCCAATAAGAGGTTCGGTGATAACGTGACCCACACACGCGATTTCTAGGAAGTCGAAAGGGACGTCCCTGTTTGCAGACAAGGAAGTACGTGTGATTGCTGTTTTCTATTTTAACTTTCTTCTTTCTTCTTCTTCTTTAAGGGGAAGGATGGGAGAATGGAAGGGTGGCGTGAAGGCATTCAAAAGGGGACAGAAATAGTACACGAGGGTATCATTCAAAGCCAATGCCCCCCTCCTTCTCCTCGTCAACTTGTCTGCAACTTGCGCAATCTCCCTCATATTCATATTCAATTCAAACTCACATACACTCACCCCCACCTTCCTTCCTTACAACACCTTCCTTCACCACATATATATCTATATAATATTATATATACATAGAGAGAGAGAGAGAGAGAGAGAGTTGCACTTCTTTTTATCTGACAGAGAGAGAGAGAGAGAGAAGAGCAGAAGAAAACAAGGTGCAACTTGCAAGATATACCTTCACTTTAAAAACAGCCACTTGCAAAGCTTGATTGATTAATCACACAAAAGAGGCCCAAGCAAGTTGCAGCGCTTTGCTCTGATCTAGCTGTTGGATTCCCATCACCTCTTATTTTTCTCAATTCCTTTTCCTTTTTCTTTTTTGCAATTACACCCCCCCACATGTCCGCCCTCAGAAAGACACTGCACCCAAAAATGCGTTCATCAATTCTTCTTTTTTTTTTATTAAAATAAAAAAACAGAGAGAAAATTACCCGGTATGATTTCCCACTGGTTTTTATCAAATTATTTCCTGACAAACCCATCTATTCATTTAATGAGAAGAAGATATTTGCGAGAATCATTTATACAGGGGGTGGTTTTGTAAATATCTCTAGCCTTTCTTGCCCACAGGAAGAGGGCAATCCGGCTTAACTTCTGGAAGTTCAGAGCATGGCATGCCTACTTTTTCGCCTGGTCGTTTGTTCTTTCTTCTCTCTTCCTTTTTTTTACCCCCCAAATTGTACAAAAGCTAGCAATCCAGTCCTACATTTTCGCGATTTCAAAAAAAAAAAAAAAAGGTCCTACATTTTCGCTCGCTTCCTCTTGGATTCCCATTTTAAGTGAAAATAATAAAAGCACCAACGAAAAAAATATAAGAGAGTTTTCTCCCAAATGGCATTGCATGCAATTGTAGAAAACAAGGAAAAAAGGGACAGAAATTCCAGAAATGCAGTATCTCACTGCGGTTGCTGATAACTTGTGATAAAATTCACTAGAAAGGATGGGAAAATAATAATTCAGATCAAGAATAGAAAAACCCTAGAAGACCAACAGCAAGCAAATTCATGTAATAATAGTATATTAAACAAGATTCGGATTGGACTGAAAGGTTTCTTGCTCGGCGACGGGACAACACACATCGGGCTTACTCACGGAAAACGACGGGCGTATCGACAGGGGAGGCCGGAACACCGGAAGAACACATTGATAATATCTAAATAATAATAAATCGAAAGAGAGAGAAAAATAAAGGGGAGAAAAGGTCAAAAATTACAGGAACAAGAACGGACATGGAAAAAATCGGTCGCTCACGGAGAGAAGGGTTTGCCGCTGTTTTTGTTATTGCCGTCGTTGATGTTTCTGGCCAGGTTGCGTGAGATCTGAGAGAGGGACTGGAGGTTGCAGCGGACGATGGTGTCCACGAAGACGCAGGTCTCTTCCTTGGTGTTCCCCGGGGGCACGTCGACGACGTAGGACTCGACGACGACGGTGCCCTCCCCGTCCCCGTGGCCGTCGCCGTCGGCGGAGGGGTGGAGGGTCGTGACGGACCTGTAGTTGGCGAGGCGGTGGTCGCCGCCCACGACGCTGAAGCTGATGACGTGGCGCTCGTCGTCGAGGATCTCGAGGCGCTCGGTGCTGTTGGCGGCGGGGAGGCCGGAGACGACGCGGATCTCGCGGAGGGCGCCGACGTCGCGGTCGCCGGCGAGGACGTGGCAGCTCTTGACGAAGTGCTTGTAGGCCTGGGGGTGGTCGAAGCGGCGGACGAAGGACCAGACGGTGGGGAGCGGGGCGTCGATGCGCTGCACCACGGCGGAGCAGCACTGGTCGGGGCCGACGGCGTAGGTGTGGTAGAGGGCGGCGGCCTCGGGGACGGGGCAGCCGGCGAGGGGCGTGCGCTTCGGGTAGTCGTGGCACGTGGTGGCGGTCGTGGCGGGGGCCACGGCCGGGTTGGGGTTAGGGTTGATGCGGTGGAGGAGGACGGAGGATTGAGGGGCGTTGGAGGGCATGGCGTCAGGATTGGGGGAAACAACCAGAATGGTTGCTTCTTCAATTTCTGCTAGAGAGAGAGAGAGAGAGAATAGAGAGATAGAGAGAGAGAGAGAGAGAGAAGGAGGGAATGGTGGAGGGGAGGTGGAGGTGGTGGTGGAGAGAGAGGAGAGAGAGAGAGAGAGAGAGATTGGCTGGGGAACTTTGAGAGGTTGATGAATGAATTTGAAGGTTGGTGGGTAAAATAAGCACACTTTTTTCTGGGCTAGTTGTGTGTGTGTATATATATATATGTATATAATATAATATTATATATATATGGATGGGAGTGTGTGTGTGTGAGTCACTTTCCAACTGCCTCAGAGGTGGCTGCGTTTGTTCTTTCTTCCAAGTGGGTGATGTTGAGAGAGAGAGAGAGAGAGAGAGAGAGAGGGAGAAGAGGAGGGCTTCAATGAGAGGCCGTGGAAGAGGGAGGTAACAAATACGAGGTATGTGTTTCGTGTCACGGTCGCTTTACGTGACTAATGTAGGGCTCATAAAGAAGAAAAGAGCCTCAACAAATTTTAAACGATGCTCATTATAATATATATATCTCAAATTTTTATTTATAACGTAAAAAAAATTCTAGAATTTATATCGATACGACACATTTATTATAAATTTTTTTTGATAACACAAAAAATCCAAACTTATGCCTATGACTCCAAATTATTTTTTCATAACATCAAAAACCCCAAAGTTTTACTCATGTGGTCCATTTATCCTAAATTTTGAGGTAAATATGTCAGGTGGATATAGATCTAGGGTTTTTGATGAAATTTTTTTGAGTAATTGTATCACACCGGTACAAGCTTTGGGTAAACGTATCTCATGGGTAAGAGCTTGGGATTTTTTGTGTCATAAAAAAGTTTAAAATAAATATGTCACAATAGGCATAATTTATAGTTTTTAGTGGTTTTTTTCCTATAAAAATATAAGAGAGTTAAATTTAAATATAATTTGATTGAACACATATTATGTGAGCAATATGATAGTCGCCTATGCCATATTAGCCGCTAAATGGTAATCAAAGATAAGTTTTTTTGTGGAAGTACTTATGAAAAAGTAAGAGATTTAAATTTAAATATAAAAAAGTTTGGTCAAACGCATATCATGCGAGCAATGTGATAGTCGCTTAGCCATATCAGTCGCTCAATGGTGATCAAATATAATTTTTTCTATGCAAGTACAATACAAGAGGGCACTTCTTTTTATCCCTATCCAGTAAAGGTTATCAACCTATCTTTTATTGTCACTTTTCTTTTCACCACACTCTAGTTTGATGTAATCAATAGGCTTACCTGTTGATGGCGATATGTTCACTAACCAATAGGCAATATTCTCTAATTTAGCTTAAAATCCACATCTAATTTGGAATTAGAGAGTAAATAGGAAGTCCATTTAGTTACATTTTGCTTTTGAGTTTTGCAAATGCATTGGTAGAAGTGTAATGTTTCACTATGTCTTTCTCTATGTAAAATAGGCTAAGTTTATTAGAACAGAATTTCAACCCTTCGTCGATTCTCATGAACATGATCTTCATTCTGAGATGCTCTTCAAATATCACCTTCCATGACTTGAAGCAACCAAGTACCTTGCTCTTATGCTAAATCCACGTATAAGACATAAATGGTTCATGAGCTTTGACTTAATGTACAATGTGATTCTTAAACTTTTTAATTTGTTCAATGTGGTCCCTTAACTTTAGCTTAATATGTAATGTGAACCCTAAGTTTTCATTGTATTCAATGTGTTCCTTGAGCTTTTGATATATTTTCAATTTAATCCTTGAATTTTTATAAAAATGTTCAATATTGTCTTTTCATTAATTCAAATTTAAGGACAACATTGAACATTATAATATATTATTCATGGACTAAATTGAATATGTACCAAAGTTTAGAGATCACATTGAACAATTTAAAAATTCAGAGATCACATTGTACATTAAACTAAAATTTAGGTGTTTTCTTTTTTTTTTAAACATCATAAAAAATGACAACACATATTAGGCACCTCCCTTAGATGAAAACTAAAAGGGTCACCATAAATCTAAGTGAACGCATCATACAATCTCCTTAGTCATTTGAATTATTGCATCAAATTTCACTCTCCCACAACCACTATTGTCACCATCTTCACATAAATTTAGCTTCTCAATCCCGTGACCTCTCAATAAACTCCTCTAACTCAAAATCATCATCTCTCTTTCACTCATGTGTATGAGCCTTATGTGTGATCAATACGTCGTGTCCTAATTAGAAGCCTTAGAGAATCTTGTAGACAAGTCCATTATTGTCATTCATTGGAAGAGAAATAACTTGCACTCTATCTTCCCTAGGGTCATAGTCTACGCACCTCAAGAGACATCCAAAACTCCACCTTCAAGGGAGATCTAGTATCTGACCCTATCAAGAGCACAAGGCCAAATAAAGTTCTTCCTCAGCATTGGCACATGCCTTACAATAGTCAATTTCCTCATAACGCCATCATGTATCCTAATCTGGATTCTTCCTATTACCACTACTTCACAAGCAATACCATTTCCCATAGGCATTTTATTACCCTCTATGCAACGGTAAATAGTAAACTTCAATATCCATGAGAACCATGTTATGTAAACATCCAATCATTAATTGATGAGTCATGGTAATCACTAAGACATCATCAATATCAATTGAACTATTGTTTGTTGTAACAACAACATTATAATTGCATGTAGACTCCACCTTAACTCCTTTATCTCTCGTACTTCAGACAATATCTCCTATAATATCCTACATCATCATTGTGACAACACCAAAGATTCCAAAAATTGGACCTTGATTTAGAATGACTAATCTATTTGCTACTTCCAAACTCTCCATAGTTAACCAAATCTTGTGCTATATCTTGTGCCAAGTTATCTTCTTTTAAACCTCTTTATAGGTGCATCAATGTTTTCAAAAGGAGCCGATAGGTGCACCAGTAACATCGTGCCTTGTATCTCATCAAGAAAAGCCTAAGTAACATCCTTTAAGTTCATCATAAATTTGTTTAACTCATCTAAATGGGTTTCGATGCCTTCAATCACTGGAACTGAAACATCATTTTTAGCATATACAAGTAATTCTTTGAGCCCTTCATCAAATAAAGGGTCTCGGGTTTTCCCCACAACAGTAAGGCATCATTCTCTTTAGCCTTCTAATAACAGCTTATTTAACAAATTCAACAACATTATGCTTTTTGTCTTCCCCATTAGCTCAACCTTATTAGTATGTTTCATCATTTCTGATAATTTATTTTTGCCATCCAATGCCTTTGCCAAACTCTTGGTTGTTAACAAGCATGCATGTTAATACTCTACAACCCAAAGTTGTTCCTTCTCAATTTCAATCTTCACTCTAGACACAATTGCTAACATAACATTCTAGATAGTGTGACAAGCAAAGGCCCCAAATCAATTTTAAAAATAGTAACCTTAGCTCTCATATAATTGTTGCAAAATTATGATAAGTTATCAGATCTTGCAATTAGGCATCAAACGTGAGAGAACATAATTACCAAAGAAAGCAACAAGGAACAATAACAATATAAGAGATTTACATGAATTGATTTGAGGATCGGTACCTATTCCACACAGAGAGTTAGCCACAAAGAAATCCACTTTGAATTTGGAGTATTATACTCAATTGCTCTAGTGTTTTCCATCTCTTGATCACATCAATAGCATACTCATAAGTGTTATTTCATATTCTTTTACAAGTTACTCACTTAGAAAACTCACAGAAAGATAACCTTATCTCTTGTCTTGGTTGCTCCAAAGTATGAGTTATGAAACTAGGTTAAAAACAAGCTTTAAATCCCGAGTTTCCCCAAGTCAAATTGCCTTAGGCACCCGCTACATGGGCAGAATCAAGAGCCTTACGGGTTCCAAGCCGGCTGCCCGACCAATGCCTAGAATGGCCTACTAGGCGCCGCCCAGGCTTTCCTGACTGCCTAGCCCTATACTTTTGGTTCGGGCACGCCTTTGTCTCCAATCCAACCTCGAATTCGGCTGGAAATTGAGAAACGCTTTTAACAAGATCAACCCCTTCTGGTCGTTAAAAAAATCCCAAAGGAAATGCCACGAGAGAGTGATCCTAAAGTTCTTGTCTTGAAAGTCGACTGTAAGTTTACGAAAGGTATTCCAAAAGCCAGGGGATTGGGCTAAAGGCTGTTAGAATTCAACGACTTTGAAATGGATTTTTCTTCAAGAAAGAGAGGAACACCAAACGGTTTGTCTAGTGGAGGCATTACCTTACATGTCACACATGAACCATTGCAATTCAACCTGCACGACTCGATGTAAACATCTCGAAACGGTCCCGAAGTCATTGTCCATTTAAGAAGAGGTCTTGGTCAGATTCCCTATTGCGGATACGAAGACTTCTCATATAAGTAATGTTTATTTATGACAGTTGGTGCAACTGAGCAAGATAAATGCGATAACAGTATTTCTATACATTTAACAAATAAAAGAAAAAAATGTACAGCGAGAATAAATCAATGATTTTCGAGAACTAGTCAATACGGTAATGGCATGGGCGAAATTCAAAAAACTAGTGCCAGCTTGTCCGCTGAAGAAAGGATAAATAAGTGGTCATGGCCTGAATTCTATTACTACTGTGGCAGATTTTCATTATTAGTATTTCTTTTCAAATTAAGCTTGAGTGTGTATATTAATTTGTAGTCTTTAATACTGTACAGGGTTAAAAAAAAAAAGTAAGAAAATTAGGGACCCTCAGACATAGAGGCACGGTACTTTGCTCAAGAGAAGATGGTCCCGGTTCTATTTCAAATTTAAAGGGCGGTCCTATCAGTTCCTATTGTTTACGAGCCTTATATCTCAAGTTGGAAAATACAATAATAATTGCTACTAAATAAGAAAAACTAAAAAGTGACAAGTGGTCCATGGCTCAACCTTGATCATTGGGAAAGAAAAAATAATTATCGATCTATCTTAATCATCCCCTCCCACCGATTGCACCCCCTCAATTTGCAACTTGATCTTTTTAAAATTAATTGCTTTGTTGATACCTAAAATTCCAACCTTGGCCTCCGCATGTCAACTCAACGCCTCCCATTCTTATAATGTTTATCGCATGTTGCATCACCAAATTTCATTATTTTTCTCGTGCTCTCATATGTTTCAAGGATAAAAGTATAAAAGGCTCTTCGATTCTCCCACGGAACACTGTACGTGGTCATAAAGAGTGTCTAGAATTTGGTACCCAGCCTTATACCGGCCTCTGTCTTACATAAGTTTAGTAAATAATGAGATAAATTATATTAAATCCTAGGTACTAACTGGGCTAACTTCTATGACTATTGACTTCAGGACCTATATACTAACAAACACCCCCCGGGGAAAAAAAGTTGAATTATTGTTTGCAAAATCATAGGAACATATGAGGACGCTTCTCAAATGAGACTGCCCAATAAATCATACATGACAAAGCTCACTATCTCTGTAGAAAGTAGCACAGCTTGTCCGTTGGTATCGAGTGCACTTAGAGGTGACATGGGGAAAGGAAAGGGAGAAAATTATCCGATTAGTTCCAAACTTATTATACGGATGCTGATTCAGTCTTAATTTTTTTTTTTTTTGTCGATTTAGTCATTAATAATTGCATGAAATTCCAACATAGTCCTTCTAGTCAATTTTTGTTAGAAATTATTGATATAACGATCCAATCATAGTCAAGCGTCTTACGTGGCACACCACTAGGTTTAACAATTTTTAAGCAAAAGTTGATCGAAATGACTATATTGAAATTTCATGCAGTTTAGGATTAAATTGGCAAATTTTGAAAATTTAAAACTGAATTAACATCCTAAAATAGATTTTTAACTAATTAGATTATTTCCCTGAAAGAAAATTGTATGTGTGGAGTGAAAAAGGAGCACTTAAATATTCAGTTACTTAATTGTCTTAAGAAAATTAGCTTTAGTGAAAATGGTAAAGGATATTATTAACAAATGTTCCAAAATACCTTTGAAAACCCAAATAAAGAAATTTTATCATTTCTGTTTTCCAAAGCATTGGGTTTCTCGTGTAATGTTCAATCAACATATTGAAAAAGAATATCTTTCTTTTAGGTACGATTAACACGTGTCTCGTGTGCACTTGTGCCAAAACCTTCAATTCGAACTCAGTTTTGCAATCTTCCACCATGAGGTGCTACTCCAGTATCAAATGCATTTATTTATTGCAACGAAGGACGTGCCAATTATTGCCCATTCCATTTTGACTTAGGGTCAATTAGTCAACACGAAGCACTCCCAAAAAATCAATCCTCAAATTGATTGGGGTCTCAACTTGAGGAAGGAAATAGGTACATGGACGAAAGGATAAAGAAAGTGCTTCGAGCCTTACCCAGTTGCGAACTCTTCATGAACTAATTTAGGGAAACAAAAGGATCCAATTGAGAAATTTCTCTCTATTTTAGTGGGATTGGAAGCGACGTTTACTCCCCACGCCATGCCAAAGCTGGCCTCTCTCCGTTTCTCCATGTTCCTCCAATTAAATCTTCGTCTTTCCTTCTGCCTTGACGTGATCCGCTTGTGTTGCTCCTATCTTGTTCTATGGCCACATGATTCAACAGCCATATCGGGGTTGGTTTTCATGCTTGCTGGCAAGCAAATTTTATTTAGGGAAAAAGTAATACCTGATGTGACATGTTGATGTGCTAAGATAACTTGATTGATTGGTGATTGCATGCACGCTTTTTCCGATAATTTTGCCACGCCATTATCTCTACAATGGACCGATCAAGCTCATTTTCAATGCAAGTTTCAAAATTTTAACAATTGAAAACATGTGTCTTACACTTTCCCTCCTGATAATATGGTTTTTTGGAAACTGTTAGAGATAAGCAATAATATTTATCTAGCTATTATTGTCATGCTAATTTATCATGCAAAATAGGAGTTACGCATTGAAGTATATATGGTTCGATGAATGTGATCCGACCATTTTAACTTTGCTTCCACCCTTTTTAAGTTACATTTCTTCAGTACATATACTCCCACTTGCACATATATTATCGTCCAGAAAACCATTCCTCGTCTTTAATTTGATTCTCCATTTCTCCCTCATATTGCAAGCTGCATCCTCCCACTTGGGTTTGAATACAAACCCCACACTCATGTATATATGGCCAAGTGCACAGAGCATTGACATCATCGCATACGTATCAATCTAGTGTTCCTCAGGACAAATCCCAAGATTATTACCTTACCTATTAAAAAAATCTTGCGTTGCAAAAATTCTAAAAAAGATTTGTGGAAACTATAAGAGATAAACAATGATATTTATCTAAACCACCGCCTGTGGTGACCCAGTTGGATAAGGCTCTCCAATGAAACTAATGAAAGTGGAGGGGGTCGAATTCCGCTGGCCACACGGGATCTTAAGCGCGACGTCGGGGTAGTGGGTCCTCTGCTAGCGTCGCTCCGGGGTTTACCCGCCGGCTACTAGCTGTACGAGGGTTCCCTGGGTATCAAAAAAAAAAAAAAAAACAATGATATTTATCTAGCTATTATCATCATGCTAATTTATCATGCAGAATAGGTGTTATGCACTGAAGTGTATATGGTTCGACGAATGTGGTCTAACCATTTTAACTTTGCTTCCATCCTTTTTAAGTTATCTTTCTTCAATACATATACTCCCACTTGTAAATATATTAACTTCTAGAAAACCATTCCTTTGTCTTTAATTTGATTCTCCATTTCTCCCTGATATTGCCGGCTGCATCCTTCCACTTGGGTTTGAATACAAACCCCACACTCATGTATATATGGTCAAGTGCACAGAGCATTGACATCATTGCATACGTATCAACCTAGTGCTCCTCAGGACAAATCCCAAGATTATTACTATACCTATTAAAAAAATCCTGCGTTGCAAAAATTCTAAAAAAAGATTTGTGGAAATATTATTCTACTGATATTAGATAACAAAATAATATAAACCATGGTAGAAAATTTGAGTAATTCTGCGTCGACACACATGGGCATGCGAGCACACATGATTTGATATATATACATCAACTAGGAGGGTGTTACAAGATGGTACTATACGTGCTAGATAGCTAATGGAAATCATAGGGTACCCTCAAGGGCTGAGGTCAGTTATTGATTGACAAATATTTTATGAGATTTTGCAGGACCGGTGTTAAACTATTGTAAAAGTTTAAAATTCGTGGTTTCATATTTGATTATTCTATTCCTTTAATAATTGAGGTAAAAAGTGAAAGCTAGTTCCTTCCTTCCGAAAGGCAGTTTCATCAACTTAAAGGAAGGGGTGGGAAGTCAAAAAGTCAGCACTTGAGCCGGACAAAGATGCGCATCAAAAAGAGAAACAAATATTGACCAGGAAAAGAAAAAAATAAGGGAAAAAGTCGAGTCTTACCGCGTTTTGCGCAGTCAGTTTTGGAGTCTATTTTAAAATTGGTCTTTGAAATCAATGAAAGCTTTGATCTTTGAAATTAATTTATTTTTTCACTTGCTGCTAACTATAGCCTTACAATTTTTTTTTTTACCAATATGAAACAATAAGATTCTCTGTGATAGTAAATGCAGGAATTGAATCAACACTTTTGTTCGGAAAGATGAATAACGCCGATAGTTATTTAATTTTCAAAAATTCCATGCAATAATTGAAGTGCGTAACTTCGCTTATACAATGAAAAAGAAAGTTTAGATTAAAATTGCAACTTGCATTAGTTTGGTGATAGTTATCAACATAGCTAAGAAGCTTCATAAAATGATATGTCACGGTTATCTTATAATTTATTAAGTTGAAGCATACATGTTTGGTTGGTGGGGAAATCATGTATGCACTTTATTTCATCTATGGATTTAATTTACAACCAAAAGAAATTTGTATTACTAATATATCATAAACAAATGTTGCTGCTGTGCATTTATTCACAATATAATTAAATGAAATGGCTTTGGTTTCTATACTATACACTCCATTGAAATTACTTTATATAATTAATATTGAAAAAATGTGTCCAATGTGCATCTATAGTAGAGTAAGTGAGATAACTGAGATTTTTTTTCTTCTAATCAGTCTAAAGAGTATTGAGATATGGGACGATGTGGCTCGACGACAAAACTCCGTTCTTAACCATAAATCCAATTTGCACAATTTTCTATCTTTATACGAGATTAGATCTGATAGAGGTAAATAGAAAAGAAAGGAAGATTATTAATTACAGAAAAAAAAGGGGGAGGGAGTTGGAGGGATTTGATTACAGCGTTGTTTACATGTTAATTACATGAGAAAATGAATATACTATTTATGACTAATATAATATAATTTTATAAATATACAAGAATGAAAAATGTGTTTACTAGTCACCACACCTCTCCCAATTGCTGAACATTGATGGATTTCTAGGATTTTAAGAGCCGTAAAAAGTTACTCTGGGTGTGTCTATTTTGGCAAAAATGAATGATTTGTAAAACAATTTACTAAAAATAATTGTTTGTATCGCTTATAAAAATAAATTAATAAAAAATATTTTTACTGTCATTTGGAATATCTAAACATAAATTGTTGTCGATAATGTAAATATTTTTATTGATTAACTGTCTCAAGCAACATAAACAATAATTTTTAGGAAAATATTTTTCAAATTATTCATTTTTTGAAAAACAAACGGAGCAAAAAAATGCATATCCCTTCTAATTCTCCCCTTCATTCTCCCTTAGTTTATCCAATCTAGTGACCATTTTAGAATGACTGCTCTTCTTTCCTAGTCTCTTCTACCAAAACACCATCATTTTGCGTGGCCACGACTTCCTTGAAAGTTGAATTTTCGAGAATTATATTGCGCATAGGCTGTCTAAAAATGGCTTTCTATTATTACTGTCTCGGTTAGATGATGTATCGTTGCGCGTACTTTGCATGCTCTATCAGCAACTAAAATCAAAATACCTTTTCAAATCCACATTCAGTCAGATTGCGGGGCTGGCCATGAGCCATGTTGAAATTGCAGTGACTACACGAGAAAGGCAAAGGCCAAGTAGCGATTTGAACACCGCCAGCGACCACAAGAGAGAGGCAAAGGCCAAACAGAGATCGAACACCGCCCTTGTTAACAGATATACCACCGATTTTTCTTTTCCCATGCTGTCAAATTTCCGCTGTTTCTACCCATTGGAAAAACGGCGTTTCCAGCTATCCCCGATGGATTATTATAGTTTTGGCATTTATTATGGTGGCCATATGTTAGTTGAGTGCTTCATATGCTAGATGTTAGAAGCTTGGTACGGGAATCACGGACTCTATCTGAAACTCCACTGGGGATTTGATCTGGCACCAGAAATTAGAGCTGAGGGCTTCGGGGTTTTGTGGTTGGATTGACCCTTCGATACTTAACTTAGCATTGGAAATGAGAGAAAATTTAGAGGGAAAAAGGGGAGTATATGGGCTTAAGGATGGGAGAGACATTTTTCTAGAGAGAGAGAGAGAGAGTTAGATGGAGAGAGATCATGCCTGAGTGCCCAAGTAATTGTTTATATGTTACTATTGATAGGTTGTCGATAGTGTCAGATGACAGTTTATAGATGACAAGTAGTAAAAGAATATGATAAATTGCATTCTCACTATGGGGATCAATGTATGTATAACTTTTCAGATAATATCAGCATCATTACATGCTCCAATGAAATAAGATTAAAGTGATGTCTAGTCAAGATCAATCTATTCAATAATTAACTATAATTGCTAGGTTAAATACTCGATATGCCAACACATCAAAAATATCTTGACAACGATGGATTGGCTAGTCAAACCACACCCGCCCGGTCAAATAGCTGGTTCAAGCTCCCAACCCAATGTCACTCTCCCCACACGTCTTCCTCCTCACGTTTGAAATTCTCAAGTCAAAGAAGGATAAAGATTCTTCTATGTAATATCTACTTTTTCTTTTTACATTAGCGATGTATGATCTACTTTTCCATCAAAGGTTATGAGAAATTAATATGATACCTTACAACTAGACTCAATATATGAAATTGTTAAGTGATTAAGCGCTTGATTTGAATACATTACATTATAATTTAAATACAATATATTAAAATTTAAATCAAAGCACTTCCAAATAGAGCAACCTGATATTTGACGCTCACTATTGTGTGAGTAGAGTGAACCTTAGACAAGATAGTTTGCCTACATCCTTGAATATCAGTAAAAAGAAATCCTTCCAGATACGAATGGTTATCAAAGGTTTGCATCTTTACCGGAAAAGATCCTTGCTTTTGTCTCCTTTTTAGTTTTGATAATGTAGTCTTTTCTTCAATTACTCTACGGGAGTCAATAGGTATCTGATAAGATTGGAAGGATTCAGAGTACTCAAATAGAATATTCTCATAAATGTGTCATATCAATCGTTCCCATCCTACCAAAAAAACAACGAACTTGACATATGCACATGCGACATGTTTAAACTATGCATGCCGAAGGACGAAGGCAAAGAGAAAATAATAGGCCAATCCGAATGCAAGCGCATGCAGTTCCATGATTCTTGAGTTGCATGGTCTCGTGACGAACTGGGCTAGTAGTAACCTGCAATTTTATACTGAAAAGTCTTCTAGATGTTCCGTAGACTGAAAGCAAGGACAGGAAATATCTAACACAATCCTTAAGATTTAACATACAGATGTCGAGAAACTATTCATGCTCTGGGAGTTCTGTTTTTCCTCGACAGTGCATCTCAACCCTCGAATGCGTGGATGTCATGCCCTGAACGCCTTACGCCTTGAATCTAAGGATCGAGATGCTGATAAGCAATGCTCCCTGCCCAGATGATGAATACTCGAAAATTTAAGGCATCTCAACGTGCCTTTGTGGAAATCAACTTCCGTGAAATCAATTCCCGTCATGTTTGCTATTTTGGCGATGGGCATGAATTCCTGCGCAATGTTTCAGCCCTATAAAACGAGCGTTGGAGGATTGAACACGCATGTGATGAAGGGTCAAAGGGTTGTTGTTGGGTTTGATCAGAAGGTTTGGCTCACCGCAATCGCGGGGGCTCTCAGTTCTGGTCCCGTTCTACCGTCCGAGAAGACGATGGGCACTTGACCTTTTGAAGATGGAAGAGGGCACTGTTCGAGAAGGAGATGGCGCTTGACCTTTTGAGGATGGAACGGGACACCTGATGTTGAGGAGTCGTCGTCGCCCCCATGTTCAAAGATTGACAAAATAAGACAGAGAGATGAAGACTACTTTTGAAGATTGCATTTTGCACTTAACCCAAGCCAAGCACACAATGCCTCATGGGGATTATATTTTGCACTCTAGCACTAAACCATGAGGCCAAGAACACCAAGGGCACACATGACAAAATTTTCTATTTTTTTGCTTTTTTATTCCTTGAAACAGGTGTGAAATATAAATCCATTTGGTAACTTATTTCTGAAATAGATTTCTATTTCAAAAATAGATTTGGAATAAAAATAAGAAGTTAAAATTTTTAGCTTTTTTATTTCTAAAACAAAAGTGAGAAATGAAAAAAACTTCTTATTGTTTACTCTCGTCACTGCCCACCACCCATGGAACACTAGATGCTAGTTGCGGGTTGCCCGTTTCCCGTTACCCATTGTTGGGCATCATACGTCAGATGCGTGCCGCCCGTTGCCTGTGGTCTTGCCACCTCCTGAAAATAGAAATTCTATTTTGTTATCAAACAAATTTATATTCTGGAAATAGAACTTTTAAGTTGTTATCAAACGTGTTTTTTTGCTTAGAAACTCGTCCGGGGAATAAAAATTAATTTTTGTTCTAAAAATTTTATCATGCGTATCATAAACTGTCCTCTTAGAAAATACAAGATAAGCCCTAATTCCCAAATCACCAACTATAAACTAACCTTGAATTGAACACCTCCATTTTGCCACCTCTAGACAGAATTGTGGTAGGTCATCATAGTTGTTGACTAGACCTAATCAAATGGACGGGCTTGGCTACTTTTTAGTGGCCCATTGGCCGCTTGGACAAAAATCCCAACCTTGATCAATGGGGAAACTGAGCTTTGGATGGGACGTCGCCTTCCTTCATGAAGCATAGGAGAAATAATATAAATGATCTCTAAACTTTTTGACCAAATACAATGTGATCCCTAAACTTATAACTCATTCAATATGATCCCCAAACTTTTGGTGTATGTTCAATTTCGTTGTGAGATTATATGAAAATATTTAATATTGTTCTTGAACTTGAATTAATAGAAGGAAAATATTGAACATTTTTATATAGTTCGGTGACTAAATTGAACAAATACTAAAGGTTTAGAGACCGTATTGAATAAATGTTGATCACATTGCATATTGAGCCAAAGTTTATAAATCATTTATGTCATTATCCTCTAAATATATAATAATTTAAATAAGCTAAGAGTAGGGGAGGAAGCATGATGAGTATAATCAGGTAACCGACCCATCCAAACCCTAAGGCTGCGTTTGGCAGTCGTAATAAAATTCGAGATAGGATATGATTTATCCTATCCTATGTTTGGTGCTCGCTCAGGACAAGATAAAGTGGGATATAAATGGGATATAGATAAGATAAAATTATCCCATGGAAGAGGTGGGATAAAGGTGGATATGATTTCTAATGTCCATAATAGAAAAATTCTTTTTCTTAAATAACAAACTTATTAATTAACAAAATTGAAATTATATTTCAATATAAATAATATATGAATTCTAATATAAGAAATTAAGATAAAAAATAAAAAATATATATTTTTAATTAATCTTATTTTAATTTATATATTCAACTTCAATTCTATCTTATAATAAACATTCAATCTATAAATTAAATATTTATATTTATTATATATTTTAGGTATTTTTGTATTTTAGGTATGTTAGTATAGTTTACTATTTGATAAAATTTTATTAAGAAATGATGAAAGGGGAAAATGTATATGATGGGATGTAAACATATCCAACTTTATGAAAGTAGAAATTTTAAGGAATAATATTACGAGAGATTTTTACCATCTCCATTTATGAACATTTAAGTTCATTTATAACGATATGCCGTTTATATCAAATAAATGTAGATGATATGATATGAGCATATATGACTTTAATACTGCGATTAACCAAACAATGGACATAATATAAAAAAATCTCAGGATTTCATATCCTATCCTATTCAATCCTATCCCAATTAGAAATTCGGACGACCAAATGTAGCCTAAGAGGATGTAAACAACTTTTGGGTTTTTGGTAGCAGGACGGGTTTTAGGTAGGCTAAAAAAGAACCCAAGGGTTTGGGACGGCTATCGAAGCTGACATGTAAGAATACTAAAATGCCTTTATTTCATTTATAGTCCTTAGGTTATGTAATAAGAACAAGATTATAGGCTTTGGGAACTTTTAAAGATGTACCTTTCGATCATACCCGAAAACCTCTATGTTTGATAAATTATTTTAAAGGAACGCGAGATTACTTACATAATTTTGTGAACCCCAGAAAAAATAAATAATAAGCATGGCTTTTCATTTTAGGATAGTCAGATCTTAATTCTTTTCAGCCTTGTATTCTGCAAATTGATGGGATTTATTATGTATTTAGTATAAGATCTTCATTTGACCAAAAAGATTATGGTGGGGTGTGGGTTGCCGACGGAACCCGATTACTTTAGTGAGGCAGAGTTGAGATTTTATATCGAAGCTAAAAAAATCCGGAATAAATTTAGATCTGTGTCTAACTCAGAAAATGAATAATTTATTATAAAAACAAACAAAAATAAATATTTTCACTCTCTACGAAAATGCGTTGACATGAATTATTATCGGTAATGAATATTAATGTGTAATTTATATAAATATATATATATATATATATATATATATATATATATATTGTGGGGCATTTCTATCGATATCCTTCTATAATTATTCGCTCCTACAAATACATATTATGCAACTCTCATTGGGGTTAAGCCATTATAAGCACTTTATCATTATTTTCTCTTAATTCTAAACATCAACGATAAAAATATTTTGGCTAATTATTTTAGACAAAACAAATAATTATTTCTAAGGAATTTTTTTAAAAGGTGAATTTGTTGCGAAATAAATGGAGTTCACAGAAAAACATAAATTATTGGGACAAGTCTGGATGGGCATGGAAAACAAAAGAAAATGACAGCACGCATCTCGTGCACTCTGTATTCCTTGTTCTTCGGTCTGAAAGTTCTTCAGGCCCCCGAGCCAGCCAGCCACAGAGAGAGAGAGAGAGAGAGAACGTGTTTGATCGTTTTAAATTGAGGGAACTCGGGAAGCTGATAGCTTGAGAGAGAGAGAGAGAGAGAGAGAGAGGTGTTTGATCGTTTTGGATTGAGGGAACTCGGCAAGCTGATAGCTTGCGGCGTAATTCTCAGAAGGGTCGGATCATCAGGAGCGGGAGAAGGTCCGGGATGGATCAGATAATGAACAAGGTGGGGTCGTATTGGCTTAGCCAGAAAGCTAACAAGGAGATTGATTCCGTCTTTCACCGTAAGTTTATCCTGTCCCCCTCTCCCCCCCGGGGGATTGTCTCTCTGTCCCACCCTTTGAATTTTTGCAATTCGTGGGTTCAGTTCATGTTGATCCGGTGATGAAGTTGCTTCTTTTAAGACCAAATTGACATGTTCGGGATAGCGTCTTTTGTGGGTTTTGTCGTCCTTGCCTGTAACGATTGGATTTCCGCAATAACATTATGGGTTCAGTTCATTGGGTCTCTGCATGTCTCCTGCCTTGTGACTCAATCTGACATAAACCAATCTGTGTATGCTTGGCATCCCGTGCCCTTTCTCTTATATCGCCTTGCCTGGTTCTTGTAATCGGAGAAGAGATGGATTAACGTATTTTGCTCAATAAAATGATCCACTGCTGGTAGATTTTTTCTCTTCGGCTAAATATTTTCCATTGGCAGTTGTGGAGGAGTTAGAGAGTATGTTATTGATAATTGAGAATGAACAGGCAACTAACAACTCCTGACGGAAATGGATACTGTAGTTTTGCTTTTATGCAGAATGAACATGCAACTAACAACACCAATGTTTGATAGATTTTCTGTCCAACTATGCACATTTTAGGAATGAGAGAAGTTTGTTTGATGCACATTTCTGTAGTTAAAAGCACTGACAAAGTTTTGTTCAGTTGCAGCTGAAAGCTCATTGGTTTTAAGCTGTTCATGTCTTTTATTTAGGTGAATTTTTAAGGGTTTCTGAAGTGCACTAATTAGTTTGCCTATCCTTTAAGCGTGGTAGTGGTGGATGCCAATGAACGGTGATGGCTTTGCCAATCAGAGCCTGATTGGTTGTAATCCTAAGTTAGGTCTTTGCCCCATGCATTTAGATGAGAATCACGTGTTAAAAACTATAGGGCTTTTATTAATCAGTGTCATGGCTTGCTTAGTATATGGTTTTGAGGAAAAAGAGTCCTATTTTCTCAGGTCAAGGTAGGTCTTGACAAGCACGTGTCAGACAGCATATGCATGTGGTTTTGTAGATCAGTTATGAGGTTTCAAATTCTTTGTTGGTTGAAGTTAAATCTATTGGCATAGAAATCTACAAAATGTATGAGACCTATCTCTCTCCACATGCGCGCAAACACACGTTGGTATCTGCTCTCGCTTAGTGGTAGAAATCAGGGGAGAGAAGAAAATAAATTTGTTGTCACCATCCCATTCATAAGTTCATTAGCGTACAAATATGCATGTTTGTGGAATATTTTTTTTTCTGCTAACAGTTTTCTCTTTGAAAAGCAGTCAATGTCAAGTAGCCTCGAAAGTGGAACTAAATGGTTGGTCAACAAACTGAAAGGTTTGCTCTTAACACATCTTGTGTGCCACTATTTGCTTTCATGTGTTAATCATTAGGTAATGACGCTCTTACTCAGCTGTTCTGCTCACTAAAATTTGAAGAGCATTCTTTGCATAACATAACCTGGCAGATTGTTTGTACACTGAGAAAAGTTGCCCTTATAGTAGTAATTTTATCGTGTTTTTTCCTTTGACAAAAGCTTCACATTGCCAATGTGCAGCCTGACTTTGATTTTTTCCCCTAGTAAAGTTTCATGATGACCCTCATAAATGTCCAAATAGATGCTGATGCCCCAGCAGCAAAAACCTCCTTTGTTGAGTTCCTCAATGTGATATCATGGTCTGCCATTAGTTATCTCCTTGGGCATCTATTGCCACACAAAAAGATAACCTCGTGAAAGCCTCTTGTTTCCATGGGTCATTTGCAATGAATCTGATGGCATGGATGATTTGATCTAAACACCGATATAATGTGGTATTATAACTATAAATACACAACATGATTTTTTCTGTTTCATTAGAGATTTTATGTAATTGCATCCCTTGCTTTACTGGAGCCTTGCCTTTCAATATATAAAAAGAGTTGATGATATAGACCCATCTTCATAATTTCATTGTCATAGGCTGTGCCGAGGGTATTTACTTCTCCAATATTTTACTTTTTTTAGATAGATTTGAGATGCACTTTGCAAACAAAACTCGTAAAGAATGAGCATTTTACATCAGGTTGAGGGTTGTTCGACTCTTTTTTTTTTTTGCATGAACCTCACTCATAACTTGGTTTTGCAGGAAAGATGCAAAAGCCATTGCCTGATCTTCTGAAGGAATATGATTTACCAATAGGGATCTTCCCTCGTTATGCTACCAATTATGAGTTCGATGAGGAGACCGGAAAGCTCACTGTCTTCATTCCATCAGTTTGTGAAGTAACAGAGACTCCTCTGTTTTACGTTTTTTCACCACGTTGGCCGGCATTTTGACTAAAGGGAAGCTGGCGGACGTAGAAGGGATGAAGACGAAGGTGATGATTTGGGTGAAGGTGACGTCAATTTCTTCTGAAGCATCGAAGCTTCACTTCACTGCCGGTTTGAAGAAAACGAGAAGCAGAGAAGCTTATGAAGTTATTAGGGCTGGATTTACAGTAGATAAGTTTTGAGGTCTTCTGCGTTTGTGTTGAAGATCTTGGCGACTTGGTCTTGTATTATAGATTTTCTGACATAACACGCCGTGCACTTTATGATTGCTCGATGTAAGCATTCGAATCGTTCCTCATAGTTAGAGTCGATAACATCTGTGTGATCTGGAAGTTGCTATAGCTTCTGGAGTCCACTTGCTGTTCAAATCAATAACCATGTGTAAATGTCAGAGTTAACTCGCTGTTGATAATAGCTTCTAATGCTATGCAACTCCAGGATGTCATAAAAAGCTGGTTTCTCTGTAAATCTGGTTGGTCTTGCTAATGGGGTTTGTTGCCCCAGCAGTTGCAAGTCTCAAGGAGCTTGCAAATGATGCAAGGAATGTAAAATCAAGTAGCAAGTTAACCTCTATGAATCTGTGTGAGGATCCAATTAATCTAATACTATTATACCATGTTGATGCTCCATGACGGGCCCTATGGGAATTGACATGTGGCCCATCTGGTGGCTGCCACGTCACTTCCCTTTGCTTTTATTCTTTTGTTTCATCTTCATTTCTAAGAAATAATTTACCATCAATAAAGCCTTGAAAATAATCTTATATGGTTACCACCCCACCTCACATAATTATCGTTTTTTTTTTTTTTTTTTTTTGTAAAGGAAAGAATTATATTAAACTTTAACCAAACTATACAAGAAGTGATCACAGCACCAAAACTTACACTCAAAATAACAAGAAGTCATTGTGAGTGGAAGGGTGCCGGGACGAAACAAAATATTGCCAAACAGCGGCACAAACAGCCAACCAGCGACGCCCACCAACAACGGCAAGGAAAATCAGCCAAAACAGTGGCGAGTACAAGCAAAACAATGGCAACAAAGAAGGAAACAGGAGGGAAGGAACCGCCAGTAGCCGGAGCACCCCTCAAGCAACCTTCGAAGATAGAGCTAACTCCAACTAACGTAACTCCCAGCCAACCGCAACAGCTGCCAGCAAACCTCCAAGGAGAATGTTGAAACAGCCCATCCGTCAGAACCAACGGCCACAAGGGGGACAGGCAGCACAAGAGAAAGCGGGATGCCCTCAGTAGGAGAGCTGTTAAGGATGAGGCTCGGACTCTTCCGTAGAGAAAATAACTGGGTCAATTTTCCAGTTGCATTGGAACCTCCTATTCCTTGTAGTATCCGCAACGTTTCTGAAAGTCAAAGCCTTGTCTTTGACAACTTTAATGAGGTGGTTCTTCAATACCGGAATCGCTAGAGCTTGTTCTCGAAACAAAATGCTATTTCGATTTTTCCAAATGATATGGCAAAGGGCACCAAAAGAGAACCGGGCGATGCCACAATTATCAATTTTTTAATTCTTTTTCTTCCCAATATTTATTCTCAATGAAATTATATTGATTGAAATAATAAAATATATAGATATCACTGAAACAATCTCAATGCATGAAAATTTTCGAAAGAACACATAGATGTAGTATCTTTCTTTCCTTTTATCATCTTATATTGAAATATCAAATCAAAACCCATGATAAAGAAACTTAATCAATCTGATATATTTAATATACTGTCGGAATAAGCCAAATATGCTGATGACCAGCTTTTTTCGCACCCTCGTGCGCCGCCACAAACTAGCCTACGTGAATCAGGTTTTTTGGGGTACTCCTCGTAGACCCTCTTGAAGAGAATCGCTCACGGGCTAGAGCTCCTGAGATCAAGAGAGAGGAGGTTGCAGACATGGAAGTCCCTGCAGAGGACTCAAATGCTGAAAATGAAAGGATATATGTCTGATGAACTTAAGTCTTTTGAAGAAAGGAAAAGCAATCGAGACCAGTCATGTGAAAGTTATTGACGTCGGCTACGTAAACTGTAATGTTCATAAGTGCTCTTCGTCAGCGACAAGGAAACAGTAAGTTCCAGGGATTGGTTAAGGGTCTAGATAAGCTTGCTGTCATTGATATCGTAGAGTCTGCATTCGGCCTAGCATCACGCGCAATTTATCCGTGTTCAGTGCTGTACAATCTGTTAACTGGTGGCTCATATTCATTTATGCGAGACCAATGTGTTCAATTTACGAACTTAATATGCAAAAAAGAATGCAGTGACCAGTCCTGAGCCAAATCCTCCCCATTTCCGAATCAGACGTGTAGAAGTGATTGCAGTAGGAATCCGTTTGCCTGCCGTGTGCTCACTGTCGCAGATAATGTTCAAGTTAAGCCCCTGAAAATTTGGAGGAAGTACCTCGGCATGGGTGAGTTATACCAACGGGATAATGGACACAAAGCTCTTAGGCAATGCATTCGGTACGGTGATTGCATAGTATATTAAACATGTGAATTTCCACATTGCCCGAGATTCGGCTATTTCAGATCTTCTTGTTAGGTTTAGGTTATGAGTATTATTCGAAGATCAACTTTATTACAGACTGCCTCTTGTTGATTTCATTCAACCTCAGACATCAGGCCAATTTTCCCCAATTCAAACCAGCTGCCATCATCTGTACAGATACTAGAGCGGTCGACAACATTTTCATCGTAATCACGGTCTATATTAACAAGAAATTTACACAATTGTGATGGCCCCAGGAACCAAAAACAGGATCTACCCATATCGCCTTTCCTTGGTAGCAGAATGTAAGCTAGCTTCAAAAACGAATTTCTCAGCATATAAAGTCGATCTAATCGACCAACATATTTTTTTATGACTTACAATTTGTCTCCTTTGGCCTGAAGCAAAATCTCTAGAAAGTGTTAGAATGAACACCTAGAGGAGGGTGAATAGGTGTGAATAAAATTTTTCACAAAAGAATAGTAGGAATATTTTTCTTTTGAAATTGAGTTTAAAGAACAATAGACTTTTGAAACTGAGTCTGAAGTACAACAGATTTTGAACGAGTTCAAACTTTAGCAGTTAAATAGAACTACGAACAAAATAAATGAATTCAGGGAAGAGAACAAGAATATGGATTTTATAGTGGTTTGGCTTAGATCAAACATATGTCCACTCTCCCACGCTAACAGCCTTCTGGCTGGATTCCATTATGCAATCAACAAGAGATTACAACTTTGAATGCAAACACTTAGAGGTAGATCACACTATCTCACTAAGTCACTCTTTTGGTATTTCTCTCACGATCACAAACGTTTAAGCTCACCAAAGACAGGTGTATGATTGAAGATCGCTTAGACTTTGGAATTATAAATTTTACATTGTCTCTTTCTTGCTCATTGGTCCTTGATCTCCTTAAATACTCATCCACTTCCAAACTAGCCGTTGGATGGTATCTTAGAGGATCGTCTTCTAATCTACCCATTGGACAGATCTATATTTAGAAGATTTGGTAGCCATTGAGTGATAGAAGTAGAATCCCAAATTGATTCTGATCGCCCATACAAACAAAATCTTGGTTTCCATAAGTAGAGCTTCTTCGTGTAGAATGTTCTTGTCTTCAAGATCTAATTGTAAAAAATTAGATTGAGTCAATCAAATCAATCTTGATGTAGAATCCAAACCAGATCATTAGCCGTTATACATTTAGGGCTTGTGTTACGTTTTATCTCATTTTGGATGTAAAGGCTGAGAGCAATAGACTTTACAATCTGAGTCTGAGTGCAATTGACTTTACAATCTGGACGTAAGTCTGAATAGATTTAGCTTTAGTATATAGTCTGTCTTTTGGTTCTTCCAAGTATAGACTTTGACAATATCATTTACATGTTCTATCATCTGCATAGTCTATTACTTAACCATTAAATATGTTAGTAGCATTTAATTTATTTTGTCATCTTCAAAATATCATAAAAGATTTCCCTAACATCTCCGAGTTCAGTGTCTCAAGAAACTAGTGTTGTGATCATTATCAAGAGGATGAGAAGACTGAATCATCTCCCACATCACTCTTATGTCTCCACATTCCTCACAAGAGTCCATGTCCTTGTAAAGCATCATCAGGCCATTCATGTTACCTTCAGAATATGCCACCCCATATCAGGAGAAAAAATTGTTTAAATCCAATGATCAATCCAAACAAAAAGCTTAGACTCTCCAGCCTCTTGCGCTGTGTGTGTTAGGCTCTTATGTTACCTTTGGCCTTGTATCTGAGGCATGAAGTGAAGTTGAGAAGCATAGACTTTGTTCGGAAAAGAAGTGAGTTTCTAAAGCTTGGCTAGTCTCTCCACATGTTCACCCTCATATTGCTTTTCCCTCACTCACTCACACTCTCACTTGCATTCACTTCCTTTTATAAGTCATCTCACTCTTTCTCTCCCGCTTATCTCCTCACTTCACTCAACAAAACAACTCCTTGGGTTCACACTTCAATGGATGGCCCTTCGGAACATAAATCCTGTGATAATTCTCATAAGCAGTGGTATTCTGCTTGACCTGCTTTGCGAGTGCTTTAAGAAAAATCCTTCATTAGAACACAACAAAGCGAGTCCATTTCCAATTACAACCTTATCAGGCTGCAAAATAGTGGCCTTCTCCTTCTTGAGAAGGAGGGAATAACCAATGGAACTATAGTAATTGAAATGGGCCTAGCAAATAAGTAGGCTTATGCCAATTCCACGATCTTAGCGCAGAATGCGGTGCTCACCGCACCCCAGTAAGTCCCAAGGAAGTGGGGATGGTGCTCGGGCATGAGCCCTTTTGCCGATGGCATCACAGCTATAGCATAGCCACATGCATTAGTTAGTTCTACGAAGGCTTCAGAAGTCTTTGTGACCCAGTGTTTTGGGTTGCCCGTTGTTGTTAGTTTGTTTATAAAACAAATGAAGATGTGCCTTGTCTCACATCGAAAAGATATGAGTACGCACGTGGATGAGATTTTGCATTAACCAATGATCATTATTTTTATTTAGGGATAAGTGCTGCGGAAGTCCTAAAATTTGTCGCGAAAATGCATTTGAGTCCTAAAACTTGCAAAAAGTGCAAATAAGTACTAAAACTTGTCAAAATGTTTCATTTGAATCCTAAAATTGATGCTGTCAGTTTTATTGACGGAAAATGCTGATGTGATCTTTTGACATAGTATTTTAAATGATTTTTTATTTTCCAGCTGGTTTTTTAAAATATTTTTTTATTCAATTTAAAAAAAAATTATATTTAAAAACTAAAATTCAATTTTTACAAACTGTTAAAAAAAAAAAAAAAAGGGCAAGAGTCGTTGGCCACCCATCACCGGAGGGGCCGGTGACGGTTGCCGGCCGCCGCCCGACCGGGCGAGGGCCAACAACCCTTGCCTGGTGCGGGCGAGGCGCCCAAATCTGGGCACGCCGACCCTCGCCTAGGGGCCGGCGACCGTCGCCAACCCTAGGCAAGGCCTCGGTGGCCCTCACCTGGCCAATAGGGCTTACCCAAATTTGGGCATCGGCCCTTGCTTAGGGCCGGCAAGCCCTCACCTTAGTCGGTGGCAACCGGCGGCCGTCATTGGCCCCTCCAGCGATGGGTGGCTGGCTCCTCCCGCCCTTTTCTTTTCTTTTCTTTTCTTTTTCTTTTTCTAACAGTTTTTTAAAATTTGAAGTTTAGTTTTTAAATATAATTTGTAAAAAAAATTTGAATAAAAAATTATTTTAAAAAGCCAGCTGGAAAATAAAAAAATTAAAATGCCACGTCAACATTTTCCGTCAATAAAAATAATGACGTCGATTTTAGGACTCAAATAAAACATTTTGATAAGTTTTAGAACTTATTTGCACTTTTTGCAAGTTTTAGAACTTAAATGCATTTTTGTAACAAGTTTTAGGACTTCTGCAGCACTTATCTCTTTTATTTATTGAAAATTCAGATTTAACCAAAATTGGCCAGCCAGCGTTGATGTGGCAACCGGTCGATGCCGGTGACCTTTCTTTTCAATAATATTTTATTTATTTTCCCTTCTCCCTCTCCCTCCTCCTCCCCCTTCTTCCTTTGGCTCTAGTGACCGGCCGAGAGGAGGGTTGGCCAATCGTTGAACGAGGTGGCTAGGCTAGCTAGCCTCGTTGTCGCAGGGCAAGGGCGAGCTTGCCTAACCACTGGCGAAATGAGCCCTCACCAGATTCGGCGAGGGGGGCCTCGTCGTCGCCGGGTCTGGCGAGCTTGTGCCCAACGACGACGGGACGAAACCCCGCCAGAGCCAAAGGAAGGAGGAGGGAGGAAGAAGGAAGAGGGATAAGGAGGAAAAAAAAAAAAAAAAATTAATAAAATATTATTAAAAAAAGGTTGTCGGCGTCAGCTGGTTGCCACGTCGGCACCGGCTAGCTAATTTTGGTTGGATGGACTAACTGGGAATAATGTTAAGAGATTTATGACTCAATTGGTCAAAAAAAAATAAGTTTATGACTCAATTGGCACAATTGCAATAAATTTATGACTTATTTGGTAATTCTCCCTTTCTCGAAAGGTTGCCTTTGTTCTTTTTTGCAACCTTTTGAAGAATTGCCTCTATTTGAAAGACAAAGATAAGTACGTTTGTTTTGATATCAAACTAACTTCTTCTTCCATTTTTTCGTTTTCTTTCAAAAGAAATTACAACCATTGTTTCAAATTATTTTTAATGAGAGACCTTAGAGAAATACTATAATTGTTATATAGTATTCTCATTTGAGACTTTGTTGTATCCTACAGGAAATTTGCCGGTGATCATTAGCAACTTTGTGGAGCAAATAAATTCTTAAAGAAAGTGATATCACGCCTCAAAGTCCGACTTAATTACTTGATCAGACTTAATTATTTTACCCAATTCGAAGTCATATTTTTCCAACACCCACCATTACTAACTTTACTGCCTTGTTCAAGAACTCTGCAGTTGCCTCTACTGCAGCTTCCAATCCCATCTCACTAGTCAATCTATGTCAACAAAAATTAATCAATCACATCACTCTATTCATAAGCTAACATAGCTGACAAACTCAATCGACTGAACAGATGAAAAATTACTTGGGAGAGAGTGCAAATGGAACCGGTTCACAACTGAAAGTCGGGTGAGGTATGGCAAGCAAGTTGCAACTTATGCTTATGTAAACAGGCTTGCTTTCTTTCAGAGCAGTTGAGATATCAATATCGATCAGTTCATGTGCATCTTCCAAGTTATTTACCATAGCCTAGAAAAAGGCGAAAAGGAAACACTCAACACGTCAGTTCATTTGATATGCACTTAACATATTTACCCCCATCACTACAATCTCTACTAGCAAAAACTCCAACTTTGAGTCCCATGCCACACTACTTAAGATGCCATTAGTTAATTATAATAATCTTACATAACAGATCCACCACAAATAACGAGATCCAAAATCACGACAAGCATCATAATATGACAAATTCCAGAAAGTCGTCGAAGCAATGTTTCTAGTCAACATATACAACTTTCTTCAGACAAAGATTGGGTTCGAATAAAAAATTAGTGTTAGCAAAACGAACGATGAAAAAGGGACCAAAGAGATACATGGAAGCATGTAACATGTTATAGATGAAGCCAAATATCTGTAGGGGTTATTTTATCTTTTCTATCAGATTTGCTTTTAGGTTAAAAGTAATGCCATTATATTAGCGATGGCAAGACGCTAGTCATCAAGATTCTGAAAAAGAAAATATAGAGGCAAGAAAAAGAGAGAAGAAAAAAAAATGAGTTTTTCTTTATGAGGGTTCTCAATCTCTTTGTGCCCTGATCTTGAGAGAAGATCATTATTGTATTCCAACTTTGTTTTTCGAAATCTAGTGGATTCGCAAAGTGCCTCTGCACAGAGACGTAGCTCAGGTTTAGGTGAACTTTGTTAACAAATTTTCTAGTGTGTTCTTTCAATTATGCTTTTTTATTATTATATTCTACTTGGTAAATTATTTATAAGCATTATTTTTTTGGGATCGACATGCGATTTCATAACAACTGGTATCAAAGCTTGGGTTAGCTAATCGAGAACATCGAGGGTATTTTTCGGTGACGTTTGATTGAAAGCAAACAGTATGGTGGAAGATAAAATCAGAATCGATAAGTTTGATGGGCAAGATTTCGGATGGTGGAAACTACAAATCAACAATTATCTTTATCAAAAAAATCTCTATGCACCACTTGAGGGTTGGAAACCTAAGATGGCAGAAGTGGATCGATGGCAGAAGTGGATCTGATAGCAGAAGTAGGATGGAAAATTCTTGATCGAAAGGTATTAGGTACGATTCATCTAGGGTTGATGAAAAAGACAGGGTACTACATCGTGAAAGCAAAAACTGCAAAAGAAGCCTTGGATATTCTAACGAATATTTATGAAAAGCTGTCCACATCAAATTAGTTATTTTTACTGAAGAAACTGGTTAATATGAAGTTATCTGATAGAGGTTTTGTGGCAAAGCATATTATTAGTTTTATGCCGGTCACAGGTCAATTAGAATCCGCAATCATAAATTTAGATATGAAGCTTCAAGCTTTATTATTTTTATGTTCTCTTTTAGAAAGTTACAATACCGCAGTGCAAGGAATTTCGAGCACCATGAAGGATGATTTAACTCTTAATGATACTGTGAGTAGTATCATGGATGAAGAGATGTGAATGAAAGTTTTAGGTGGAGATAGTTTCTCTGCATTTAGTTTTAATTCTAGTTTAGAATTATTTTAGCATAAAAATATGAAAATATTTTGATGAAAATTGATTCAAAATTAAATAAGCTTTTAGAGCTTTACTATATAGATTTTTCAATGTCGTTTCTTGTAGAGACAATGCAAGGTGGCAAAAGCTTGATGACTCCAATCAATGTTTACTCTTTTTTCTCAAAAGATCCATACACCTTTTCATTGTAATGTCTAAAGGTTTACCATCAATCTCCTCATATTGTGAGTTATAAACTAATGAGACTCTCTCTTTCCAATTCCAATCATCCATTTTTTATTAATTATTATGTTGGATTTTCTGAGGTCATTTTAAAATACCTTGATCAATCAAATCATTACAAAAGTTCAATTTTATCCAAACATGCAATGTTAAATCCTTTTATTATTAAATAAAAAAATTAGAAGTAGAAATTCTTAGGGTTGTACCAAACACATTTTTATTTATTTTCAATTCCAGTAACAAAATCCTTGTACAGTTACCAAATATATTTTTCTGTTCAAAAACTCATATAAGGAATAGAAATGGAAAAAAAATATTTCTAAATCGAAATTGTTCCCGAGAATAGAAATGTTACCAAATATACCCTATAAGTCACATGATTGTTTTGGGGTTTCCGAATTCGAAAATCTACCTGCACGCTCTTTATGCATACCAATAAGATTTTTTTGCTCTCTTTTTTTTTTTACCGATCTTTTTTTTTTTAATGTTTAAACGTATCGAGTAATGGGAATAAGTGTATTTAACTCTTACAAGTTTATTTTTCGGTGTTTGTTGAGTCTTAAAATTACATCGTTAGTAGCCACTAACATGTCCCTTGTAATGAATGAACTGGATTTTTTTTTTTTTATGGTGAATGTTATTGAATGTGCTAATAACTATAATCGCCAAATTTTCTTTAATAAGTGTTTTGAAAAAGGAAAAAAAAATTGCACATGATGGTGCGAAGTACTTTAGAACCTAATGAAACCCACATGCTACAGTTTTGAGCGGTAGGTTCCAAGTTTCAGAATATGCATGATAAGTTACTAGTTCCAAAAAATATGGAACATGTTCCAGCTGATAAATTATAGATGGAGGGTGAAACACAGTTCATCCCTAATTGATGTTGACGCAGCCATATTGAAATCAATTCGCAAAATTCCCATGTTAATGTATCTAATATTTAATAAAGAAATTCCAAATTATTTGATATATGAAATCCTGTATCGTGAAATTTTACATGTAGATTTTCGAAAATAAATAGGTAATTTTACATTTGAATACATCGTACAACAGCGACACGGGATGCATCCGCATCAGTAGGAAAATGTGCTTTTACCTATGTGACTCGCCATCACATGAAATGAAACACTGCTCGATGGCGGACTGAGATCCATCTGTGGACGCTGTTTTGGGGTTCAAATATCCGGCGAGCGGTCCTTGGAAACGATGCATCGGGCCGGTTTCGGAAGACTAAGACGTCGAGTCGGATTTGGCCACTGGTTTGCTTGGCTTTTGCAAAAGAAAACGACAAGTGGCAAGGGGAAACCGACCATCCTCGGATCATCGTCGTCCTTTGTTGGACAATTTAACCTTTTCTCCTTTTTGGGCCAAAAATCGAAACTTGTCCTTAGATTAGGGGCCGCAGTGCAATTTTTTTTTTTCTATTTTCTTCTCAACGTTTCTTTCATTTTGCCGAAAATAACACAAGTAGTTCCTAAACTTTGACTCAACGTGTGACGTGGTTCATGAATTTTTAATTTATTTAATGTGATCATAAATTTTAACTTATTATACAATGTGATCCCTGAACTTTTAATTTATTTGATAGTCTATGAACTTTTGATATATGTTTAATTTAGTTCTTAAATTATATGAAAATATTCAATGTTGTCCCTAATCTTGAATTAAATGAAGGACTACATTCAAGCATTATATCGAGCATGTATCAAAAGTCAAAGGAACAAATTGAAAAAATTAAGAATTCAAAGACCACATTGAACATTAAGTAAAGTTTAGAAACCACATTGCACATTGACTAAAGTTCAAAGATCATTTGTACCAATATCTCTTCATTTTCTTTTACTTTCCACTAAGTTTATCGCAAACGTGGATGGCCAGAGGATTATAGTATTATGTTATTGCTAATCAATAGTGGAGCCACTTAACTTGAACCACTTTTTTCCACTCAATCCCCAAAAGAAAAAATCATGTCTCGGAGTAAAGTGCCCAAGGTATAAGCTAAAACTCCCATCCCCGAGCTTGAAAGCGGATTTTCCTTTTTGTAAGTGATTAATTATAGGAAGAAGGGCTTAACTTTGAACGTAAGTTAGAAGATGGTGGTTCACGCCACAACTTGATTCCGGAGATTACGGCAAATAAACTTCTATATCATTTCACATGTCTCAAAAGTAAACAACTTGAAGGGTCCCCATACTAATCAAAGATTGATTTGAGGCAATGCATGTGTTACGGTATGTGATTCTTCTGTTCAAGCGAACACTTGTGAGTGAAGCGTAGGGTTATCGGATGAAGAGTGAATGATGTAGAGAGGATGAATATAAAAGTTCTGTGGGAGTGGCATTAGGACAATTGATACTAGAAATTTTAGGATAGAAAGGATACATCTTTACAGAGCGCTAAAGGTGAGGTTGGCATTCCATGCACAAACTAATTGAGAGTTGATACTACTCTCCTGATAACACCATGACATGCCATAATTAATTGTTGTGCCAATAGTGATATGCTATCTTACTCGATGGATTAGATGTCTGAACTAAACTAGATGTGATATGATTCGATATGAAAAAGCTATTTATCATATTATTCTCCAAAACAACTATAGAAGGAAGGTGGAAGGTTGGCCTGGTGTTATTTGTTTACCAGGCACCACCCTAGTTATTCCTTAACCAAGGATCTACTAACCCATGAAAGATGGTATCAAAGCAAGATCCCTTTAGTGAGTAAGATGAGTCTGAGAAAATTTGTGGTCTACCTAGCTCTATGAGAGCCAAGGAAAAACATGCTTGAACAAAGTGCGGCTCTCAACCAACTTTTAGGACGACAATAGGAGCACAAGAAAGAACTAATTTCTCACCGAATACAAAAATGCTCCTAGATCAATTGGTGAATCTTAAGAGGAGGTTTGTTATCACATCTTCAACAAGGGGAGAAACCTCCACTAGTATGCTAGGATCAAGAAAGGCTTTGTAGGAAAAATAGAGTGCTACCAAAAGGTACATTTGGCGAAAAATGCCACACTTGTTAAGGAAAGCACAAGTGACCAAGCACAAGTGACCGAATGTGTCAAATGGGTGCAATCAAAAGAAATTACCAATGGAGCGGTCTATTCAATTGGGTGAGCATTGCCATTTGGTATATGATGATCCAAAGTGGAGCATCAATGGTTACCTGCAATGAGAGCATTGCGGAATTGAGTAGGGAAAATGGCACAGTTCATGATTCTCTCGTACTCGCGAACCCTTGTGAATGGAGCTTGGGGTTATCAAGTAAAGAGTAAGTGATGTAGATGAGATGAATGCAACTGGCCCATGAGGGTGACATCCAGGATGATTGGTCTTATGAGTTCTAGGATAGAAAGGACAAGTCTCTATAAAGTTTTAAAGGCAAGGTTGGCCTCTCTTGCACAAACTAGTCAAGAGCGAATGCCGCTCTCCTGATGAGGCCATGGCAAGCCAAAAACAATTGGTGTACTTAAAGTGATATGTCGTCTTGCTTAATAGACTAGACGCTCAAGCTAAACTGTGCATGGTGTGTATATTATCTAGAAGAATTATAGAAGGAAGGCTAGCCTAGTGTTATTTGCTAATTAGGTGTTTCATGGGCTATTTCGTGACCAAGGATCTGCTGACCCGTGACACATGCATGCGTGGAGGTCCCTGTCCTCAACTCCAACCCCACCAAACGTAACCGTGCATTCGCAATTGTTCCTTCCACATGTTTAAAAAGTCGACCCGAAGCCAATGGTCAAAGATATTATCAAAATCCACAACCAGGAGACATGATTATTTTCATTTCACAAAGCATAGGCAATGCTCGAGAAGACGCTCTCTTTTTCATGTCCCCAACAAGTACTTGAAGCAACATACTGATGCGAATCAAGGCTTCTACTAAGAATTGGGAGGGCGGCCATTAGCGGCCGAGACCCGGGAACCCCATTCCAGAAGCTCTTTGCTGGTGTCGTCCTTGTGAAGTATCACCTCTATGAAGCACAAGCAATCCTTCTTGGGCCCTGTCGCCGTCTGAATCGCTTCCGTAAGCTCCTCCTCATAGAGAACCTGCAAACGTGAGCAAATTTTATTATTTCCGTGGAGGGATTTCTTGAATTGGCAAATCGTCCTGATTGTAACTCGTATACAAGCAACTTACTTTTGCTGTCCAGCACTTGCCCTCGCCATTGTGAATTGCTTCCACCAGGCCAGTGTAATTCCAGTTCTTGATCACATTGTAGGGACCATCATGGATCTCCACTTCAATGGTGTAGCCGCCATTGTTTATCAGGAAGATGATGGTGTTCTGCCCACATCGCAGCATGGTTGACACATCTTGGGCAGTTACCTAGAGTGCAAAAATCGCCCACGACTTTAACATTATTCATCTCTTCCATTCAATCAACACAACAAGATAAAGCCAATAAAATTTAGTAGAAAAAGGGAGGGAAATGAATAAGGTCAGCGCATGACTGACATTGTATGACAAAACTCCTCACCTATGCAAAACAAGCCATCATGAATGACGTAGTTATGCATAGAGCTTCTGTCAAGAAGATATCACTAGTTATGATACTAATCATGTGCGTTTGGTTCAGCATTTTGAAAGCCCATTAGAAGAATTCAAAGCAGTTTAACTTAAAGGACTTTAGGTAAATGTAAAGGCCGTTTGGTAAACTATACTTTTAGACACAACTTTAAGAGAAATGTCATTTTATAGAAAATACATTTGAAAAACTCTTTGGGTGATTAAAATATTAGTTTTTTTTTTTAAATTTTATTTGTTTAAAATTGAAAAAACAAATAACGTATGCAACTTTTTAAATATAAATTTTAACAATAATACTAAAAAATACATTGAATACATACATATATATATGTATATATATATTTAAAAGACCAAACCCTTCATCCAAATTTTTTAATTTTTATTTGATTAAAAGTGAAAAAAAATGCTGCATGCAACTTGTTAAATATAAATTTTCACAATAATACTAAAAAATCAAATACATATATATAATTTTTTTTTATAAAAAAAGACCAAATTCTTCTTTGAAATTTTTTAATTTTTATTTGTTTAAAATTGAAAAAAAAATAATGTATGCAACTTTTTAAATATAAATTTGAAAATAATGCTAAAAATAAAATACATACATACATACATACATATATATATATATATATATAAAATTAAAAAGAAAGACCAAACTCTCCATCATAATTTTTGAATTTTTAATTGTTTAAAATTGAAAAAAAAAATAATGTATGCAACTTTTAAAATATAAATTTTGACAATAATACCAAAAAAAAAAAATATCAAATACATTAATATATATATATATATATATTTTAAAAAGACCAAATCCTTCGTCGGAATTTTTTAATCTTTAGTTTTTAAAATTTGAAAAAATAATGTATGCGACTTTTTAAATATTAATTTGAAAATAATGCTAAGAAATCAAATACATATATATATACTTTTTTAAAAAAGACCAAACCCTTTGTCATAATTTTTTTTAATTTTTATTTGTTTAAAATTGAAAAAAAAAAAATAATGTATGCAACTTTTTAAATATAAATTTTGACAATAATGCTAAAAAAAAATCAAATATATAAATATTTTTTTAAAAGACCATAATATATTTAATTTTTTAGCATTTATATAAAAAAATTTAGCATTACTTTGGCATTTAAAAAAATAATAATGAGAGAAAAATTAAAAAGCAAAATCAGAAATTTGAAGAATGAGTAAGTATAGTTTTGGAAGAAAAAAAAATAAGTATTAGCATTTGGGCATATACTAAAAGCTCAAAACTAGTTTCTACTAGTATTGGGCTTTCAGCCTTCTCAATACTGACTTTCACTTGAAAACTACTTTAAAATAGTTGTCAAACAGTCCAGTATTTCCCTAAAAGGCTTTGGAGACTAATAACCATTGGCAATGCAGAACCAAACCCACTCTAACAGATACCAGATACCAGAAACCATTCTATACCTGAAAGCTACCATCTCCAATACATGCAATGACTCTCTTCTCTGGCACTGCCTGTGCATACCCAAGGGCTGCGCCGATGGACCATCCGATAGGTCCATACTGCATTTGGAACTCATACCTGCATACCCCCATTCGAACAATTTCAGTTTGTTTTCTTTAAGTAGCTCCAGATCAAAAAGTTAAAGACAAGGAACCTAATCTATACAACCACACCCGCATACCCGCAGCCTTTTGGTAATTTCAGCTTCTGGCAGTTGAACCAAGAGTCTCCAGTCTCAGCAATCACAGCTGATTCACTAGAGAGCATGTCCTGTATGTGCTTGAACAGGACATTCACCCTCAAGGGCTCCTTGGGTTCACACTTCAATGGATGGCCCTCTGGAACATAAATCCTTTGATAATTCTCATAAGCGGTGGTATTCTGCTTAACCCGCTTCGAGAGTGCTTGAATAAAATCCTTCATCAGAACACAACCAAAAGAGGGTCCATTTCCAACCACAACCCTATCAGGCTGCAAAATAATGGCCTTCTCCTTCTTGAGAAGGAGGGAGTACCCAACGGAGCTGTAGTCATTGAAAATGGGCCCAGCAAATAAGTAGGCATCTGCGGATTCCATGATCTCAGCACAAAATGCAGTGCTCACCGCACCCCAGTAAGTCCCAATGAAGTGGGGATGGTGCTCTGGCACGAGTCCTTTAGCCGATGGCATCACAGCTACTGGAAAGCCACATGCATCAGCTAGTTCTACAAAGGCTTCACAAGCCTTTGCAACCCGGAGTTTTGGGCCACCCACCATGACCGGCTTCACTGCCTTGTTCAAGAACTCTGCAGCTGCCTCTACTGCAGCTTCCAATCCCATCTGATTAGTCAATCTGTGTCAATAAAAATTAATTAATCACATCACTCTAGTCCTAATCTAATGAAGCAAATAGGCTTGATCGATTGAACAGGTGGAAAGTTACTTGGGAGAGAGTGCAAATGGAACCGGCTTGCGACTGAAAGCTGGGTGAGGTATGGCAGGCAAGTTGCAGCTTATGCTTATGTAAACAGGCTTGCTTTCTACCAGAGCAGTCGAGATCGCAGTATCAATCTGTTCATGTGCATCTTCCAAGTTATTCACCACAGCCTAGAAAAAGGCCAAACAGAAACAATCAACAAGTCAGTTCATTCGATATGCACTTAATATACATTCCCCTATCACAATGATCTGTGCTAAAACCCCAACACCAACTCCCCCTGGCACACTATTTAAGCAACCATTAGTAGATTATTATAATCTCACAGAACAGACCCACCACAAACAATGATATCCTCTGAGCAATATTTCTAGTCAACAGATACGTCTTTCCCAAGATAAAGATCAGATCCAAAAGAAAAATTAGTGTCAGTGAAAAGGATGATGAAAAGGGACCGAAGAGATACCTGAAAGCAAGTAACAGTCTGGAAACACCTAAGCTCTTGGCTAAAATCAGACAACCCGGTGGTATGGTGAAGTACTCTGTTCGTCCCGTAGTCGTTGGAGTTAGGCCCGCCAACGATGCAGACCACTGGCAGGTTCTCGCTGTATGCACCCGCAATCGCATTGAGCACACTGAGCCCGCCGACAGTGAACGTCACAACACAGGCCCCGACACCCCGCGCACGGGCGTAGCCATCGGCAGCGTACCCAGCATTGAGCTCGTTGCAACAGCCAACGAGGTTGAGCCCCGGCTCAGCGATGAGGTGGTCAAGGAGCACGAGGTTGAAGTCGCCAGGGACGGAGAAGACGTCAGTAACGCCAATCTGGACGAGCCGGCGGGCAATGTGGCAGCCCATGGTGGCATCAAGGGAGCCGGCGGCCAGGGCATGAGGGAGGGCTGGGCTCTGCATCACTGAGGCGACGCCATTGGGGGGCGACCCGACGCCGTTTGAGTCGGACTTGGGGGAGTTGAGGTCGCTGACGTGGGTGTCCATGGAGGAGAGGCTGGAGGAGGTAAAGCGAGGAGGTGCAGTGGAGGTTCCTTGAGGGGTTAGTTAAAAATGGAGACTTTAAATAGGCAAGAGGGCGCGAAGAGCCGTGAGGAGAGAGAAAGAGAGAGAAGGTGTTGGCATGTCGATTACCATTTCAACCTTCGAAATTTGGAAAAACCCGCCGACACGCCACCATTTCTGCTCTCCCTTTGGCCATGTCCCAAAACCAGATTCTAACATGACCTCCTCAAACACCTTAGCTACCCTACGAACTTGGAATCGGAACCCAACTGAAAATCATTCCATTCTCATGGAACTGTACTGGCGCCCCCTTGAAATCACCCTTGAACCGGTTAATACGATCTAGTCCAAGTGATTCCCGATTCAATCGGTCAATCTTACTCACCCTTAAAGCTATTTATGAGATTTTTCACTATTTTTTCCTTTATAGATATTTATTCACATTTAAATGTGTTGGGTAATGGGAATAATTATATTTAATCATTAGATTAATATCACAAAAAATTCCAAATTGGTACACATTTGATAAATTTATTTCAAACTAATTTTTTTAATATAAAAAATCCAAAATAAGTACATGTGTGGCAAACTTACCACAAACTAACTATTTGACCACTAAAAACTCTAAATTAGTATATCTGCATCAGTTAAATTTTATTATCAACTTACTAAGTTAGATGATACGTGACAATTGACAATTGATAATGAAAGTGCTTCAAGCCTGACCCAACTCTTCACGAACTAAATAGATCTTAGGGAACAAAAGGACCCAACTGAGAAATTTCTCTCTATTTTAGTGGGATTGGAAGCGACGTTTACTCTCTCCGTTTCTTCATGTTCCTCCAATTACATCTTCGTCTTTCCCTCTGCCTTGACGTGATCCGCTTGTGTTGCTCCTATCTTGTTCTATGGCCACATGATTCAACAGCGATATCGGGGTTAATTTTCATGCTTGCTGACGAGCAAATTTTATTTAGGAAAAAAGTAATACCTGACGTGAGATGTACTAAGATAACTTGATTGATTGGTGATTCCATGCACGCTTTTCCGCAATAATTTTGCCACAACGTTATCTCTACAATGGACTGATCAAGCTTGTTTTTTATATTTATCTAGCTATTATCATAATGCTAATTTACCATGCAAAATAGGTATTACGCACTGAAATGTATATGGTTTGATGAATGGGTCTAACCATTTTAACTTTGCTTTCACCCTTTTTAAGTTACCTTTCTTAAGTACATATACTCCTACATGCACATATATTATCGTCCAGAAAACCATTCCTCATCTTTAATTTGATTCTCCATTTCTCCCTCATATTGCCGGCTGCATCCTCCCACTTGGGTTTGAATAGAAACCCCACACTCATGTATATATGGTCAAGTGCACAGAGCATCACATCATCATATACGTATCAATCTAGTGTTCCTTAGGACAAATCCCAAGATTATTACTATACCTATTAAAAAAATCCTTCGTTGCAAAAAATCTAAAAAAGATTTGTGGAAACTGTAAGAGATAAACAATGGTATTTATCTAACTGTTATTGTCATGCTAATTTATCATGTAGAATAGGCATTACGCATTGAAGTGTATATGGTTCGACGAATGTGGTCCGATCATTTTAACTTTGCTTCGACCCTTTTTGATCTCCATTTCTCCCTCATATTGCCGGCTGCATCCTCCCACTTGGGTTTGAATACAAACCCCACACTCATGTATATATGGTCAAGTGCACAGAGCATTGACATCATCACATACTTAAGCATTGACATCATCCTAGTGTTCCTTAGGACAAATCTCAAGATTATTACTGTACCTATTAAAAAAATCCAGCATTGCAAAAATTCTAAAAAAGATTTGTGGAAATATTATAACAAAATAACATAAACCATGGTAGAAAATTTGAGTAATTCTGCGTCGACACACATCGGCATGCGGGCACACATGATTTGATATATATACATCAACTAGGAGGGTGTTACAAGATGGTACTATACGTACTAGACAGCTAATGGAAATCATAGGGTACCCTCAAGGGCTGAGGTCAGTTACTGATTGACAAATATTTTATGAGATTTTACAGGACCGGTGTTAAACTATTGTAAAAGTTTAAAATTCGTGGTTTCATATTTGATTATTCTATCCCTTTAATAATTGAGGTATAAAGTGAAAGCTAGTTCCTTCCTTCCGATGGGCAGTTTCATCAATTTAAAGGAAGGGGTGAGAAGTCAAAGTCAGCACTTGAGCCGGACAAAAATGAGCATCGAAAAGAGAAAACAAATATTGACCAGGAAAAGAAAAAAATAGGGGAAAAAGTCAAGTCTTACCGCATTCTGCGCAATCAGTTTTGGAGTCTATTTTAAAATCGGTCTTTGAAATCAATGAAACTTTTGATCTTGGAAATTAATTTATTTTTTCACTGTGCTGCTAATTATAGCCTTACAATATTATTCTTTTTTTCCAATATGAAACAATAAGATTCGTGTGATAGTAAATGCAGGAATTGAATCAACACTTTTGTTCGGAAAGCAGATAGTTATTTAATTTTCAAAAATTCCATGCAATAATTGAAGTGCGTAACTTCGCTTATACAATGAAAAAGAAAGTTTAGATTAAAATTGCAACTTGCATTATTTTGGTGATTGTTATCGACATAGCTAAGAAGCTTCATAAAATGATATGTTATCGTTTTCTTATAATTTATTAAGTTGAAGCATATATGTTTGGTTGGTGGTGAAAATATGCATGCACTTTATTTCATCTATGGATTTAATTTATAACCAAAATAAATTTGTATTACTAATATGTCATAAACAAATGTTGCTGCTGTGCATTTATTTACAATCTAATTAAATGAAATGGCTTTGTTGTCTATACTATGCACTCCATTGAAATTACTTTATATAATTAATATTGAAAAAATGTGTCCAATGTGCATTTATAGTAGAGTAAGTGAGATAACTGAGATTTTCTTCATCTAATCAATCTAAAGAGTATTGAGATATGGGACGATGTGGCTCGACAACAAAACTCCGTTCTTAACCACAAATCCAATTTACACATTTTTCTATCTTTATACGAGATTAGATCTGATAGAGGTAACTAGAAAAGAAAGGAAGATTGTTAATTACAGAAAAAAGGGGGGAGGGAGTTGGAGGGATTTGATTACAGCGTTGTTTACATGTTAATTACAAGAGAAAATGAATATACTATTTATGACTAATATAATACAAGTTTATAAATATACAAGAATGAAAAATGTGTTTACTAGTCACCACACCTCTCCCAACTGCTGAATATTTATGGATTTCGAGGATTTTAAGAGCCGGAAAAAGTTACTCTGAGTGTGTCTATTTTGGCAAAAAATGAATGATTTGTAGATAATTTACTAAAAATAATTGTTTGTATCGCTTATAAAAATAAATTAATAAAAAAATATTTTTATTGTCATTCAAAATATCTAAACCTAAATTGTTGCAGATAATGTCAATATTTTTATTGGCTAACTATCTCAAGCAACATAAACGATAATTTTTAGGAACATATTTTTCAAATTATTCATTTTTCGAAAAACAGACGGAGCGAAAAAGAAATGCAAACCCCTTCTAATTCTCCCCTTCATTCTCCCTTAGTTTATCCAACCTAGTGACCATTTTAGAATGACTGTTCTTCTTTCCTAGTCTCTTCTACCAAAACACCATCATTTTGCGTGGCCACGACTTCCTTGAAAGTTGAATTTTCGAGAATTATATTGCGCATAGGCTGTGTAAAAATGGCTTTCTATTATTACTGTCTCGGTTAGATGATGTATCGTTGTGCGTACTTTGCATGTTCTATCAGCAACCAAAATCAAAATACCTTTTCAAATCCACATTCAGCCAGATTGCGAGTTTGGCCATGAGCCATGTTGAAAGCGCAGTGACTACACGAGAAAGGCAAAGACCAAGCAGAGATGAACACCGCCCTTGTTAACAGTTATACCGCCGATTTTTTCTTTTCCCATGCTGTCAAATTCCCGCTGTTTCTACCCATTGGAAAAACGGCGTTTCGAGCTCTCCCCGATGGATTATTATAGTTTTGGCATTTATTATGATGGCCATATGTTAGTTGAGCGCTTCAAATGCTAGATGTTAGAAGCTTGGTATAGATACAAGTAGTGAAAGGGTATGGCAAATTGGGCATGATTGTCCATGTAATTGTTTATATGTTACTGTCGACAGGTTGTCGATAGTGACAGATGACGATTTATAGATACAAGAAGTGAAAGAGTATGATAAATTGCATTCTTATTATGGGAATCAGTGTATGTCTAACTTTTCAGATAATATCAGCATCATTACGTGCTCCAATGAAATGATATTAAAGTGATGTCTGGTCAAGATTAACCTATCTAATAATTAAGTGTAATTGTTAGATTGAGCACTCGATATGCCAACGTATCGAAAATATCTTGACAGCGATGGATTGGATAGTCAAACCACACCCGCCTGGTCAAATAGCCGGTTCAAGCTCCCAACCCAATGTCACTATCCCCACAGGTCTATCTTCCTCCTCATGTTTGAAATTCTGAAATCAAAGAAGGATAAAGATTCTTCCTGTAATATCTACTTTTTCTTTTTACACTAGAGATGTATGATTTACTTTTCCATAAAAGGTTATGAGAAATTAATATGATACTTTACAACTAGACTCAATATATGAAATAGTTAGGTGATTAAACGCTTGATTTGAATACAATATATTATCATTTAAATCACAGCGCTTCCAAATAGAGCAACTTGATATATGACGCTCACTATGGTGTGAGCAGAGTGAACCTTAGACGAGACAGTTTACCTGCATCCTTGAATATCAATAAAAAGAAATGCTTCCAGATAAAAATGGTTATCAAAGGTTTGCATCTTTGCCGGAAAAGATTTTTGCTTTTGTCTCCTTTTTAGTTTTGATAACGTAGTCTTTTCTTCAATTACTCTACAGGACTCAACAGGCATCTGATAAGATTCCAAGAATTCAGAGTACTCAAATGGAATATTCTCATAGACGGTGTCATATCAATCGTTCCTATCCTACCAAGAAAACAATGAACTTGGCATATGCACATGTGACGTGTTTAAACAATGCATGCCGAAGGATGAAGGCAAAGAGAAAATAATAGGCCAATCCAAACGCAAGCACATGCAGTTCCATGATTCTTGCGTTGCATGGTCTCTTGACGAACTGGGCTAGTAGGAACCCGCAATTTTGTACTGAAAGTCTTCTAGGAGTGCGTATGACAAAATTTCTGAAACAGAAATTGATTTCTAGCTAAAAATTGAGAAGTTACAAATTTTAACTTCTAATTTCTTCTTCAAATCTATTTCTGGAATAGAAATCTATTCCAGAAATATAAAAATCAAATGCGTTCTCAAACAGTTTACATTCCAAACCCGTTTCAGGGAACAGAAAAACAAAGAAGTAGAGAAGTAGAAATTTTATCATGTGCGCCCTAGACGTTCCGTAGACTGAAAGCAAGGACAGGAAATATCTAACACAACCCTTAAGATTTAACACACAGATGTCGAGAAACTATTCATGCTCTGGGAATTCTGTTTTTCCTCTACAGTGCATCTCAACCCTCGAATGCGTGGACGTCATGCCCTGAACGCCTTACGCCTTGAATCTAAGGATCGAGATGCTGATAAGCAATGCTCCCTGCCCAGATGATGAATACTCGAAAATTTACGGCATCTCAACGTGCCTTTGTGGAAATGAACTTCCGTGAAATCAATTCCCGTCATGTTTGTTACATGCTGCTATTTTGGCGATGGGCATGAATTCCTGCGCAATGTTTCAGCCCTATAAAACGAGCGTTGGAGGATTGAACACGCATGTGATGAAGGGTCGAAGGGTGGGTGTTGGGTTTGATCAGAAGGTTTGGCTCACCGCAATCGCGGGGGCTCTCAGTTCTGGTCCCGTTTTACCGTCCAAGAAGAAGATGGGCACTTGACCTTTCGAAGATGGAAGAGGACACTGTTCGAGAAGGAGATGGCGCTTGACCTTTTGAGGATGGAACAGAACACTTGATGTTGAGGTTTCGTCGTCGCCACCATGTTCAAAGATTGATAAAATAAGACAGAGAAATTAAGACTATTTTTGAAGATTGCATTTTGCAATTACCCCAAGCTAAGCACGCAATACCTCATGGGGATTGTATTTTGCACTCTAGCATTAAACCTATCTATTTTCCCTATCTCTTTATTTTTTTGTTCCTCGAAACAGGTTTATAATAGAAATCCATTTGATAATATAATTTTATTTTTCTATTTTTGGAATATATTTCTATTCCAAAAATAGATTTGGAGTAAAAATCAAAAACTAAAATTTTTAGCTATTCAATTTCTGAAACAAAAGTAAGTAATTAAAACAATTTTTATTGTTCACTCTTGTCACTGTCCACCACTCGTGGAATGCTAGACGCTAGCCACCAGTTGTTCGTAACAACATACACTGGTCGCCCCCTGCTGGACATTGGATGTCCACTACCTGCAAGGGCCTCCCACCCACTGCCGAACGACAGCCATTGCCCCCTAGAAATAGAAATTCTATTGTTATAAAACGAATTTATATTCCATAAATAGAAATTTTAAATTATTATCAAACATATTCTTTGCTCGAAACTCATCCAAGAAATATAAATTGATTTTTATTTCAGAAATTTCGTTATGTGCATCCTAAACTGTCCTATCAGAAAATACCAAACTAAGCCCTTGCACCCATTTTGCCACATCTAGACAGAATCGTGGTAGGTCTTCACGGTTATTGACTAGACCTAATCAAATGAACGGGCTTGGCTACTTTTTAGTGGCCCATTGGCCCGCTTGGACAAAAATCCCAACCTTGATCAATGGGCAAATCGAGCCTTGGATGGTACGTGGCCTTCCTTCACAAAATATAGGGAAAATAATATAAATAATATTTGAACTTTGACCCAAATACAACGTGGTTCCCAAACTTGTAACTTGTTCAATATGGTTTCCAAATTTTATTTGTATGTTTAATCTAGTTGTGAGATTATATGAAAATATTTAATATTGTTCTTGAACTTGAATTAATAGAAGAAAAATATTGAACATTTTTATATAGTTCGGAGACTAAATTAAATAAATACTAAAGGTTTAGAGACCATTTTAAATAGATATAGATCACATTGTATATCAAGTCAAATTTTATAAATTATTTATGACATTATCCTCTAAGTATATAATAAGTGACTTGAAATAAGCTAAGAGTAGGGGAGGAAGCACGATATGTATAAACAGGTAACCGATCCATCCAAACCCTAATAAGATGTAAACAACTTTTGGTTTTTGGTACCAAGACGGGTTTTAGTTAGGCTAAAAAAGAACCCACGGGGTTTGGGATGGTAATCGAAGCTAACATGTAAGAATACTAAAATGCCTTTATTTCATTTATAGTCCTTAGATTATGTAATAAATAAAAAGTGATTATAGGCTTGGGAGCTTTTAAAGATGTGCCTTTCGATCATACCCGAAAACCTCTAAATTTGATAAATAATTTTAAAGGAACTCGAGATTACTTACATAATTTTGTGAACCCCAGAAAAAAAAAATAATAAGCATGGCTTAGGATAGTCAGATCTTAAATTCTTTTCAGCTTTATATTCTGCAAATTTATGGGATTTAGTATAAGATCTTCATTTGACCGAAAAGATTATGGTTGTGGGTTGCCGACGGAACCCGATTACTTTAGTGAGACTGAGTTGAGATTTTATATCGAAGCCTAAAAAGATTCGGAATAAATTTAGATCTGTGTCTAACTTGGAAAATGAAAATTTATTGTAAAAGCAAATAAAAATAAATATTTTCACTCTCTAAGAAAATGCATTGACATGAATTATTGTCGGTAATGAATATTAGTGTGTAATTTATATATATTGTGGGGCATTTCCATAATTATATTTCTATCGATACCCTTTCTATAATTATTCACTCCTACAAATAGATATCATACAACCCTCATTGGGGTTAAGCCATCATAAACACTTTACCATTATTTTCTCTTAACCTAAACACCAATGATAAAAATATTTTTCATTAGCTAATTATTTTAGACAACACAAATAATTATTTTTAAGGAATTTTTTTAAAGGTGAATTTGTTGCGAAATAAATGGACTTTGCAGAAAAACAAAAATTATCGGGACAAGTTTGTATGGGCATGGAAAACAAAAGAAAATGACAGCATGCATCTCGTGCGGCTCCCACGTCTCCTCCAGTCCTTCGTTTTCAAAGGCGGCCTACGTCGTTCCAGTTTCCAGTCCACACGTGACCCGATATCGCCTTCCTAACTCCTTCTAGAGGAACCGGAACGGGGCCGCAAAAGTCAACGCGCCCCGAAGCATCGCCTCGGTCGCATGGAAGACCGACGGCTTCTCTGTATTCCTTGGTCTTCGGTCTGAAAGTTCTTCAGGCCCCCCAGCCAGCCAGAGAGCGAGAGAGAGAGCTAGACGTTGTTTGATCGTTTTGGATTGAGGGAACTCGGGAAGCTGATAGCTTGCGGCGTAATTCTCAAAGGGTCGGATCATCAGGAGCGGGAGAAGGTCCGGGATGGATCAGATAATGAACAAGGTGGGGTCGTACTGGTTTAGCCAGAAGGCTAACAAGGAGATCGATTCCGTCGGCGACGATTTCACCGTGAGTTTATCTCCCCCCCCCCGGGGTGTCTCTCTGTCCCACCCTTTGAATTTTTGCAATTCGTGGGTTCAGTTCATGTTGATCCGGTGATGAAGTTGTGCTTCTTTTAAGACCAAATTGACACGTTTGGGATAGCTTCTTTTGTGGGTTTTGTCGTCCTTGCCTGTAACGATTGTATTTCGGCAATAACATTATGGGTTCAGTTCAATGGGTCTCTGCATGTCCCCTGCCTTGTGACTCAATCTGACATAAACCAATCTGTGTATGCTTGGCATCCCGTGCCCTTTCTCTTATATCGCCTTGCCTGGTTCTTGTAATCGGAGAAGAGATGGATTAACGTATTTTGCTCAATAAAGTGATCCACTGCTGGTAGATTTTTCCCTTCGGCTAAATATTTTCCATTGGCAGTTGTGGAGGAGTTAGAGAGTATGTTATTGATAATTGAGGATGAACATGCAACTAACAACACCTAACGGAAATGGATACTGTAGTTTTGCTTTTATGCAGATACATCGGAGTGAAACCTCTCTGCCACCAATGTTTGATAGATTTTCTGTCCAACTATGCACACTTTAGGAATGAGAGCAGTTTGTCTGATGCACATTTCTGTAGTTAAAAGCACTGATAAAGTTTTGTTCAGTTGCAGCTGAAAGCTCATTGGTTTTAAGCTGCTCATGTCTTTTATTTAGGTGAATTTTTAAGGGTTACTGAAGTGCACTAATTAGTTTGCCTATCCTTTAAGCGTGGTAGTGGTGGATGCCAATGAACGGTGATGACTTTGCCAATCAGAGCCTGATAGGTTGTAATCCTAAGTTAGGTCTTTGCCCCATGCATTTAGACGAGAACTGTGTTAAAAACTATAGGGCTTTTATTAATCAGTGTCATGGCTTGCTTAGTATATGGTTTTGAGGAAAAGAAGTCCTATTTTCTCAGGTCAAGGTAGGTCTTGACAAGCACGTGTCAGACAGCATATGCATGTGGTTTTGTAGATCAGTTATGAAGTTTCAAATTCTTTGTTGGTTGAAGTTAAATCTATTGGCATAGAAATCTACAAAATGTATGAGACCTATCTCTCTCCATGTGCGCGCAAACACACATGGGTATCTGCTCTCGCTTAGTGGTAGAAATCAGGGGAGAAAAGAAATTAAATTTGTTGTCATCATCACATTGACAAGTTCATTAGCGTACAAATATGAATGTTTGTGGGAATATTCTTTTTCTGCTAACAGTTTTCTCTTTGAAAAACAGTCAATGTCAAGCAGCCTCGAAAGTGGAACTAAATGGTTGGTCAACAAACTGAAAGGTTTGCTGTTAACACATATCTTGTGTGCCACTATTTGCTTTCATGTGTTAATCATTAAGTAATGATGCTCTTACTCACCTGTTCTGCTCACTGGAATTTGGAGAGCATTCTTTGCATAACATAACCTGGCAGATTGTTTGTACACTGAGAAAAGTTGCCCTCATAGTAGTAATTTTATCGTGTTTTTTCCTTTGACAAAAGCTTCACATTGCCAATGTGCAGCCTGACTTTGATTTTTTCCCCTAGTAAAGGTTCATGATGACCCTCATACATGTCCAAATAGATGCTGATGCCCCAGCAGCAAAAACCTCCTTTGTTGAGTTCCTCAATGTGATATCATGGTCTGCCATTAGTTATCTCCTTGGGTAACCTTGTGAAAGCCTCTTGTTTCCATGGGTCATTTGCAATGAATATGATGGCATGGATGATTTGATCTAAACACCAATATAATGTGGTATTATAACTATAAATACACAACATGATTTTTTCTGTTCTTAGAGATTTTGTGCAATTGCATCCCTTGCTTTACTGGAGTCTTGCCTTTCAATATATAAAAAGAGTTGATGATATAGACCCGTCTTTTTAATTTCATTGTCGTAGGCTGTGCCAAGGGTATTTACTTCTCCAATATTTTTACTTTTTTTAGATAGATTTGAGATGCACTTCGCAAACAAAACTTGTAAAGAATGAGCATTTTACATCAGGTTGAGGGTTGTTCGACTCTTTTTTTTTTTTGCTTGAACCTCACTCATAACTTGGTTTTGCAGGAAAGATGCAAAAGCCATTGCCGGATCTTCTGAAGGAATATGATTTACCAATAGGGATCTTCCCTCGTGATGCTACCAATTATGAGTTCGATGAGGAGACCGGAAAGTTCACTGTCTTCATTCCGTCAGTTTGTGAAGTAGGCTACAGAGACTCCTCTGTTTTACGTTTTTCCACCACGGTGACCGGCATTTTAACTAAAGGGAAGCTGGCGGATGTAGAAGGGATGAAGACGAAGGTGATGATTTGGGTGAAGGTGACGTCAATTTCTTCTGAAGCATCGAAGCTTCACTTCACTGCTGGTTTGAAGAAAACGAGAAGCAGAGAAGTTTATGAAGTTATTAGGGCTGGGTTTACAGTAGATAAGTTTTGAGGTCTTCTGCGTTTGTGTTGAAGATCTTGGCGACTTGGTCTTGTATTATAGAGCTTCTGACATAACACGCCGTGCACTTTATGATTGCTCGATGTAAGCATTCGAATCATTCCTCATAGTTAGAGTCAATAATATCTGTGTGATCTGGAAGTTGCTATAGCTTCTGGAGTTTTACTTGCTGTTCAAATCAATAACCATGTGTAAATGTCAAGAGTTAACTCGCTGTTGAGAATAGCTTCTGATGCTATGCAACTCCAGGATGTTATGAAATGCTGGTTTCTCTGTAGATCTGGTTGGTCTTGCTAATGGCGTTTGTTGCCCCAGCAGTCGCAAGTCTCAAGGAGCTTGCAAATGATGCAAGGAATGTAAAATCAACTAGGAAGTTAACCTCTATGAATCTGTGTGAGGATCCAATTAATCTGACACTATTATACCATGTTGATGCTCCATGGCGGCCCCTATGGGAATTGACATGTGGCCCATCTGGTGGTTGCCACGTCACTTCCCTTTGCTTTTATTCTTTTGTTTCATCTTCATTTCTAAGAAATAACTTACTATCAATAAAGCCTTGAAAATAATCTTATATGCTTTTATTCTCAATGAAATTATATTGATTGAAATAATAAAATATATGGATATCACTGAAACGATCCCCATGCGTGAAAATTTTCGAAAGAACACATAGATATAGTATCTCTCTTTCCTTTTATCATCTTCTATTGAAATAGCAGATCAAAATGCATGATAGAGAAACTTAATCAATCTGATATATTTAGTATACTGTCGGAATAAGCCAAATATACTGATGACCTGCCTTTTTTCGCACCCTCGTGCGCCGCCACCAACTAGCCTTCGTGAATCAGGTTTTTTGGGGTACTCCTCGTAGACCCTCTTGAAGAGAATCGCTTACGGGCTAGAACTCCTGAGATCAAGAGAGAGGAGGTTGCAGATATGGAGTCCCTGCAGAGGACTCAAATGCTGAAAGTGGAAGGATATATGTCTGATGAACTTAGTCTTTTGAATAAAGGAAAAGCAATCGAGACCGGTCATGTGAAGCTTATGGACGTCGGCTACCTAAACTGTAATGTTCATAAGTGTTCTTCTTCAGTGACAAGGAAACAGTAAGTTCCAGGGATTGGTTAAGGGTCTAGATAAGCTTGCTGTCATTGATATCATAGAATCTGCATTCGTCCTAGCATCACGCGCAATTTACCCATCTTCAGTGCTGTACAATCCGTTAACTGGTGGCTCATATTCATTTATGCGAGACCAATGAAACAGTTCAATTTACGAACTTAATATGCGAAAAAGAATGCAGTGACCAGTTCTGGGCCAAATCCTCCCCATTTCCGAATCAGACGTGTAGAAGTGATCGCAGTATGAATCCATTTGCCTGCCGTGTGCTCACCGTCACAGACAATGTTCAAGTTAAGCCCCTGAAAATTTGGAGGAAGTACCTCGGCATGGGGGAGTTTTACCTACGGGATAATGGACCCAACGCTCTTAGGCAATGCATTTGGTACGATGATTGCATAGTATATTAAACATGTGAATTTCCACATTGCCCGAGATTCGGCTATTTCAGATCATCTTGTTAGGTTTAGGTTATGAGTATTATTCGAAGATCAACTTTATTACAGACTGCCTCTTGTTGATTTCATTCAACCTCATACATCAGGCCAATTTTCCCCAATTCGAACCGACTGCCATCATCTGTACAGATACTAGAGCGGTCAACAACATTTTCATCGTAATCACAGTCTATATTGTAAAGAAATTTACGCAATTGCGATGGCCCTAGGAACAAAAAACAGGATCTACCCATATCGCCTTTCCTTGGTAGCAGAATGTAAGCTAGCTTCAAAAACGAATTTCTTGGCATATAAAGTCGACCTAATCGACCAACATCATTTTTTATGACTTACAATCTGTCTCCTTTGGCCTGAAGCAGAATCTCCGAGTCCAGTGTCTCCGGAAACTGGTGTTGTGATCATTATCGGGAGGACGAGAAGACTGAATCAGCTCCCACATCACTCTTATGTCTCCACATTCCTCACAAGACTCCATGTCCTTGTAAAGCATCGTCAGGCCATTCATGTTACCTTCAGAATATGCCACCCCATATCAGGAGAAAAAATTGTTTAAATCCTATGATCAATCCAAACATAAAGCTTAAGCTCTCCTGCCTCTTGCGCTGTGTGTGTGTGTGTGTTAGGCTCTTATGTTACCTTTGGCCTTGTATCTGAGGCATGAAGTGAAGTTGAGAAGCATAGACTTTGTTTGGAAAAGAAGTGAGTTTCTGAAGCTTGGCCAGTTTCTCCACCTGCTCACCCTCATATTGCTTTTCCCTCACTCACTCACACTCTCACTTTCATTCACTTCCTTTTATAAGTGATCTTGCTCTCTCTCCCTCTCATCTCCTCACTTCACTCAACAAAACAATGCTAAACAAGCTACACAACAAACCTAAAACAGACGTGCCACAAAACAACACTGATCAAGACAGGACGCTCCATGTAATCAAATTCCTCCTTTATATTATAAACTAAAAATAATCAAAATGCAATGAGACACTAGTGCTTGTCCTTTTGATCCAACAATCATTTAGAAAAAGTCAGAAGGGTCCAATTTATTGCAACAAATGCTCTAGTTAATTGAAATACGTAGTGAGTCACCTTGTATCATATGTTTATTGCAAGTAAAAAAGAAGTAGATGGTATGTCCAAACTTCTAACTTCTTGTGTAGGTCCCAACATAACTAAACCAAACTACCCTTAGATAACTCTTCTTTAATGAAACTGCCATTAGGTGAAGGGACTTACTTTGCACACTAGATCAGTCAAGGACTCATGAGAGTCAACTACTTCAGCTTATCATGACACTTTTTGAGGGACTGTATTGATCTGGGTGAGGAAGCGTAGGGACACTTAAGCAAGCTCTTACCAGAAGATAAGAAGATAATGGGTTAGGACATAACAGTACAAAGATTTTTTTAAGTGTGTGTGTGGTGGAGAAGTAGAAAGAGCATGCTAGAAACAATGACACATTTTTAAGCAGGCAAAAAAGAAAGTTGCTTTGGAATTTTGCAGGTTTCTCTTTCCTCTCTCACCAAAGATTCTGAGTTTTCTATTTTTGAATTTAGGAAAAACAAAAGGCGATGGGTCCCAGGTCAAACGGTTGGTTGGATTTTCTTTCAGTTCACTGGTGTCTGGGGGCATACAAATTCTCTCTGGCTCTCTTGTGGGTTGTCCGGTAGTGGCGTGATCAACTCAGAGTGTAAAGCTCAACAGAAGATTAGACAAATGCAGAGGTCGTTCACTAAGGTTAAGGTCAATTTAGATTTTGGAATTGAATGACAAATTAAAGAGAATAAGTCGTGCTTCATAGATAACTGGTCGACGGTCACGAATACCGCTCGGGATGTTAGTGTATCCTGTGTGGAAATCGCTCTGACATGCATCGAATACACAATTTGATTTTCCTACTAAGCTACTCTCAAGATCTCACTTGGTCTATGGAGACGAGGGAACCCATACACCTCCAGTGGTTTCCAACCCAGTGAAAGGACTCGCGGGATTGCCCTGAATTTTATCTCTAGATACTTCAACAGCCATTGAGGATATTATAAACGAATTGTGTTTCTTCCACTATTTTGTGGTCAGTCTTTAACAGATGCAAGCCTCTAATTAAGCACATGGTCAAGACAAAGTAATACTCTCTTAACATTGCTTCCTAAATAGTGAGATTAAATCACAAGAACTACCAAAAATTGGGGAAAAAGAAGGGATGAACCTAATCGACGTCTTACCAACTTATTATTCTCCCACCAAAAGCCGTTCTCTTTGTGACTTGGTTTCTTTCTGTGTCAAAACCGTAATTATCTCTGCCAAGTTGGAGAGATTTCGTTGTTGGCACCATGTGCTAACCGATGCTACAACACTGATGTTGATTTGACATGCAACGACCCTTTTTCGCAACTGAACGAAATGACGTGAAAACGAACATAGACAACAGAATGTTGCTGTTTTTCGAGATCAGTATTTCTTGTCGGAGTACTAGTTAAGAGTGCGTTTGGTAATATTTCTATTTAAAAATTATTTCTGGAAACAGAAATAAAAAAAATTTATTTCTGAAACAATTTTTAAACAAAAAACGTTTGGTAAACTGCTCCAAAATATAAAAAGAATAAAACACGTTTGGTAAATTTGTATAATTTTTAACATTTTATTTTATCTATTTCTTTCTTATTTTTCTTATTTTCTTAATTTTTTTCCTTTTTTCTTTTTTTTTTTTTTTTTTTTTTCTTCTTTTGGCCAGGTCGCCGCCCTCGACCATGGCCAGGCGACTAGCCGACGAGGGCCAACGGCCTCGCCTAGCCACCGTGAGGCTCGTCGGCCCCAAAGGCCGAGCCTCGCCAGGGGCTAGCTACGCTCCGGCGAGGTCGCCGACCCTCAACGGCCGGCCATGGCTAAGGCCAGCGACCGGCCAAAGAAAAAAAAGGAAAATGTCACAAATGGTCCTTATCTTTTACGTGTGCGATTTCTCGAGCTTTCGATTGGCATTTGGTCATTTGAATTATTGATAAATGTCGATTTAGTCGACCGACTTTTGATCGCTCATTTGATCCTTGAACTATTCATAAATGTCGATTTAGTCCTTCGTTACTGTTTTTCCTTTTTTTAATTTTTTAAAAATTTTTTAATTTTTTAATTTTTTTGCTTTTTCTCCCTTCCCTCCGCCGGAGCCGGCGGAGGGAAGCCGGCGTCCGGCGAGGGTAGCCCTCGCCGGCGTCGGGCGAGGGCCGTCCTCGCCGGACGCAGGCGAGGGCGGCCCTCGCCGCTGTCGGGCGAGGGCTCCCTCGCAGATCTGGCGAGGGAGCTCCCTCGCAGATCCGGCAAGGGGCTCCCCTCGCCGGCGTCGGGCGAGGAGCACCTCGCCAGATCTGGCGAGGGCCGTCCTCGCCGGACGCAAGCGAGGGCGGCCCTCGCCGCTGTCGGGCAAGGGAGCCCCTCGCCGCTGTCGGGCAGGGAGCCCCTCGCCCGACGCCGGGGTGCTCCCTCGCCGGCGTCGAGCGAGGGCTCCTCGCCAGCGTCGGGCGAGGGGCTCCCTCGCCAGATCATCTGGCAAGGGGCTCCCCTCGCCGGCGTCAGGCGAGGGAGCACCTCGCCAGATCTGGCGAGGTCTGGCGAGGCCGCCCTCGCCCGACGTCGGCGAGGGAAGCTCCCTCGCCAGATCTGCGAGGGAGCCCCTCGCCGGCGTCGGGCGAGGGAGCCCCTCGCTCGACGCCGGCGAGGGGAGCACCCCGGCGTCGGGCGACCCTCGCCGGACGCCGGCTTCCCTCCGCCGGAGCCGGCGGAGGGAAGGGAGAAAAAGCAAAAAAATTTAAAAAATTTAAAAAATTTTAAAAAATTTTAAAAATTTTAAAAAATTTTAAAAATTTTAAAAAAATTTTAAAAAATGAAAAACAGTAACGAAGGACTAAATCGGACATTTATGAATAGTTCAAGACCAAATGAGCCGATCAAAAGTTCGGACTAAATTGGACATTTATCAATAGTTCAGGACCAAATTGAGCCGATCAAAGCTCAGGGACGAAATTGCACATTGGGTAAAAGTATAGGGACTATTTGTAACATTTTCCCAAGAAAAAAAAAAGAAAAAAGAAGAAGAAAAGAAGAAGAAAAAAGAGAGAAGAAAATGGAAAAGAGAGAAAAATTGTTCCTAAATTTTGTTTCCATTTCGGATGTGTTTCTAAACAAAAATAATTTTGGAATAAAAACGCAAACAAACACGTTTATGTTCCTTTTTTATTCTTAGGAACAAAAAAATAAAAATTTGTATTCTTGGGAACATAAACACATTTTAATAAACAGGCCCTAAGTGACCAACAAGATATTTCTATTTTCAAAGCTTTTCCTAGTAGAGCTCCTATTCCACAACTCGAGAAATTAAAATGCTAAGTGGTTAAAAAGATGGCCAAAAAAATGGAAAAAAAAAATGCCAAGGCAGGAAAGGGTTACCGAAACTCGAAAATGAGCATCAAGAGTCAAGACAAGAATACTCTAAAATAGGTTGAAGATTTTCTATAGAGCTCTGACATAATTACTACTCACTAGAAAATCGATGAAGTTACTAATTCTTGAGAATAATAGCATAACTTCCGTGACTATACGTTTCTTCAAAACACAAAATGCCTTGATGACACATGAAGAAAATACTAGAGCTGAAGAAAATGGGTTATCCGCACATTGGTGCATGCTGGTTTTTGTGGCCAAATCATCAGAAGTGCCTCACCCACTCCCACAAAACAATTCTCAACAATGCATGCATTACCTAGGTAACAGATCCTGATAGGGCATAAAGCTTACACAAACTTCTACACCAAATCATAAGGGAACAAAAAGGACTGGTCCAATTCCAAAGTAGGAAAATTTGGGAGGATGGATTAATTTGTCTTGAGTGCTATAAATTTCATAGTTCGAAATATAAGTGGTGCATAAATTAAATTAGTCCGGAGATTTCTAAAAGGAAAGCAAATCATTCTTCTCTACCACCATGTCCACTGCTTCCCCTCGAATAGGCCCAAAAAAATACTGTCGATGGACAAATTATCATGAACATCTTTAAGCGGTGGCAGATGCTTGGGCTGCAAGCCTCTTCCTGGCCTCCTCAATGATAGACAGCTTGATACCCTTGCCCTTGGGAAGAGACAACCAAGGTTTTGATCCTTTACCGATAATGAAGACATTGCCCAACCGAGTAGCAAACTCATGTCCAAGAGAATCTTGGACGTGGATGGTCTCAAAAGTACCCTTATGCTTCTCCCTGTTCTTGATGATACCAACACGCCCTCTGTTCCTTCCACCCGTCACCATGACAACATTCCCAACGTCGAATTTGATGAAGTCGGTGATCTTGTTGGTCTCAAGGTCAAGCTTGATGGTGTCGTTGGCCTTGATCAGAGGGTCTGGATAGCGGATCGTGCGACCATCATAAGTGTTCAGATAAGGGATGCCCTTCTGCCCAAACTGGATGGATCGCACTTTGCATAGCTTAAACTGCAGATGACAAACTTTTTTGTGAGCGTAGAATAAAGCTTATTGCCATCTCCACTTCCACAAAGGAACAAAGGATACTTTAGATGAATAATTCAACAGAATGATAGATTAAGACCCTTATAAAGTTAGGGCAGACAGAATACAGACCTTTGCCTCGTCATCCCTAATGCTGTGAAGCCGGAATCTACCCTTTGTGTCATAGAGGAGGCGGAAGTTCTCATTTGTCTTGGGGATTGACACAACATCTGACAAGATCATAAAAATCCTAAATTATAATTGAGACTAGCGTGTCATACAGGAGTTTATAACACACAGCAAAATGAACAACAGTCGAGTTGCCAATCTATCTACTTGCACCATCATAAGTTAAAAGATGGGATCTTCAGTTTCTAAACATTCTATCTTCCCATGCACTTACATTAAATACATGTTATAAGCTTCAGAGATCGTTGAAAGAGAAAAAGGGAAACTATAAAAACCATCCTGCACGTTTGCCTCAAGAGCACTTTGCATCCTCTAATTTCAAAACCAATTTGCACCCTCTAGTTTCGAGATCTCTTACTTTGCATCTGACGGTTTCAAAAAGGAAACTTCACACCCTGGCCTTTGTTCTCCATAGCTACTTCCCTGGTGTGGTTTTAAAAAGCATAAGGTGCAAGGTGTATATTTTGTTGTAGAGGATGCAAAGTTAACATAAGACCATATTTGCAGATGCTTTATGTTATTTTCCCCAAGAAAAACAGTTTGATTATGTTCTATACAATTGTAGCACAAACATAGTTTCCCTGAATGAAAGGGGTACTCTAGAGCACATGCATGTGTATGAATGCATGCTTTATACATGATTCCTATGTGCATACAATGGGCAAATGTGATAGCCAGCTGTCTGTAGCAATGACTTAAATGCTTCAAGCTAGCTTTACGAGTAACCAAGTATTCAGACACAGGTAACAGTTGGAATGATTTCACACGAAAAGATCAAGTAAATGCTAATGTCATCTTGGGTCTTGGGTTTATATAAATGCTAATTTCTGTCTGATTCATAGGCAAGATGAGATGCACAGCTTCAGAACAGGAACATATAGTGCACATACCCATGAAACCAGCAGGATATGTCTTATCCGTCCTCACTTTGTTATCAACAAGAACATGGCGCTGCATCAAGATGGCTATAACCTCACGATAAGTAAGGGCATATTTCAGCCTGTTACGCAGGATAAGGATCAATGGCAAACATTCCCTTGATTTGTGGGGTCCAGATGAAGGCTTTGGTGCCTGCAGAACGGAAAAGAAAATTAAAAAGACATAATCAGAAGCACAAAAACCAAACTCCCAAGAGAGAATATCGCCTGAGAAAGTTCACTTACAAAGGCGCCTCCTAGCTTGTCAAGCATCCAATGCTTTGGGGCATTTAGCCTCTTCAAGTGTTTCTTCAACCCTCGAGCCTGCAATGCAGAGAGACGCCAAAGTGTCAGGAATACAAGAATTTCAAATCAGATCATGCGCATCTATAAAGTGCCCTCGAAATTAGTAGTGGTACTTAACTGTAACCCCATTAATCAAAAGAAAATTAAAAGTCCCGCGACCAAAATTCTCTAAAATAAGTACCAACCCCTCCTTCCTCAGGATTCTTTTAGTAACCACCAATTCAGAGTTGGATGAAAAATTTTCAAGGAAAGAGGGAGCAAACTTGAGGAGTCAAATCCTCAAGACTCCAGATATGTAAGAAACCACGTAACCAAATCTATCAAATTTTAGGCTACAGTAAATAAAATTTCTCTCGTTTCAACCTTGCTTTGTGATATGGACTCATTCGATTATTCCTAAACTCTTTTACTTCAAAATTCAGCTATGAAAATGCTCATTCACTGAATGAAACTTGCAGCTTAAAGCATTGATATACTCTCAGTTCCGAATTCACCAAATTAACACTAAACCTCAAAAGGGTCACTTCAAGAAGAAGTTCTGTGTACCCCCATTAACTGGCATCGTTCAGGATTACCCTCAAAACGGATCCGTTCGATCGACACGGAATGCCACATTAGAAAGCGCTCGCTCCATTCGAAGACACAAATCAAAGAAGCAACAATAACCAGCAACGGAAAAAGCCCAATAGTAGCTCACTAGACACTGATCCACCCCAAGTCACCATCAAAAGGCACACGCATGCTCACAATCAGTTCAAGTAACGACCCTACGGGGGGGCACAGACTGCAGTCCAAACAGATCCCCCATAATCGCCACATCGCCGATACATCGCGGCTGCGCCGCCGCCGAACAATCTAAACTAGAGTTCGCCGACGACGACGACGACGACGCCGGCGCCAAAACGGGCTAAGGGCATCGAATTCCTACGCCTTCCGTAAGTACACTACTCGGAATACAAACGAGGCGGGATCAAAACAAAGTGAAATTCCAATCGGATCACAAAAAGCAAAGCAGATTCGCAGCCGCAGACCACCAGCGAATGCATATTGACGGGGAAAAAGGCACTGACCATCTTCGGATTAGCTTGAGCTCGACGACGGAGGAGCTCCGGAGGCCGCCGGCGGGGTGAAGCTGTCGAGAGAGCTCGAGAGAGAGAGAGAGCTCTAAAACCCTAGCTATTAAGAAGAAAGGGCGTTTCGGTTGCTCGAATGGAATAACCTTTTGGGCCCGCTCTTGGGCCCAGGCCCATCGTACGGCCCAATGCGCCGGTTCGATAGCTGCCGGTCCGGTTCGTTGTTCATTACTTCTTCATTGTCCTTCGAGTTGGAGAAACTCTCAAACAATGAGTACGTTTAAGAGGAATTGTAAAATTAGCTTGATGGGGTTTAAACGGTGTGGAGTTCATTGTGTATAGTTTTGCTATAGACCGCTCATCAGTCTCTAGAGACCATAAATGCTAACTGTCACTGATTTAATTTTAGTGCCGAGTTAGTTTATGGCTAAATTAACCATGTTTGTCTTTTCAGTTGCTTTTTACATAGAAATAAAGGAAATGGCAATATGCTTCTCAGATAGGTATTAGATTAGATTAGATTAGATTAAATATGTAAAATGTCATAAAGTTTGTAGTGATTGGATGAAATTGAAAGTATTTATAGCCGTGACATACCATATGCCTTTTTTCTAGTGAAAGTTTGAAGAAGATGGCTTTTATTTTAATATATGATAGCAAGCCAAACAAAGGAAAATGAAAAATTGAAAAATTGAATTGAACTGAACCATATCGAGGTCTCAGCTTGGTTTGTATATGGTTAAGGTTGCAATTTAGTTCAATTCAATCATTCTCTCTAATGGTTTAATTCGATTCAGTTCATTTTTTTTGAAAATTTGAATCGTCGACACCCTATCTATGACTTATATTTCTAATCACACTTGTGATAAATCGCACCGCTTCAAAAGGATTAATTTTTGAAAAGTTAAATGTCTTTTTTTATCGAGTATTATGTAAAATAAGAAGCACCTCCCTCTCTAATAAGTACAATTGCCAGAAGCAGGATGAGACCCCACTTAATCTTCGAATTCATTTCATCAAATGAAAAATGATGATATCCATGAGTTGCCTATAACGCTGCTCCTAACCTCTCACCTCGTCTCATTCTTCTTTTGTATCGTCGCTTGAACGAAGAAGACACCTAATGCACCTGACTTTCTAGAATGCTCACCGCCACCACCAGCATGCCTTTTAAGTCCATGATAAGTCCTGATTTCTAAGGGGCTAGAACTAAATTTTGAATGGATATACTTACAAAATACATACTAGACCAAGTATATTTACATTAATTTTGATTTATGGGATTATCATCAATGATATGATGTTTCTCAATTTTTTTGACCCTCTACTTAGTAAAGAAATGTACACACCAATTAGCACAAACATTCTTAAAGATCATCCAAAGAACAAAGAAAACCATCAACATAGTGAAGTTACACAGTTTTTGTCCCTAAATCACAATAATATTTAAAAAAAGAAGAAGAAGAAGAAGAAGAAGAAAAAAGTTCCTCCCGTGGACCAATAAGAAAGATGAATTTCGGAAGTCCGAAATTAGCTTCTCAGTCTCGAACGATGGAGTGAATCAGCATAGAGGCCTCATCAGTAGTCGGACATGCATCCTCTGCTCACCAAATAATGGAGAAACAAAAAAACAAAAAACAAAAAATCGACATTAATAATACTTTCGACATCCGATATCTTCCGTAGTTATACAATATGATCCGTGAACTATTTCTATATATTAAATCAGGTCCCAAAACTTTCGATTTATCTTCCCACTTTTAATTTTGCACCCCATTGCGCTTGCTTTAGCTGTGTATCTATATTCTGAAATAAATCAAATAACTCGTTTTATTTATATATATATATATAAAGAATCAGTTTCAGTATTCGTATTTCGACTACGTGCACTAATTTGTGCACCATCCCCAAGTGTTTAATTAACTATTCAAGTGAAAATTTAATGAAAACTCCATAGTTCTGCTCAATGCCACCACCCACCAGCTTATAATAGACATAATTCCTTTTTAGATTGAAAAAAAGAGAGTCAAATTGGTAATTTCGAAAATGACGGGATAATTGTTTAATAATTCACATAAATATTAGCACAAGCCTTCTACACAAATATACAATATATGTTAGAATGAATCATTTTTCTTTTCTATTTTTTTGTCAATTATATTCTATTTTATTTTAATTCTTATTTTTCATACTCCACTTTTTTCTTAAAAGTGAGAGTCAAAATGCACACTTAAAATTAAATATGGACAATCTCAAAATATGAAAATTTGAACCCCAATTACAAAAAAGAATAAAAATAAAAGAGTTGATTCTTAGATGTACCTGGCAGGTGAGAGATGATGTTCTCGATGATGCCCCTGCCGCCCCCGCCACCGCCGCTCCCCTCATCCACCTCCGACGCCGCGGCCACCATCGTCTCGCCTCCTTCAGCCGCCCGATGTCTCTCTATCTCATCACCTCCGGCAGCGGCGGCGGCGGCGAAAGCACTTCCTTCTCCCTCCTCACTTGAGTAAAAGAAGCTCGAAATAAGACTGCTTATCACCCCACCGCCACCGCCACCACCGACTGCTTCACTTTCCCCATCGCTCTTCGCCCTAGAAACCCCACCGGCCTCGCCGCCTCTTCCGCCGTCCTCGACCTCCAAGGCTTCCGCTTTCCTCTTCCCCGACCACCGCCCCGCCTCGGGGCTCCCGGGAGAGACCAGGTTCGAGATCAAGTGACCGATGATCCCCCCGCCGCCGCCGCCGCCGCCGCCATTTCCCTCGCCGTCCTCGGGGCCCCCATCGTCGTTGCCGCGTCCGCCACCAGCTCCGTCCGCCGCCGTCGCCGGCGGCGCCTTTTCGGGGATGATGGTGGAGAGGAGACTGTTCAAGAGCGTCTTGCTCTCTGTCTTCTCCCCTCCATCCTCTGCTCCCTTCTGATGTTCGTCCCCGTCGTTCTGGAGTGAGGTTGGACTGAGATCTGGCGCCATGGCTTCGTCTGAAAATCCAGTCGCCGGAACTGGACGACCATGTTTATATACAGAAGCTTGAAAAGGAAGAAAAGGAAGGGACAAGCGTCCTCGTCTGGAGCGTCGGTCGGAACTGAGAGAAGCCCTCGCTTTGTTACACGTTCTTCGGAGCGATTTGTCTCTTTCTGGCCCCAATGGGGAGCCGACACGTGGTTCCTCGGCCTACGTGTCGTGCGTGACTGGCTTCGATTTCCGCGATAAGTCGGTGGTAACGCTACTCGTCTATCCATAACCAACTTCCTTTTTTTTTTTTTCGTATTCAAGCCTTTTATTTGGTAAGTAACACCGAACTTAGAAATTGAGAGTAAATTGAAGAAATGACCTTAAATCTTTATATACTACCCCTAATCGAACTGTTTGGGATTCAAAAATGAAAAAAATCATTTTATCTACTAATACTGGACAAATTTGCATATTCCTTTCCCCTTTTTGAAATAGATTGATTAGTCAGTTCTTAGACAATGCCGATGTCATAAAAATAATAAATGAATCGATTGATGAAAAATAGATTTACCGATTTTATTTTGATCATCAAATCAATGGTATTGTGAAGAAATCCATGAAGATATCTAGAACATAATGTTTGATTATTTGAGATATATAATTCTTGAAGATAATTTAAAATGTTGCGTTCTTATTTGGTTACTCACTGTGGAGGAGTGATTATTGACTCAATCACACTAAAGAATTTCACAGCTTTTATCACACTAAGAATGTGTATTGATCCTAGAGTTCCTTGACAGAGAAAGTGAAGCAAGGTTAGATTCAATTCCCTTAGTAGGGCTACTCTTGATTCAATTGTAAGTGGTACTCTTAATTCAATTCCACCAAATCCGAAAATGGTTCCATAGAAGCTTGCATTTGAGTCATTCTCTTTATATATGATACAATTGAGCGTTTGGGATGTTAGTATCATACAACAATTTCCTTGAAAATCGATATGTCAAACTAAAATGGGATCTTATTGATATAATTCCGAAACATAATTCTTTTGACTAGTCCTTATGCTTTAACGCTCTTCGAATGAGGGATAGAAAAGTGAGCATTGTAAAACAAAGATGAAAATAAATACAGACGAGCAGTAGAAAGTGTAACTTGCATATTTTTTTTTTCATAGAAGTAACGAAATAGTCATTACAAGAATAAACCAAAAGAAAAGGTTAAGCGAATCCCAAATATAAAATGAAGAAAATAATGAAAAGAGGGCTTGAGTGAGCAAAAAATGTCCATCCATCATTTATTTTCAAAAATATAAGAAAGATATTGACTATTTAGACTCATTTATTTTGCGAAAAATAAATAATTTGTAAGACATTTTTCTAAAACAAATCACTTAATAATTAACTAATGAAAAATATTTTCATTATTAATGATAATTTGTATTTAAATACTTTTTAGACAATGAAAATATATTTATTCATTCATTTTTTAAGTGATATAAACAATGATTTTAAAAAAAAAATATTTTCCAAATCATTTATTTTTCACGAAACAAACGGAAATTCAAAGAGCACAAAAAATCTAAAAATGGTCGAAGGCAACGGCATAATACAATTCGTACAACCAATCTCACTTGATGGAATAAGGCTTGGCTGTTTCCGTTGATACATAGAGAGAAGCAAAACAAGACAGATGGTAGAGACTTCACAAGCTCAAACTCTGCAGAATCCTCCATAGATATCGGAACAACATGAAGCCCATTTAGTGCAAGACTCATTATGCCAATCCTCTCAACACAAAAGAAGATCTGAATTTGTTACTGTTCTCTTCCCCTTGAAATGGATGCAAAACTACAGACTACAAACCTTCCATTTCAAGGGTTTGCTGGCATTACCAAGCAACTAATTTCAAACTCAAGGTGAGCCATCACGATATAGGAAAAGAAGAGAACCTGCCTCCTAAACCGATGCTGCACAGGTTGAATCGATCAATAGAAGATCTTAATGTATCATTTGAGCTGCAGGGTGACGACCACAGGCTGCTATGGGTTTTTTCGAGCTCTACCAAACATGGCCTCCTCCTCTCGGCCCTCTTTTGTGCCTCCCTCTTCTCTTTCCGTCTCGCATCCCTTACGGCCGTGTCAGCGTGGACTTTCTCCATTATTTGGGTAAAACCAGGTACGGTCCTTTCTAGTTTGTTATACACTCTAGAGCTCAAGTTGAAGAAAATCCTAAACATTCGCTGAGACAACAATGAACAAAGGTCAGGGGACGCATTATGCATAAATAGCTTTTCACTGTTCTCATAAAGGAAAGAAAGGAATAATATGTCACCTGTCCTTTCACCAAAAATCCAATAAAGAGTTGATGCTCTGCAGTGAAGCTACAACGTGCCACTAATTAAACTGACTAACAAGTGCTGATGCGTACGTAAGGTCATACTTTCTAAACGTCAAAGAACTTAATGAAACCAACACAAAAAGCAAACTAAAAGTACAGCATGAGAGCTTTCATCAAAGATGCATGGGCTTTTAGCTCAATAGCAGTAGAGGGGAGATGAGAGCTAGATTACACATTAAGAAATCCACCGGAACCAGGAAAAATTAATCAAAGGTAATTTTTTTTTTTCCTTCTTCGGAATGGGCCAAGCAAGGGTTGAAATAGGGAAATTTTCAGTAATCCACTCTCTTCGTTGCCCTTTCTTTATGTCAGTGGCCAGTCAGGATTGTAAGAGGCAGAAATCTGTGAAATAAAATTCTCAACTGTCGATAGGGTAGCCATTACCAACTGGGCCCAAGGTTAATCTTCTACTTACGGGTTTCAGTATAAGAATAGTCTAATTAAAATAGTGATCAGGGAAGAATGGGAAATGACTTATGGAAAAAGTCTCCGCACTAATCACTATTTGCAGTTACGCTTCTTTCTCTCAATATTATTATGGTGGAAGGCAAGTTTAGCCCTTTTGATCTTTATTAACTTGAGTGGTAAAAGACAAGCTGAATATCAAATAGAGGCAAAGAAAAAGGAGCGATACTAAGTCGCACCTTAACGTCCTTGTTCCAAAGCTGGATGTACGGAGGACCTGTATGGTAAGTACCAAGGGGTAGACGGTACCATTCTCCACCATATGTTATCTGATCCATTGCTTGTTCAATGCTTAAAACTTCCCAAGGCCTTAAACCAGGTATTACTTTAGCCAATTGGATCCTGCATCATTAATAAGTACACCCACATAGTCAGGCATTGGTTATTTGCTTCAAATGTTTGGTGGCTAAAAGGACTAGCCAGAAGAAATATACTTCTTTCTGCAGTACCTGAGATCTTTTGGGATGTACTTGTTCGGCATGTGGTCATCTTCTAAAATGGTTGTAAGTTCTGAACCACTAGCCCAAAGAAATAGGCAATGACTTGGAATTTTCAGTCCAGGCCAAAGACCATCATTAGCTTCGAGCACCGCTTGATCGCGTCTCCTGCTTTCTATAGCTTCTTGCTGGAGCTGCTTGTAAGTTTTCTTCTCTTGCCCTTTGAGAGGTACCCAAGGAGGTATTCCTTTCTGGAGTTTGTGAAGGAATGCAGTGGCCGCAGCACCTAGTCTTACTGAAAGCCCATAATAACAAGTAAAAAGATATCTCATTCACAGTGGCACAAGAAGTAAACAAAAAGCAGTTATAATTTTTCACCAGGAAAAGAGTAGCTCTGGTGAACAGTAGTATTCTTCTACCAACTTGAACATGCTCTTCCAATCAATTTCAATGGCCAGAATTGACAACATCAATACACAAGTGGCAGAGATAAGATCTAATCAAACCAGTCCCCCAAACATGGCACTTTCATGCCTTACAAATATTAGCATGCATATGGAGAATGCTTTACACAGTAGACTACGCTTGCTGTGACTGACTATACTTTCCTGCACAAGACGTTTAAATTTGTAGCATAAAATTGACAAAAACAATATGCCTACCTTCCCATGTGGCAATGGCAGGTTCCAGTCCATAAATCATATGAATCGGAGCCCATTCATCCAAGTCCTCACCCCAAATGAATGTGTCCTTGTCAATGATTCCAGCACCCCAAGCTGTTTTAAGTTGTATCAGTTCCATCGGTCCCCGAGTTCGACCCAATCGATCCTTATAGTAGAAGCCACCACTCCTCATGATAACTGTCATACCAACAACCAATCTATGAGAACACAATCAGATAAACAAATAAAGATTCACCATCTACCCCATAACAATCTGTTAATGCTTTTCATTAAAATTGGCATGCATACTTGCAATTACCTTATCATGCCAACAACCAATCTATGAGAACACATTCAGATAAACAAATAAAGATCCACCATCTTCCCCATAACAATCTGTTAATGCTTTTAGTTAAAATCAGCATTCACACTTGCAATTACCCCACACAAAACGCAGTCTGTTGATTAAACCACAAATACTATGGCAATTGAAAATGGATACATTGGTTAAACCCTGCACAAAATGCACATTTTGAGCAAACAAGCCTACATATTCTCATTCGAATGTACCAAACGGCATTAGCAGGAATGAAGAAACACAGAATACAGAGATTACACATTCATCAAGCTAACTGAAAATCAAATTAACTGAAAATAAATCTTCCTCTATATCACAAGGACAGATATTTCTTACACCGGAAATTCTACAAACACATCCTGTGCAACAACACAAAGCAACCAAAAATTCCAATCTTGACTATGATCAAACGATCATTCAATCTCAACACGACATCAATCTCCAACAAAACTTACAATCATAGTACCGCCTCTCGAGCCGCTTATACCCGATAGCCTGCGCGACATCGATGGGCCGCCCGGGCGGGTACGGCCGCTGCCTGAACCCCCAGAGCCCGAAGAAGAACTGCCGCGCGAAATCCCAGAACTTGTCATCGCTCTCCTCCCTCGTCTTGATCGCCTTCCGCGGCATCGGGCGGCCGTCGAGCCCCGGCACGTGCGGGACCCCGCGCCACAGCTTCTTGTCCTCGCTTCTGTACGGCTCGTCGTTCTCCTGGAGCTCCAGCTCGTTGAACTGATCCGCGACCTCCTCGGCCCGCTGCATGAACTGCACGACGGGGCTGGACCGGAAATCCTGCCACCACTTCTCGTTCTCCCGCACCTCCTGCTCGGTCGGGTTCTCCTTGGCCTCGAACACGGGGTCCTCATTCAGGATCTTCTCGACCTCGGGGGTGTGCCGGTAGTCGGGCAGGTTCTCGCATTCCCAGAAGTACCGGTCCATCGCCTGGGTGTAGATGCCGTCCTCCTTGCCGTCGGGCTTGGGCTCGCCGTCGGGTTTCGGGGGTCCGAGGCTCGAGCTCAGGGAGGCGAAGTTGGGGGCGGCCCGGGAGGCGGCGGAGAGCGGCCGGGCGGCGGCGGCGAGGTTCGGGAGAGGGAGTGGGTTGGTGGGTCTGGCGAACCAGTTGTCGAAGAAGCTGAAGTTGAGCGACGCCATTGGGGGAGGAGGAGGAGAGGAGGGAGAATTGCAAAGGAAATTGCAGATAAAACTCCCGAGGCAAGGGGAAGCGAAAGGGTCGAAAGGCGTGGTGCTGATGGGCCCATCTGGATTCGGGATTTGGGCCGTGGGCCCATGGCCCAATAGGCCCATGACCCGACTAAGTTCTCTCTCCAGTCTGCCAAAGTCTTGTCCATTTTTTGTAGACGGAGCTTTGCGAACAACTGGGCCTAGGAGGGCCCAAAGAAACCTAATTAAAGTGAGCTCCCCCATATTGTATTTCGCCTTGGTTGTGTATATAACGATACGTTTTGGAGATGGCAAATCTTGTTTCATTTGGAGAGCTTATGTAGATTTCATTACATTTGGAACGGTCGGGAAAAAGCAGACGTGAAAGCACGAAACCCAAATGAAGCTGGTTTGTGAGGCAAATGGACATTCGACTAGTAACAAGTGGGACGTCCATCTCAATTGAATGGGTGAATCAATCGCCTATAATCTATCACTTACGTAAAAAAAAAAAAAAAAATAAAGAAAAAAATGTTATTGACCGATTTGTGAGATCATGTCCTTTTTTTATACTAATATGGTCACTTCATATCCTTATTTAAAATAATATTCATTTTAAGTCTTTATTTGAGAAAATGAAAATACTTTAGATTCTTGTTTGAAATAAAATTCACTTAAGATTCTTATTTGAAAAAATGAGGGCACTTTATGTTCTTATTTGAAAAATGAGGGCACTTTATGTTCTTATTTGAAATTTTTATAAAAATAATTGACATGTGTGTAACTAAGTGTAGACAATCAAGAACCATCTCATCCTGACATGTTTTGTAACGCAGCATCTATAAAAAATAAATAAATGACCACAATAATATAGCTTCCTTTAGTAAATATTGAAAAGAACAATAACATTTGACATTCAAAATTATCCATATTACAAGTGATCACCCCTAAGTTATTGAATATCCTCGGCGGCACCTTCCGTAGTCCCGAACGATAAAGCTAACCTCCATTCTGTATTGCAACAAAAGCATATAGTTAAAGATTTTTTGCCTCCATATTTCCACGAGCTCTATTTTTTCCAAGCTAATTTCGCATGATGTTATGAGATGAGTATTGTATTTCATAAAATGAGTTGAGAATAAACATTTGGAAAACATTTTTTTTAATAAATTAAGTATTGTTTAAGAAAGTGAATGAATGAAATATATATTATAATCATCAATGAAAATATATAAGTATAAATTGTTATTAGGGCTATACCATCGAAAATCTCAATCTGTGGTACACCTGAACTTTAAATTGATTATATATATTGTAAACTAAGTTTCATGTCACATAACATGTACCGCATTTATCCAAAACTACTTATTTTATTACAAACAATTTAAATTGCCAAAATATTATATTTTGAAATTTGCTAAAATCTGCTAATTTTTCCCTAAAAGCTCCCTCAAGTTTCGCGAATTTGCTAAAATCCCTAATTTTCTGTGACAATAAATCAATTTTGGGTAAATGTGGTATGAATTTACCAGTTTAGGATTTTTATAATGTGAAAATTAGTTTGGGGTAATGCGGCATGGATATATCACTTTGGAATTTTTTTTTCTGAACTGAAAATTTGGAGTAAATGTGCTAAGTGTGTGCTAGTTGTGGTATTAATCTTTGTGATTGATAGTGAAATCCTGCACTAATGGATCATGACTATCACATTACATAAACAAGTCTCAAAAGTACTTACAGCAGCCTGGGGAATGAGGTGGGTTGTCTCCACCCACATTACCTACAAACACAAACAATCAAATTATGTGAAGGGAATAACACGGTTTTTTTTTACCCATTAGACCAGTTGCAGGGGCTACTATCTGATAAACGTGAACAATTGGTGTTACTATATTTAGCCTAATTATTCACCCATATTAACGTTTATTTATTCCTTATTTGTCTATTTTATAAATGTCTCTCATAAGAACCTACCAACCTTTATTTGTGAGTTATCAGTTCTTCTCTCATTAGGTTTCAAGTTAGTTTAAATATATCAAGTCTCATTTAAGTTACTTATTAATGGTTATTTATTTATTTTAAATTTACCAACTTTTCTATTGAATTAACAACTTATTATTTGTCTTGCTTACCAACCCGTTCCATTCACCAACTCTTTTTAGAAAGTACTAATGTTCATTAGTGTTGTTACAAACTTTTACCCAGTTAAGTTACCAAGTTTTGTGTCACCACCCCTTCTTTAAGTTAGTTACTAATGTTTGTAACTTTTTTTTTTTTTTTAAATTACCAACTTACTATAAAAAATTACCAACCTTTATTTGAGTGTTTCCCTATTCTCCAGTTGAGATGCCAACTGGTTTTGGATTACCAAGTATCATTTGATTGCTTGTAACTACCATTTATTACTATTTTGTTAATTTACTAATTTTCTATTGAATTACTACTTTTATTTGCCTTGTTTGTCAACCTTTTGAATTTGCTAATTTTTTTAGAAATTGTCAATGTCTATTAGAGTGATTACCAACTTTTCTCCAATTAAATTATCAACTTGTTTGCATCACCAATTTCTATTTGAGTAAGGTATTGATATTTATTATATAATCTTTTACCAATCCTTGTTATCTATGTTTGTTTGGGTGACTTACTAAGTTTTCTCCAATTAAATTACCAATCAGTTCTAGGTTATAATTGCTTACCAACATTTATTTGTTTTTTTTCTTAAATCTACTAAAGTTTATATCGAGCTACTATTTTTATTTGTCTTAATAATCAATTTTTTAAATTTGTAATTTCTAGAAATTACCAACCTTACTGAGTGTGATTGACAACTTATCTCCAATCAAGCTACCAATTAGCATTGGTTTACCAACTCTAGAGTTAGTTACCAACTTTTTATTTTTAAATTATCAACTTCCCTTATTTCTGATAGAAAAATATATTACCTTTTCACCAACATTTTTTCTTTACCTTTTTTCTTGTAAATTCATATAAGAGTTGACAAATTTAAAGTGTAAGTAGAAAGGTGAACAAAAGTTGATAAAAGATAAGAAAAGTTGGTAAAGGAAAGAAAAATAAACTTGGTAAGTAATTCAAACGAGAGATAGTAACCCAAAATTAATCCATATCTTCATCAGAGCAAAGTTGGTAAGTCACTTTAATTAAGGTTAGTAATTTCTAAAAGAATTTGGTAAAATTAATGCGTTATTAAGAAATGCAAATAGAGTTTGTAAATAAATAGAAAAGTTGGCCAAAAAAAAAATTGTTGGTAAGTAACTTAAATAAGAGTTGATAATTCAATATTTGGTGATAATTTAATAGGACAATAATTGGTGAATCATGCTAGTTTAGATTGGTAATCTTAAAAAGCTAATAAATGTAAGAGGTTGCTAACCAAGTCAACTAAAAGTTGGTAACTCAATAAAAAATTTGATATGTACAAAAGAAAACAATTAAAATATTGGTAGTAATTCAAACAAGATTTATGGCAAAACATTTAATTGTCAATAAAATTTGACAAAAGTTGATGAATCACTCTAATTTAGATTAATAATTTCACATAAGAGTTAGTAATTCAAAACATTGTTAAACTTATGCAAATAAAAGTTGGTGAGTAGTACAAAACTAGTAATATAAACAGAACAAGAGAAAGTTGGTAACTTCATAAAAAATTTGGTAAGTTACCAACGGGTTACTTTTCTGCCAATTGTTTTTTCACATTTACCAACACTTGATAAATTTACCAGAAAAAAACAAAATCATTTTTTTAACCAAACAATAGAATTCTGCTTTTCCTAGAAGTTCTCTTTCAAAGACTCATTATAACATTTAAAATCCCTTATATCTTCTGCAACATTCGTCAACAATTCACAGAGAGAGCGTCAAAAGGAATTTGCAACTCTTGGTGACCTTTCTAATCTAGAGGGTCATTCCCTCAAAAAATACCCTGATATTAATCATAATAAAGAATTCAAGACTTCAAAAACAAAATCCAGAATTTCAGTTCCACGTGTTTTTTTGGATCTATGCCCTGTTTTCCTGAACAGAAATGTTTGAGGGAGTCGCATTATTCTCAACATACAATCGCAGTCGATGTTTTAATGACAGAAGATAAAGAAGGTACAGTTCGTTTCCATCTGTTCGTGGAAACCACAATGAACCTGTATCTGTCATTCGGATTTCCCTGTTAATGATGATTTTGCATGTTCCCGAATGTGAGCTTAAGTAGAAGAAAGAGGAAGCAGACTCACCACCACACCGAGGAAGTAATCTTCTCGCAAGCAAGTGAAGGATCGCGATCGATAGAAACCAGCAGATTCTGATGCAATAGGAGGAGGAAGAGGAGGAGGAAGGAGGAGGAGGCTTGCAAGCCATTTCCTTCATATTCTCGTTCGAATTTTGTTGGTCTTCTCCTCTTGAGGCGTGAAGGGTTTTATATGATATGATGATGATGTTCTCTTCGAAAGTCAGACGTGTCTCGATCAAATTTGGCAGGTATTGACAAAATGGACAGAAGTGGTTGGTTTACTTTTAGGAAATAGCCGTGCTTAAGAAGTGAATCCCGTAAAGTCTTTGGCACAAATACTTGTTTTCTTCAGTTCAAACTTCAAATGAGATGTGCTAAAGCGTTATAATTATATGGACGCAAGGTTTGAAAGTTTCCGGAGAAAGAGGCTGATGTCACTTTTTCTGTCAATCTCTTCTTCATCCTGCTGGTTCTTCCTCTTTTTGTTTGAATCAATAGGATGCAATACCGCAGCAATTGCCGCGATAGCACCGATATCGACTGGTATCAATGAGGCTTTCATTCTCCCCGTGATTCTGGCTGGTAGTGGCACTGCTATACAATGGCTGCTGCTATTTAAAACCATGCTTGGCACATTAATCGTAGTTAATTTGAAGATGAAAATTTTGACAAGTAGGACTACATTTCTCTTTAAACAAAACAAGCAGAATGAAGATCAGTTTTTGAAAATGAAATGTTGGTGAAATCAAAAGAAGTGAAGTTATGCAATGTCCAATGAAGTGACTCTACGTGCTCAGGGACGTGGCTCCGGTGTTCCTACATTGATCTCTTTAAACTTTAGTTTTTGCCAGACTCAATCAAATCCAAGCTAAAACCTTCCGATCAGTCCCCTTTCTCTCTCCTCCCTCTTCAACCGAGCAATGTGCCAATCACCACCGCACCACCTCTCTTCCCTTTCCCTTTTGCCCACAGCCTTCGTCGTTGCCGTACATTCAACCACCACCGTCTAGGAGATTTCCACCTTACTGCCCGCTGCAACCACCGCCATCGTTGACTGTAGGCGGGATTCACATCTCTCTCTGTCTCTCTCAACGAAGCTCGAGGTGGTGGCATTCGCACCACCTCAAGCTTGGTTTGTTGGGACAAAGGGTTTGGTTCGGCACCAACGGATCGATGTCCTATTTACCCGAGATGCTTAACTTTTAAAGAAATGATATGGTTTCTACTAAAGGATGTTCGAAAAAAGAACAATCTATTTGAGAATGATCGCGCATGGGATGATCCTTTGAAAAGATCATATTTATCCTCAGCAAAAGGAGTACAAATATGCTTTATTTATGTCCATCGATGGAATGAATCATAATTCCTCAAGAAACAGGGTTTTTGGAACAATGCCCATGTAGAATCTAGAACATCAAGAAACATGACATAGGCTTATTTAATACCCTAGAGTCAGACACCTTTGGCACTGGACCTTGACAAGCTTCCGTGATTCAATGGTCTGCATTACAAATAAATTCGTTGTTAAAGATCTTTCACAATCATAATATTAGTGAACTGTGTCTATCTCCTAGTTACTTTTTTTCTCTTTCCTTAAAGATGTTATGCAATGAATTGAGTGGATTTCTAATTTATAAAATAAGGTAGTCCATTGTTCTAAAATGGGTTTTGAGAGTGCTTACGGCATCCTGGGGATGGGGATGGATTGCTTCCACCCGAACCGCCTGCAAACATGGACAGTCGTTACCAACAATGTGATAGATAAAATCAATCAAGGAGTAAAGAACAGCCCAAGTGCCATAACTTGGCACGGAGGGACACTTAAGTGCCATAACTTCAAAATTGTACACTTGAGTGTCAGTTTTGAAGTTAAATGGGACACTTAAGTACCACTCCGGCGAAAATCCGGTCAAATGGCTGACGTGGCGACTTTCCAGCGAGTTTGGTCCAAAACGGCGTCGTTTTGCACGCTGACGTGGCGGAGAAAATGCAAAAACGACGCCGTTTTGTGCATACGTGTAAATAATAATATAAAAATTAATTAAATTAGATTTAAATTAATTTTATTTAAAATATTCAAAAATTAAAAAAATTAAGACAAATTTAAAAAATTAAGAAAAATTTAAAATTTTTAAAAAATTAAGAAAAATTTAAAATTTTTAAAAAATTAAGAAAATTTAAAATTTTTTAAAAAATTAAGAAAAATTTAAAATTTTTAAAAAATTAAGAAAAATTTAAATTTTTTTAAAAATTAAGAAAAATTTAAAAATTTTAAAAAATTTCAAAAATTTCAAAAATTTCAAAAATTAAGAAAATTTCAAAAAAAAAAATAAAAAGGGGGGTTCGAACGGGCGGGCCGAGGGCCGAGCCCTCGCTGCCGCCGCCTCCCGCCGTCGCCGGAAGGGCCGGCGACGGAGGGGGCAGGGTCTCGCCGGGGTCGCCGACCCCCGGCCGACCAACGGTGAGGGCCGCGAGCCCTCGCCGCCCGCCGGCCCTGCGACCCGCCCAACCCTCCCCACTCCGTCGCTAGCCCTTCCCGGCGGCGGCGGCGAGGCGGCGAGGGCTCGCGAGCTCGCGCCGGATCCGGGCGAGGGCCGCGACCCTCGCCCTAGATCCGGGCACGGGCCGCGATCCGACGAGGGCTCGCAGGCCCTCGCCGTCTGTCGGCCGGGGGTCGGTGACCCCGGCCGACCCTCCCCCTCCGTCGCCGGCCCTTCCCGGCAACGGCGGGAGGCGACGGCGACGAGGGCTCGGCCCTCGGCCACCCCGTTCGAACCCCCTTTTTTTTTTTTGAAATTTTCTTAATTTTTTAAAATTTTCTTAATTTTTTAAAAATTTTCTAAATTTTTTAAATTTTTCTAAATTTTTCTAAATTTTCTAAATTTTTAAATTTTCTTTTTTTTAATTTTTGAATATTTTAAATCTAATTTAATTAATTTTATATTATTATTTACACGTAGACACGAAACGGCGTCGTTTTTGTGTTTTCTCCGCCACGTCGCATGCAAAAACGACGCCGTTTTGGACCAAACTCGCCGGAAAATGGCCACGTTAGTTATTTGGCCGGATTTTTGCCAGAGTGGCACTTAAGTGTCCCATTTTACTCCGATATTGGCACTTAAGTGTACCATTTTAAAGTTATGGCACTTAAGTGTCCCTCCGTGCCAAGTTATGGCACTCCGTACCCCAACCTCATCAATCAAGATATACGAAGGAACGAAACTGAAATCGGTGCTTTTTAGGATCCGAATCTAGTGATATGAGTTCATGGAATGGATGATATATTAAGTACCTGCAAACAAGTCAACTTGCCTTTCTTTTCAGACAATTTAACCTTGATTAGGCGCAAGATTTGTATCTTCTTACTCTAATTGCATCTTAGATAGAGTTAAGTGAAGATTTTGAGATTTTTCCATTACGGCTCCATTTGTTTCGGGGAAAATGTAACATTTCTGGAAAATATTTTCCACAAAAGTTTTTTCTTAGGAAAATGATAATATTTTCTGGTATTTAACTGAAACTTAAAAATGAAATGAAAAACATTTTTTTTGTCGTGATGGAAAATTTGATTTAATTTTTGAAAATAGACATATTATTTGGGGTCTAATTTCCTAAAAAAACTCCAACTTTAGGTCCAATCCCAACTCTACCCTGAACTTTTTTTGTTCCATAAAAAACTCAAACATTAGGTCCAGTCCCACTTTTACCTTAATTTTTTTTTTGTCTCATAAAAAATCACAACTTTTACGTGAGTCCTAAATCGGCTCCCATTAACCCTGAGTCCAAAATTCAAAACTCCCGAGTGCAAGCTATTCAAGCATCCTGAGTAGAGTGTCAAGAGCGCAAGCTCTTTGACCACGAGAGATTGAAGATTGAGCGCAAAATCGAAGATCTCTAAGCGAGATAGAAGGAAGACTTGATAATAGTGTTTGAAGAAAGCCAGCATTAATTGCTAAAGTTTTTATCTAAATTTCATATCCAATAAGACATCATTTGGGTTTACATGGAAGATCATCTACAATAGAAGTCTTCTTGAATATAAAGTTTTGGAAAAGATCCGGAGCAATGACATGGAATACCATGTAACTACAGGCAATTTTGGATGGAGGGTTAATGGAAAAAAAGTTCAAGGTGGAATTGAGAGTGTATCTAAAGTTGGTGGTTTCTATAAGACAAAAAAAAAGTGTATGGTAGAATTCAGACTTGACCAAAAAGTTGGGGGTTTTTTATATGATGAAAAAATCTAGGATAGAATTAGGAGGGGGCTAAAGTTGATTTTTTTTTTTTTTTTTTTTTTTTTTTTTTAAGGGTGTTAGGCCCATTATTAGAGTGCTAGTAACTTATACATGGGCAGCCGGGGAACCAGGTATTGGCAATGTAATCCTAGGTCCAATTGCAATGGACCTTAACCTAGGCATCATAAATTGAGGCACAGGCAGTCAGTCCGGTGCCTGGCCTTAACGGACACGAGCACGAGCACTTGGGTCTTGAGTTTGGCCTTGATGGACCTATACACGACCTTGGTGGACCCGGGCATGGCCTTTGTGCCCATGTACTAGCACATTAGAGACAAGCATCAAGGCTTTGGACCTGGCCTTAATGGACCTTGAGGGCTAGAGCACAAGCACGGGTCATGAGCTTGGCATTGATGGGCTCGGGCTAGGCGCCGGAGATTTGGTCTTGGACACAGGGATTCGGGAATCAACCTTGGGGTTTCCATGCCCAGTGTAAAGTTTCAGATCAAATGTTGAGATTTAATCATATTTCGAAAATAGATTTCCCATTTTTTATAGAAGAAATCATTTTTCTAAATTTAAGTATAAGTTTTCCATTAACTAGGAAAATATTATCTATTGACTCATTTTCCTAGGCAAACCAAATGTCAAGAAATGTTTTTTTGGAAAATATATTCCACAAAACAAACGGAACCTACATTATGAAAGATGTCCTCTTATAAGTAGGGCATTCGTAAATTTTTGTCCAATCATCTATGGACATTATAAAAGGAAGAAAGTACATGCAATACACCTTCATTTGAGAAACTAGACGAGACTAAAATTTCATTTACTGAATCAAAACTCTGCTTGCACGAGAGAGAGAGAGAGAGAGAGATATGCACCGTTTTGACTACTGTGTCCGCAACCTTGAGGATTGATGGACCTTCCAGCTAAAGGTCAAATGAAGATGGAGGAGCAGCATCACGATAAACCAGCAAACCATGTTCCTGGACAAAGTGTTGCTTGCCTTTGCCATCTCTCTCTCTCTCTCTCTCTCTCTCTCTCTCTCTCTCTCTCTCTGTGAATCCTTAATGAGGAAGATATATCCATCTATATTTATTAACCACCGACGCGAAGCCGTGTAGTCTTCTCGGGCAACTAACATCTGTTTGACCATCAACGAAGCAGTCATTTTCAGTGTCTAATATCCGATTTTTGTCTAAGCGTACCTCGCTCGTTGGCTCTCCTACGGTCTACAAAAGAATCAAATGACCTATGGACGCGAAGTCGCGCGCCGGTCTTTCCGGGCTACCGGGCTACAAGAGAAGGAAATTATTTGTTTGACCTTGAACGAGGTCATCATTTTCAGTGTTTGCTTTATCATCTAAAATATGGAAAATAATCTGAGCGTTTTTTGACTATTTCATAAGAAGAAGAAGAAACTTCTATTTTTTTTAAGGGGGGCTTAGAGACGATATATAGTTTGTGTACAAAAATGAAACCCTGGAATTATACTAAGTTAGATTTGTACATCATATACATTGGAAAAGTAAATTATGCCGATTGGACTAGAGATTGGTAGCGGTCCACTTCTTATATGTCATGACACTTTGATATAATATAAATAAGTAAAACTTTCTCGACGCGATTTCATATGCAAGTTCATTTGAAGGTATTGATACGTCGTCTCATGAGAAATTAAGTAAATTATAAAGAAGGGGAGGGGTCTTCTCTAGTCTCACATCGCTTAGGGAGGAGTCATGGGCTAGTTTATAAGGCTCGTAGTCCCTTTATTTTGTATAATGTGTTTTAAAGCCGTAAGGACTCAGTATCCAAAGCGGACAATATTATAGGCCTTGGTCGTTACGTCATAAGTGTAACTCAAGAAAACATTTAGACATGCCTCCAATCATATTAGTTGTTCAAGTAGGATAGATTGGATTCCTTTTGTTAAGTATAATACCATGTCAACTGAATAGGTGGGTATAATTTATCTCTAATCCATTTAGTTTAATTCTACCAGTTGGCTTAACTTTTAGATTAGATATTCCAATTACATACATTTAGTTCCATATAACTTTAACTTTTAGGTTGGATAGTTTTACACGATATCAAAGCTCTGGTTAAAAGTTTGAATCCTGACATTTTTCTCTCGAACTAATTGCTCGTGGCTGGTTTACATGAGTTGACTCGGTCAAAAAAGGAGCCGTGCCCATTTCACAACAACTAAGCCACGTCATGCGCGAGGGATTAGCTTACACGAGCTTGATCCTTTAGCCCACTTTTTGGAGAAAATATTAGGTGTGTTTAATATGTTAGGTAGGATGATGCATTAAACCATATAATGATTGACACGTGGCAAATCCGGGCCCACCTGTCAGTTGGACCAGCAAAATTTCTAGGAGTGATCAGTTCCCGGTTCGGTCCGGTTCCAAACCAAACCTAGAGCACTAGTTCCCAAAATTGGGAACTGTGGACCAGACCGTTTGGTCCTAAGATCGGGAACTGACCGAACCATCGGTTCAAGTCCGGTTCAACAAAATTGGCACTTTTTTTTTATAATAAAGAGTGACCGTATTTCGGATTGACCGATCAATCCAATTCGGTTCTCGGGCGATTCAACAAAATTAATTACATATGTTTCCACATGCAAAATATTCAAACTCTACTTGTGTGAATATTAATTTTACTTGGTGTGTTTCACACTTAATCTTAATCATAAAGGCTATGAGCAATTTGGCTAGAGGTAATGTTTGGCTTAGGTTTTATAGACAATCTCTCTTCTGCTCTTTGAATGTTAAGTTGATGTGGAACTCTCAGAGGTATCTCTTGGAGCCCTAATCCCACATCGAGTAAAAAATGAAATTAACAAGTAGGTTTTCTCCATAAATAAAAGAGTAACATGAAAAGTTTTAATGGTCTCTTAACCACGTAAGAGATTAAATAAGTTATAATGTTTATATATTATATATTATATGTATATAAATTATATATATAAAAATTTAGTTCGATCTAGTTTCCACCTTGAAATCGGACCGACTAGCCACCAATTCCAAGATTAGGAATCGGGAACCGGACCGCCAACCATGGAACCAGGTTCACCCTTTAACGCTCTGTCTCTCTCCCCTTTACTCTCTTTCCTCCCCTCCGTTTCTGCCCATCTCTCTCTCTCCCTCTTCTCTCTCTACTTTTCTTTTCTTTCCCCTTGCGTATGCCATGGCTTGAGCTTGAGTCGGCTCATGGCCGCTTCAGGTCGAGGAGGGCTGGCATGCCGTCGGACGCAAAACTCGAGAGCTACCCAAAGCTCCGAGTTTGAGGTCGAGCTTCATTGCCAAAGCAGCCATGGATGAGTGTCATTCATGGCTGGCCACGAGCTTCGTCCATGGTGGATGGGGAAAAACGGTACCTAGAGATCAGTAGCATACCCCAACGAATGAACGAACAAGTAGCACAATAGAGCAAGACGGACGAGGATGACCCAGGTGATGAAATCACATTAAATAAGGAAACCGAAGCCGACCTGATACGCCTACGCGTACATTTACAAAACTCAGCCGCCCATTTCCTCCTCCCAGCTCCACATCCAACCTCACCTGCTGAGATTCTTCTAAAAAGTTTGGGTTTTTATTTTTCTTTTCATCTCTCCTCGTCCATCCATCCGTTGGGTCCATCCATCCGTTCAGTTGTCATCTCGGAGACCTTTTGGGAGATGGGTTTCATCTTCTCGAGTGAGTCTTTGCGTTCTGTGCCCCTTGTGCCGGCGGCGACGGCCATGGACGAGCGTCGGCGTGCTCTTGAGCAAGTCGGCCATGAGCTGACTCGAGCTCAAGCCATGGCAGACACAAGAGGAAAGAAAAGAGAAGTAGAGAGAGAAGAGAGAGAGAGAGAGATGGGCAGAAACGGAGGGGAGGAGAGAGAGTAAAGGTGAGAGAGACGGAATGTTAACGGAGAAAGTGGGTGCAGAAATTTTGCTGGTCAACTGACAGGTGGGCCTGAATATGCCACATGTCAATCATAGTATGGTTTAATGCATCATCCTACCTGGAATATTAAACACACCTAATATTTTCTCTACCTTTTGGGTTAAGGGTACTCTCTCTCTCTCTCCTGCGTCTGCTTTACTCCCGACAATCATCGTCAATGACAATCATTGAACAATACCACCACCAATCACGACCCTAACCATGCCAGCACCGTGGCTCAATTGATAAGAGACTCCCTCCCATGGAAGACCGAAAAGGCAATCTCCCGCTGCAATGACAAAAGTCGATTTCTAGGACATTGTAGAATTTCCTCCACAAAGGTAATGTTTCAAATCCCGTCGTTGTTCACAAGTCCGTTTAAAGAGATGCAAGATGCAATGAAGTTGGAGCCAAAGTTCGTGAAGAAGCTAAAGGCGGGCAAGTCATAAGATTTCTTTGACATCTTCGATGGTCACGATGGAGCATAACTAGTGGAGGCGTGCATGGAGAATTTGCATCAACTGTTGGCGGAGGAAGATGGATAGGGTGACAACCAACATAGGAGATAAAGACAATGGGGTCGACGGTGGAAGTGGTCGTGGTGGAGAGGGAGGTCATGGTGGCGACAGTGAACTTCGTTGATGGCCATCGAATTTTGGAACAGACAATGCACGGAGTGAGAGAGAGTGAAAATAGTTTTCTCCAAGAAAATATATTAGCAAGTAATGTTGAGAGCACTGCCTCTCTCCAATTTTTCTAGACTTTTCTATAACTAATATCTACAATGGGTAGTTGTAGCTTGTGGTGTTCAAAGCTTCTTTAGAGCGCGTTTGATAACTCTTCTATTCCCGAGAACAATTTCTAATTAGAATTGATTCTTTTTTATTCTGTTTCTGGGAACAATTTCTAAGTATTTTAAGCCGTTTGGTAATTATCCAAAATTTCAATTCCTAGAATAGAATTGCATTTGATACTACACTCAAAATCTCTACTCTAAATTATTTTCTTTTAATTTTTAAATAATTTATTATTTTTCCTTTTTTTTCCCTTTCTTTCTCTTATTTTTCTTCTTCAAGTCACTAGTCACCGGCCTTAAGTTGACCGATGATCAGCCAGACGAGGGCTGGCAACCTCACCGGAGCGTCACCGGCCCTCATCGGCCGAGCCTCGCCAGCAATTGGGTGAGTGACCTCGCCTAAATCTAGTGAGGCCGAGCTTACCCAGCCACCAGCAAGGCTCGACCTTGCCAGATCTGGGTGAGGTCAAGCCTCACCGATGGCCGGGGGAGGCCTAGGCGAGACTTGCTTGGCCACCGGCGAACTTGTTGGACCGATTGCTGACGACAAACAGCAATGGGCGGTGGACGGCAACAATGGCGATGGCAGTAGATGAAGAAGAAGAAAGAGGGAAGAAGAACAAGAAAAAGGAAAACAAAAAAAGAAAAAAAAAGGTGCTTGATTCTAGAATTGTTCCTGGAAATAAGAATCAACTTTTTTTTTTTTTCGATTCTACTTCAAATCTGTTCCTAGAAACAAAAATTTTATCAAACGCATTTCTGTTCCAAGTATACTCATGGGAACAAAAGAACATAAACAAGCACTGTTTGGCAAGTTGCCAACACATGCCCTTTGTGTTAGGTAAGATGAGTGGTTGAAAATAAGTTGAAAAGTAGGTGAAGCTTGTAATTTTAGAATAGGCCACATTGGACTCTTCTAGTACACTAGTCTTGTATGGGTATGTAAATAGCCACCTAAGCTTAATAGAAATACACAACCATTTATGTCTCAACAATAATAAAGATATCTTTAGTAAATATAATATCAACAAATTGTAATGTTTAACATTGAAAGTCACCCATATTACAAAGTAATCATCCCCAGATTATTAAATATCCTTGGCAGCACCTTTGGCAGTCACGAACTCACTTATATGGTTTTATGGACTCATTGCAACAAAGCCATTTAGTTAAAGATTTTTCGCCTGCATATATCCATGAATTTTATTTTTTTTCCTAGCTAATTTGGCACGTTTTTTTTAGGATGTTATGAGATAAAGTAAAGTACTGTATTTCATAAAATGGATGCATCTATTTTGTAAAAAATCAACGATTTGAAAAATATTTTTCTAAAAATATCTTTTATTTGTTTAAGAAAATAAACAGATGAAAAATTATTTTTATCATCAATGATAATATTTATGCATAAATTATTATTAATAATGAAAATACTTTTTGTTCACTAATTCTTTCAAACAATATAATCGATAGTTTTTTGAATTTTTGTTTGAATCATCGCAAAACGAACTGATGAATCCTAAGTGTCACGTTATTCTAGAAGAGGGTTGATGAGTATTTACAGCAACCTGGGGAAGGAGATGGGTTGCTCCCTCCCACACCACCTACAAACGCAAACAATCAATTATGGACCAGTTTAGATCCTACTATTCGATAAACACAATAAAAATTATTTTAATGCGAATTAATTTGTATAAATGTATATATAACCTAATTATTTAATTATTTTAAATAACCTATCTTATTTAAGCAATAGAAATTTGCTATTCTTATATTTTTATTTTGCAGAATTAGATGATTGACAACGTCCTTTCAGATTTTTGTGCATTTACCGGATTCCACTTGTTTTTTTTTTTGGGTAAAGAACCGGATTCCACTTGTTCATCTCTAATTAATAATGAAACCTAATTACAAATTCAACCTCAAACTTTGAAAAGCCCATGCATATATTAAAAAAAAGAAGTTAAACCGCAGATAGTATTAAGATAAAAGAAAGTAAAACATTTCTTATAGCATATCCAAGCCCATTCAAGAGCATCACCTTGTCATGTAAAGGTAAATAAATAAAGTATAAGGAAAAGGATTGATAAGTATAATTGTATACCATGTTAAAATCTAAGCTACGAGGAGATGAGAGACTATATATGTAGATAAGTTTATTATAGGCTCTGTAAACTTATGATGTGAAATACGTATATATGAAAAAGATTAACCGTGCAATTCGCGAGATATGTTGGACCAACATAAAAGCACAATGATAATATATATTAAATATATATTTATAATACATACACTAGTATAATGAATTGCAAAATTGTTTAACTTCTTTTAGGTTTTATGTTAATATTATCACATCATAGATTATAGCATTATGCTAATAAAAACTAGAGATTAAAGTGTAAATGACAAAACTTTATCACTTTGTATATGAGATTTATAAAGCTAAGGTTTTAGACATTAGTGTGATTATACTTGGAAAGAAATCGTTTACAATCATAAAAAATGAGAAAAAAAAAAGTCGCAAAGTTCAGGCTCATTTTCATTTGATAACGAGTGGAATTTAGGTTAGGCGAGATATCGATATTTTAAAAGATAAGAGTATATGGTGATGGTGTGCCTTTCTTCAAGGACAAATCGGTGAATCACGATAATTTAGATTGGTAATTTCTAAAATGAATTAGTAAATGTAGGGCGTTGTTAACCAAGTTAAATATAAATTGGCAACTTAATAGAAAATTTGATAGACTAGAAAAAGGGAATAATCAAACATTGGCAAGAAATTTAAATAAGAGTTTATAACCAGAAACTAGTAGACCAACAATATCACAAAAATTGGTCAATTACTCGAAACATTTATAAGTTTAAACGGTTAATACTACGAAAAACCCTAAATTAGTATATTTGTGACAAATTAACTCTAAAATGTTTTTTTTATCACGAAAAGCCTCAAATTGGTACATTTATGATGAACTTACCCTCTATTAATTTTCGTTAAATTGAATTAATATCATGAAAAACCACAAACTAGTACATCCATGACAAACGGAGAATAAAATCTCAAATTGATATATTCATCAATTGTCACATGTCATCCAACTTAGTAATTCAATGATAAAATATAATGAAAACTAATTTAGGGTAAATTTATTACAGATGTACCAATTTTTTATTTTTGTGGTATTAACCTTAAAAGTTGGTAAATTAGTATAAAAAAAACTATGAATTCGCATACTCTTGGTAATCTCATAAAAGTATGGGTAAGTTACCTAAAAAAAAGTCATGTGTCATTTGTTTACCATCTTTTAACACTTATAGAAATTTATCAATACAATATATATATATATATATATATATTTTCTTTTTTTCTTTTCTTTTCTTTTTTTTTCTCTTTCTAAGATTCATTATAATATTTAAAATCCTTCCTTTCTTCCGCCACCTTTCAGGCTTTCACCAATTATTCGCAGAGAGCAGCATCAAAAGTCACGATCTTAAGTTCCCCATGTTTTAATCCGCGCCCTGTTTTCCTAAACAGAAACAGTTGACCAAGTTGCATTAATCTCAACATAGAATCACAGTCGACGTTTCGTTTCCATTGCTTTGTGGAAAATCACAGTCAAGCTAAATATCTTGTCTGGATTTTTCTGTCAACGATGATTTTACACATTCCTAACCGTGAGCTTAAGTAGAAGAAGGAGGAAGCGGACTCACCACTACATGTCGGACCGTCACCTAATCTTGCGAGCAAGTGAAGGATCGCGATCAATAGAAAGCAGCAGATATTGATGTAATAGGAGGAGGGAGGAGGAGGAGGAGGAGGCTTGTGACCCATTTTCTTCATTTTCGCTTTCGAATTTTGTGATCTCCTCTTCCTGAGGCATGAAGGGTTTTATATGATACGAGCCCCAGCTACACAGTCGGTGATGTTCTCCTCAAAAGTCAAATGTGTCTTGGTCAATTTTTGCATGCGTTAATGGATGGAGAGAACTGGTTGGTTTTTGACTTTTAGGAAAGAATCGTTCTCAAGAAGTGGATCCCATAAAGTCTTGGCACCAGCGCTTTAGATAGAGGTCGCGATGTCACTATTTCTGTCATTCTCTTCTCTAAGTACGTGCAGACGCAATGTTTGAATTTTTTTTTCTCACTCTCTTCTTCATCCTTCCTTGCTTCTTTTGGTTTGAAATTAATAGGGTGCACTATTTCTGCGATAGCAGCCACTATTGACTACTATAAGTGAGAATTTTATTCGACCCCTGATACCGGCCGAAGACCGTTACCGCTATTCAATGGTAACTATTTAAAACCATGGCTGGCACATTAATTGTAGTCAATTTGAAGATGGAAATTTTAACAAGTAGGACTATTATTTTCTTTGAAGAAAAACTAGGCAAGAAGATAAGAGTTTGTGAAGTCCCAATGTCCGCTTCCATGTAGGAAGAATTATTGTCCCGAACTCCCTTATGGAATTATACTCTTCAATCAAGTCCTTTGCGTAAGTTTTTGGAATTATTTACTAAATTTTCAAGCATGATTATCCATTTTTCAAGGTGAAATGTTGTTGAAATCACATTAAATGAAGCTGCATATTGAGAAGCATTATTGTTTGTGTAATAAAGTGACTTCAAATGCATAGGGAGGTGGATCCGCTGTACCTATTCTGATCTCTTCCTCCATCTCATCCATCAAATTTTAAGAGATAGTCCATTTTTAAGGCTAGGCAATGTGCCAATCACCTTCACACCACCTCTCTTCTCTAGCATTATCGGTTGTTGCCGCGCATTCAACGACCACCATCTCGGAGATTTCCACCTTACTGATCGCTGCAGCCCGACCACGATGACTAGGCAAGATTCACATCTCTTTCTCTTCTCTCAGAGACAGCAAATCTACTTGCTTAGGTCTTAAAGAGTGTTGGAATGTCCAGTCCAAATACTCATATTGATAGATGGATCAAGATTATTTTTATATATAAAAAGCATATAAATTCCATTGTTGAGCGATACAAGATATTTCAATGAAGATATTATATTATATCTACTTATTGATATTCAAATAAGAACAAATTAATTGAGAATCTTGGTATACTCAGTGATCCTTTGAAAAGATCCTCAACCAAAAGGAGTACAATATGCTTTATTCTTGTCCTCCGACCTAATGAAAAGCACTACCTCAAGAACAGGTTCTCTTGAACATCGTGTAGGTAGAGAACCTAGAAAATCAAGAAACATTGAATAGGAATATTTGATACACTAAAGTCACCCGTATATCCCGATTAACAACTTTGGCACTGGACCTCAACAAGCTTCCATGATTTAATGGTCTGCATTACCAAAAAAAAAAAAATCAGTTAGGGTCCGTTTGTTTAAGAGAAAATTATTTCTCAAAAATTATTCTTCAACTTTCTCATATTTGGATTACAAAAAAATTTACAAAAAATTAATCGATTTACGGAAAAAATTTCATGGATTGAAAACGACAAGCAAATTAACCACTAAACAATTTACATTTTGGCAGGAAGGAAATCGCTTTTTTAATCATTAAACAAATAAAAATTAACCATTTTCCTTGAAAATAATTTCCATAACAAATATTTTTCTTTATCATATAATTTTCAGTGAAACAAATGTACTTTTTAAAGATTTTTCGGATACATAACATTAATAAATTTGTCTGTCTTCTAGAACGTTTTGAAACAAATGGAGGAGAGATACATAAGATAGTCTATTGTTTTGAAAAGGGGCAAGATAATGCTTACGGCATCCGGGGGAATTAGGTGGATCATTTCCGCGTGAAACACCTGCAAACATGAACAATTATTATATGAATTTGATCTTTGATTCTACGAATAATGTGATGCATAAAAACAATCAGATATATAAAATAGCAAATCTGAAACTTGTGCTGATTTTCAGGATCCGAATCTAGTGATATGATATGATCTCATAGAATTTGATGACAAATAAAATACCCGCAAACAAATTTAGTCGCCTTTTTATTTTTGGACAAATTTGATCTTGCTTAGGCGAAAAACCTTTATCATCTTATTCCGGTTACATCTCAAGTGGAGTAAAGTGAAAGTTTTGAGGATTTTCATTACATCATGAAATATATCATCTTATTAGAGGTGCCAAAACCAAACCAGAAAATTGAAATTGATCCGAACCAGTTCGAATTTTTGTGCATTTTCAGTTTTGTTCAGGTTTTGATTTGAATAATAAAAAATAACCATTTTTTTCTTAATTCCAATTCAAATTGAAAATCATCCATTTTCTTAATATTACAATTTACACAATCTCTTTCATTTTCCACAAAACCTCTTTTTAATATTTCCAAAAAAAAAAAAAAAAACCTTGCTAATCCGATCCTAACAGAGTTTTTGGTTTGGGGCGTTTTATTCAAAGTTAATGCCACTTATCTTAGGACACTGTTTCCTTAATAGGAAGAAAGTAACATATAATTTGAAATATTAGGACACTGAATAGGAAGAAAGTACATATAATATAAAATATAAGAATTGAGAGAGAGAGAGAGAGAGAGAGAGAGAGAGAGAGAGAGAGAGAGATGTACCATTTTGACTATTATGACCACAACCTTGAGGATTGATGGACCTTCCAGCTGACGTAAAATGAAGATGGAGGAGCAGCATCATAATAATGCAGCAAACTATGTTCATAAGCAAAGTGTTGTTTCCTCATGTTCTCTCCCCTCTCCCTCTCTCTCTCTCTCTCTCTCTCTCTCTCTCTCTCTCTCTGAATTTCTAGTAAGAAAGTTTAGCTCCATCTATATTTATACAGGAATCAAATAACCTACTACGGGCAATCGTACGTAAGTTAGTCTTCTCGGACTATAGAAGAAGCCGGAACCGGACCGAACCGGACCAGACCGGCCGGTTTGGGCGGTTCCCATGGTCGGCGGTCCGTTCCCGATTCCTAATCTTGGAACCGGCGGCCGGTTGGTTCGGTCCCCGGTTCCAAGGTGGGAACCGGACCTACCGGACCGAAATTTTTTATATATAATTTATATTCATATAATAAATAAACACATATAATTTATTAATATTATATATGAAACTTATTGCAATCGGAATTGCAATTTAGGTAACAGACCACCAAAATGTATGTTTGACCTTGAACAACAAGAAAAAAGTATAAAAGAGAGATTGTCTATAAAACCTAAGCCAAGCACAACCTTTAATCACGTTGTTAGTGTTTATACAAATTTGTGCGTTTTGCACGTGGAAACATGTGTGAGTAGTTTTACCTCACTGATTGGCTCTTTAGTGAATGGTCCAAAAAATAAAATGCTTATTACAGGAATTAAATGACCTACAGCGCGAAGTCATACGCCAGTCTTCTCGGGCTACAAAAGAAGGAAACATTTGTTGGACCTCGAACGAAGTCGCCATTTTCAGTTTCTGATATAGACTTGACCAAGGCACTGGACCAATTGGCTCTCAAACGTAGTAAACAATCTAAGCATTTTTGGCATATACAGAAGAAGGAGAAGAAGAAACTTCTGTTTTCTTAAGGGGGTCGAAGATGATATAAAATTTCCAGGGTACATAACCCTCGGATTTTTTTATATTAAGTTAGATTTGCATGTCATCTACGGTATGTGAAAGATAAAGTTTTTAGATCAAGGTCTGGAGTAGACAACCGATAGTGGTCCATTAGCTTTTCCATATCATCTCATGGCGCTTGATATAAGATAAATAAGTAAAACTTTCTCGATGTGATTTCACATACAAGCTCATTTGAAGGTATCAAATCTCGTCTCATGGTAAATTAAGTAAAAAGTTAACACAGGGATTGGAAAAGGGACACATCGGAGACTCCAACAAGGGGAATCTAACAAGATGTGTTTTGGTATTCTTATAGTTAGAGAATGGTGAATAGGGCAAAGGACATGTCAAAAAATTTGTTAGTTTAACTCAAGAAAACATATAGACATACCTTCAATCTTATTAGTTGTTCAACATCAATTGAATACTTGGTTATAATTGGTCTTACTTTCATTTAGTCGCATTCCACCTATTGGCATAATTTTTAGTTTAGATATTATGATTACATACATTTAGTTTTGTACCACCTAAAGGATTAAGATATTTTACCATGATATTAGGGCTTAGTTCAAGAGTTCGGATCCTGACACTTTCCTTTAGAACTCATTGCTCATGGTGGGTTCACAAAAGTTGACTCACTCAAAAAAGGAGCCGTGCCCATTTCATAATAACTGAGCCAAGTCACGCACAAGTAAGGGATCATCTTACATCATTTAGCATTTAGCCAACTTTTTGGGATAAAGGCTCTCTCTCTCTCTCTCTCTCTCTCTGCGAGCACCGCCGATCACGACCCTAACCATGCCAGCCAAAAAGGCAATCACCCAGGCTCAAAAAGTTGATCACGACCCTAACCACGCCAGCGTTGCGGCTCAATTGATAGCATCTCCCATGAAAGCACAAAGGTAAGTGTGAAGGCCAAATTCGTTGATTTTTAGTAACACCTTGTAGTCTCCACAAAGGTAATGTCCAAATTGGTAACACTTGAAGTTCTCAATTTTTGTTTTTCACATATTGCCCATACTATTCCAAGAAAATGCGTATGTATAGTTAGAGGGCCCATTGCCTTATAAGGCAGCCAAGAACTCCCTCCCTAGGCGATGTGGGATAAGAGAGGGAAGTCTTATTTGCTTGCGTATGTCCGGGGATTGAGGCACAGACGCACCACCATCCCTCATCCCCGTGTCACCCTCTCCACCCCTTAGAAGCACAGCGAGTGTCACACTCTCCATCCCTTAGAAGCATAGCGTCCTCGCGCCGATCTTAGTCCATCCCTTCGACACTAATCTGTTCACTCTCCACCTCTTTGGACACTTTTGTTCACTCTCAAGACTACCCAAAAAAAAATGCGCATATACAATTAGAGGGCTCATTGCCTTATAAGGCAGCCAGAACTCCCTCCATAGGCGATGTGGGACGAGAGAATACCCCTTCCTTGCACATGTTCGGGGATCGAGGCGCGGATGTACCGCCATCCCTCCTCCTAGTGCACTGCTGCTCGGGCCGTCACACTTTCCTCGCCCGTGTACTGCCGATGCGATCTTAGTCCGTCCCTCCGTACTGCCCCGGGTCTAGGTCGCCACGGTTTTTCACAAGTCCGTAGAAAGAGAGATGCAAGGCACAATGAAGGTGGAACTAGAGATCATAAAAGAAGCTAAAGGCGGGCAAGGCGTAAGATTTCTTCGACATCTGCGATGGTCATGATGGAGCATGAGTGGTAGATGCGTGCGGGGAAAATTTGCATCAATTGTTCGTGGGAGGCGGCGGAAGGTTTCAATCGGGAAGGGAGGAAGATGGATGGGGCGACAACCACCATAGGAGATAGACAATAGGGTCGACGGCAGGAGTGGGGTGGCGGAGTGGGAGGTCATGGTGGTGGCAGCAAATTTTGTTGATGGCGGTCGGATTTTGGACCAAACATCACGCACAGCGAGAAAGTGAGGATATATTTTTCCCGGAAAACATGTTAGCAAGTAGTCCCTTCTCGCTCTCCCCTTATTCAAAAGGAATTGATAGAGATGGTTTCCCTAGCAAGCAAGAGGAGAAGCATTGCTAACTCAGCATCGATTCCCCGCATTTGAGAGGTCTATGTCCAGTTTCAAGTAGATAGAAGAAATCCCATTATTTAAGGCACGCTCTTCATGATTGTTTGAATGTGGTAAAGCTTCTCGCAATAGATGCTGCTATATGTACCTTTAATCCGATATCAAAGAATATGTAGCAAAATCACTAAATCTGTGGAAATGCTAAGTGGACTTTTAATTGCCTCCTTTCATCATCTCTGGGAGTTCCTCACCAACGTGGGTTTTGCATTTCAGATAGTATTGGGCCCATTACATGTCCTTTTGCACATTGCCCGACCTTATCTGCCAACTCAACTTTTGGTCCACCATGTTCTCCTGCTTTTCTTACCTTTTGGGCTTTGTATCAGTATTTCAGGATTTGGATGATAATGCCACCTTTGGTTTCACAACAAGAAATCCTCATTCCACGGATTAGTTTTTGATTCTTTTTTTTTTTGGTCAATTGTTTGGAATGCAAAAAATTTTGATCTTAAGCAGGAAAGTAATTCTTATCCGTGACGGTGAACAATAACCAGTGGTTGACAGCGAAGTTCAGGGAATGACGGCCAATGATAGGCGACAAGCAACCAATGATGGAGTTTGACTACTTAGCAACAAGTTCGACCGCCAACGATTGACAGCAGAGTCCATCGATGTTGGTGCGAAGGTCGAAAGTTGGTGAGTGGCGATGCCGGGGGCTATGGTGGCCATTGGTGGTGTGATTGGGTTTTCGGTAGTTTCATGGTTATAAAAATATGGAAATTTTATTTCATGTGGAATCTTAAACCGTGTTCGGATTTATCTCCACAAATCCTGTTCCTTGAGCAATGCAATTCCGTGACTAACCAAACTAAGGCGAAAAATGGTTCATAATCAAAGAAAAATTTTCAAAGAATAGTAATTTCTTAATAAATCTCGATGATAGAAGATGACCATGATTGCAAAGATTGTTGATGTTTTCTGGCGTCCCCACCATATACTCATTAGAGCCAAGTTCATGATCCCCATATGTCCCTGGGACCCTAGCTTTAAAGTAGACCAATAATTTGGAAAGTAAGATTGTCCAATCATTTCACTATATAATTAACTCAATGATGTGATGTTATATATATAAAAGTAGCCGAGTATTTCAATAGTTCTAATTAAGCAAGTCAAGTATAGTAATCTTTCAAAATATGAAAAAAAAAAAACTCATCAAGGTGCATAAAGAATATTCGTTACGCTACATACATAAAGATACCTAATTTGGTAATGAAAATGTGTTAATCTGAATTTCACAAATATGAAGAAGCGGCGCCATTGATATTAAGGATTCCTACTAAAACTCGTGTATGAAGTGATTTGATGAATTTATATCAAATGTTTAAACATGTGAGACTCATGCACCGTAAGATTAACTCTTGAACATGATCTTGCAGAGTCACTTAAAAAAAAAGCTGATGTTTAAACATGCAGTCACTTTAAGTAAAAAAAAAATGCAATCACTTTTGATTAGAAGAGAAAAATTAACACAAAGAAAAAAAAGGCAGTCACGGAGTTAGTTCAAAAAAAAAAAAAAAAAGTCAGTCACGGAGAAAAAGACCATAAAGTAGATCGCACTAACACTAGGGATTCGTGATTTGAGTTGAGGGCGATAGTTTCTTTTCAAAGAGGCCTCTTTTTCCTCCTCCTTTAGGTTCAGCCAGGCTTACCAAGTCCTGCAAAATCTTTGCCGACAGGGTGGCTAGTCGAGTGATTCAGGACTTACTTTGTAAATCGAGGGTTATACATTCGATTCTCTAATTTATCTCGATTTTAAGAAATCTTAATTAGTCCGCAAAAGATGGACCCGTCTCAGGGTACAATAACAGGCTCGTCTAAATGGGCAGCCGGTGCTTGGTCGACACTCTAATCCGAACATGTCTGCGGATGAGTCAGATCCCAACCCCTTCAAGTCCTTTTTTCTCATTTTAAAAAGGTGAGAAGAATTTATGAACCAGAAGAAAAAAAGAGATGAGTTAAAAAAAAAAAAAAAACAACAGAACTTACCCATATAAATAATACTTCATTAAAGCCCGAGAGAGAGAGAGAGAGAGAGAGAGAGGGAGGGAGAGATGGGCAATGGCAGCTTCTGTCGCCGCTCTCAACTCGCCGTGACGAACCTGGTGCTCGTGCTGCTGCTGCTGCTGCTGCTCGTATCTCCGTCGCAGTCGGATCAACGAGTCAAGCTCAGCCTCTACTACGAGGCTCTCTGCCCCTACTGCGCCAACTTCATCGTCAACTCGCTGTCGAAGGTGTTCGACACCGGGCTCATCTCCATCGTCGACCTCAGGCTCGTCCCTTGGGGCAACGGCTGGATCTCGCCCGACGGCTCCCTGTCTTGCCAGGTCTGGCTTACTTCCCCTCCGCTTTGCTTCGTCCCCTCCTGCCTGCCCTCGACATTTCTCTCCGTTGTTTCCTTGCTAACATCCTTCGATTTATCTTGAAAAGCTGCAACCTGTTCCCATCATTACTCGATTTGGGGTCCTCACATCTACTGATGTACATGTAATTAATAGATGCTATCCTTCCATTAATTACGTATTAAACAATATGATCAGTTGATAACAAAAAAAGAAAAAAAAATTGACATGTAGTTTGATTAAGTGGGTAACTTTTCTTGATATGTTGACAAATGCGGAGTTATAAAGTATACTCGAACACACAACGATACTAATCCTTATCAATTAGTAAATAATTGTTGTTTGCAGAACTCGGATACAAGCTTGGTTTTCATTTTATATGCTCTTTATATATGTAAGTTTCAGTTCGATACAACTATCAAATGAGTTACAAGCGCCCATGGGTCAAGAAATTGAAGTTGGTGTGGCCAAGAAAAAAATTATTTAGGAAAAGAAGTCGATAAAAATCCTAAATTATACTCATTGAGATACACTTACCTCATTTTTTTTTTCTTATGACACTGAAAATATCAAACTTATAATCGTGCGACATATTTATCTTTTGTCGAGGTTTTGTCAAGAAGCACCATAAAAAATATAATTACATAAACGCCTGAAGAGGAAACGGTGTTGGTATTGAAAATGACGTTATTTTGGTTGAAAAAACATTTAAAGAAACTTTGTTGGAGGGTAAATGTGTTAAAAGTGGAGTTTTTTATATCATATGAAATTTATGGTAAATATATCTGGGTTGGCATAATCTGGGATTTTTGATGAAAAAAAGCTCAAGATAAATATATCACTTTCTGCATAATTTAGAATTTTTTTATGATTTTTCACTTTTTGTTCAGATACTATCTATTTTGAATAATTTGTACCTACGAGGACGTGAATACTTCAAAACTTAGCAACAACGGACGGTGGCTCCATAAATTTCACTATAAAAACTTCCCTAATTTCCATAATTCAACTTTACTCTAATTTTTTATACTCTTTTATGGTGACTTTGCATAAAAAAATTAAATATAGTTGGTACGGTGGGGCGAGAGCAATAAATGGTGTCAGAGGTTCTGCCCCCAACGGTCCGCTGCACAATGCACGTGATGATTGCTTCTAATCTTTGGAGGTATTTTAAAAAGAGAAATTATTTAGTGAAATTTTAGTAATTTTGGAGTTTAAATTGTCAGACTTAGCAATATAACACGCGATACTCACGTGTACCTCGTCATTTTCAATAACTGCACATTTAATTTAATACATGCTAGTAGAAGAAATGCACATGTCACACTTGTGCTAGAGAATAATAAAATATACCAATTAAATTTCCCTCGCAAAAATATTTTTCCAGGAAAATAGAAAATGATTTAGTGGACATAAGTAAAATGACATTTTTATCCCTCCATAAATACGCTTTCGAGTAGCTTCGACATTCACTATAAGGACCGGAATGTGTTTAGTGAGAACATGGCTATTTTGGTCATTTGAAGGATATTTCACTGAATTTTGAAGTTGGCTTTATATATAATATACGATAGACACTATACGTATTAATTTCTTTAAAATGGCATGCCTTTCACATCAGTCTTGCCGATATACCAATTTTTAAATATTTATAGTCGAACTTTTTTTCACTTGTTTCTTTTAGGTACATCATATTTCACGGTTTTTTGTTTTTTTGGTCGTAATATGTGTTGTGTGAGCAACATTCATGAGATTTTTCATTAATTCTTACAAGAGCAATTTGAAAGGTCTATCATAGTATGATAAAATGTATAGTTTAAAATGTTAAAAAATGGGCTATTTGACACTTCAATTTTGAATCTAGCATGTTTAATTGGATGAAGAAAATATCATTTTTTTTTTCATCTGTAATCTTTTCTCTTCAATTTTTTTTTCTCCATCTGAATATTGTGCAAAATTTGCAGCATGGACCAGATGAGTGTCTACTGAATGCTATTGAAGCTTGTGCCATTACCATCTATCCGGACGTGGTGAGATGTAGAACTGCATTAATATACTGGCATATGCATCCTTATTTATTAATTAGTTTGTAAATATAAATAGAATGTAGCCAACCATGCTCATAAAAGTAATATCAGCTTCTTTGAGAATTCTATCAAATAGATATATGAATTTAGAATTGTAGTCTCCAAATTGTCAAGCACTAAGATTTGGAAATGCCTAAAATTAATTTCTTATCACAAAATTTCCATAAAGAACCGTATTGCATGATTTATAATAGTTTCTTGACCAATGAAATAGTTGAGTTGAAATTCATAACATGATTAAGATATTATTACCCAAAATATATATTTTTAGAAAAATAATTATCACGTGAAGATGAAAAACAAAAAGTTTACATACCTATTTATCTCTCACCAGACTATTTATATATAGTATTTCGTTGTTAGATATTGTGAAACTACATATAGATTGTTGCGTCCTAAAAAATGTTAGAAATGGTGTTATTTAATGAGTAAGATTTAGTATATCTTGGCTCAATAGAATTGGTGGATTCAGCGATGAATCAATGTTGCTGCTTGATCCAATGGTCCGTCGATTCGCACATAAATGAATCAATGTTGCTGCTCGATCCAATGGTCCGTCGATTCGCACACTGGATTTATGGATGTGACTTAGAGTTTGAATTGAATTGAAATGTCCATGGCGATATGACGTGTATAAATGCTAAGAATAGCACAATGCACATATTATATGACACATTGACTTTCACAATCTTTGTAGAACCGGCATTTCAGGTTCATCAATTGCGTGGAGCAATTGACCCTGCAGGGTAGGCAAGGCGAATGGCGCAATTGCTTGGGCGCGACGGGCGTCGGCAATGCTCCGGTGGATTGTTATAATGGAGGCTTTGGAAACAAGGTGATTTTGCTCGGTTCTAATTATAATTCACGCAAAAAATTCTTCATTTTGTATCCCTGCTATATCTTTGACATGGCAATCTGAAATTTAAAAAAGAAAATTTCAAAAAATCTGCTCTCCGTGGCAGCTTGAGCGGACGAACGCCGACGAAACTGGTCGTCTCAACCCGCCGCACAGATTCGTCCCGTGGGTGCTTGTTAACAATCGACCACTCCAGGAGGTTAGTTAACACATCTTTGTTTGATCATGCATGTAAACATGCACGCGCGAGACACTGAATCAACGCAATGACGAGTTAAATTGTAAATTCCGTCATCGTCGTTGTAGTCTATCGGACATAGATTATATATATGTATCTCTCTCTGTCTCAGGAGTTCCCGAATTTCATGAGCCATGTATGCAAGGCCTACAAAGGCGATTGCGTACCGGCGGCGTGCAAGTCGCTTCCGGCGACCGTCGATTCCTCCGGGGAGGAGATTAGGTCCATTCCGGTTTGCTATCCAAGCCAAGCAGGAAACGTCACTTCTGGGCTCCAATAACAAAGATGGTATTAAATTACCAGCAATCAGAAAAAATAAATTAAAAAAATGATGGTATTGCTGTTTATTTATCTCTCTAGGGAGTGATTATAGCTAATTTCTCGTGCAATGGAAGGGTGATGCAGATACAATTGATTTTGCATCTTATAACATATGATGCTGCTGAAGTCAGCTGTGGTTAGTGATTCTTTTTTTATATTTTGCTGTTCTTTTAAATCCACCTCTGGAGCTTGAAATGTCAAAATCATCTTATGATATAAAAGCTATTTACCACTTGTCCAAATATAACAATAATATAAATTTGCATCGACCACTCATGTCCTGCCACGTAAGCATAAATCAGAAAAGTAATTCTCTTTCTTCTCCTTCAAGCTGATATGGCATATTAGAGACGGTACTCGTTCGAACCCTGTAATGACGTATTTATATAGACATATAAAATATGATTTGATGATTTATAACATGAACGAGGAAATAATATAAACTATTCGTGATTACGTATTTCGCAAGCACACGTATTGTTTTGAGATGAAGACTGTATTCGGTTGAGAGTTACTGGATTGCTCCTGGAATTAGTCCTCTCATTTCAGATGAACACGGCTCTTCAGCATCTTCTTTTCTCATTCTCATGCCAGTTATTTGTCTAATCTAGACTCTAGTACATGATGCTCAGACTGATTAAATTAATCATTGAGATCACAATTCAAAGACAGGACAAAGTACTGGTTTAAAAAAATGTCGAAATCATTCGATTATCCGGCCGGGCGATCTTTACAACGGAATCTGTAATTACCGAGTTAATTTAATCTTCTTTTGTCTATCAACATATTGCTGCAATTTGCTTCTATGAACATGTTTCGGAAAGAAAACTTGTCTACCATCTCTTGGGTCTATATTCCCAGGAGGAAAATCTGGCCAGTTCATGTCCTTTCCATTCCAGGAACATCTCATTCCCTTGTTCTCCAAGCTTCACCTCATAGGATGTCTTACCTTTCAGCATTTCCTGGGCTTCCACTACGCTCTCTCTGGCTATTCGCAGCCGGTCTAAGCCTTGCGCAACCGGGGCGTCTGTGCCATTTCTCATTTCGCCCCATCTGTGGAGCCACGAGAGAGACGAGATGAACGGCGCGACGAAGAGCATCTCCATGGCAATTCGTGACTCTGAAAGCTGGGGAGGAAAATCGGACTGCATTGACTCTAAGATTGAATGGTATCGCCTTAACAAATTGTCAAAAAAATCCCCCAAGGTCGAGCAGTTCTTGAGCTTCTCGAATCCGTTTCCATCGCCGAAAGTTATGATCCCTGCGGTATGAGCAAACCAATCGGCGCGATCGGCCAAAAATTCCTTGGCCACTCTAAAGAAATCATTCACTCTTCTAGTTGTCGTAGTCCTTCCCATGTGGGGCAATCCGACCATGCAATTGAAGACCATCCACTCTTTGTTAGCGTCTCCTTCATTCCTCTTCCTCAGCTCATTCACTAGATTCGCAATGTTCATGCTATCAACCGTCAAATTTACGCCAAACGATCGGGCATGATCGTGAAGTCGCCTCTTTGTATCGTCAAAATTCCAGTTCAATTGAGCATCTTGACCACGACGCTCTTCGTCGCAAGTCAATGATGTGAGCTTCAACGTTTTGTTCCTCTGCGCGACGGCCTCGATCACCGGTGGCCATTGAATACCTTCTCCCATATCGAAATCCACGATATGGATTGTCTCTACCCCATCGGGCATCGCCTCGAGTAAGGCTGAGTTTGCAGCGAAGTGAGCGAACCTTCCGTAGGGAAACGCCTGGTAAAATGCGAAGAAAGCTGCCTCAAAGTTCTTGCACGACTCGCGTGTCAAGCAATCGCTCCGGTTCTCAGGAGTTTGGAACAAGTAGAAGGCAAGCCGCTCCAGCGCCTCGCCCAGAGGGCTCGATTTCTCAGCGATGCGCGTCGAGATGACCTCCATGAGCTCCTTTTGCTCGTGATTCCCGGCCTCACAATAGGCCTTGAGCAGGTGATGGAGGCTGAGCAAGTTGTCAACCTCCATTTCTTTGGCGGGCAAGGTCCAGGGCAACCGTGTCGTCGCAGACGCACCTGCAGAATTAGACTCTTCCGACTTTGACAAAGTGCTCGTTGGGCTCCATGCCTCCGCCGCCGCTTTTTGCGAAGCAAAACTCCCGTCACTCATCTCCGAAGTGTTCTCAGGTTCATCACCATTCAAAAAGGCCTCCAATCCTTCGAAATCCATGGTGAAATCCTCAAGCTCACACCCGACTCCTGGCGATGCATCGAAAGCAGTATGCATGCCGAACTGGACAATCGAATCGTCGGTAATATCGCTAATCGGCGAAGGGATCATACCATAATCACCAACCTGGAAATCAAAATTGGAGCTATAGTTTCCAAGTGGGTTGATCGTCGAAGTGGTGAGGTTGTGAAATGGCCAGGAAGCTGGAGGAGACCCTGATTGCATCACCATCTTTCAGGAAGGTCTCACCTTGTTTTAGCTGAAGAGATGGAAATCTGGATGAAGTTGATTAGACGATAAGGATCAGGACTATTTATATTAGATCTATATGATTAAACAATTGAACAGAAAAGGACATGATATAAAATAAAACCAATCAATCATTCTGAGTCTTTTACGTATTTTTCTATTAGAGTTTGGTTCCAGCCTAATTCCTTGTTGAAATCTTCCCCTTTGCTTGGCAGCTGCTAAGACGTTTCCAGGTTGCGGACGATGTATTTTTCACGAATGATCAAATTGATTTTACGTTACTATCATATTTAGTCTGTTGTTTTCAGTGTCGCTAGCATTAGGACCCGGGAAGGAATACCAGTCTTGTAAAACTGCTCGTCCTGAAAATTAGTGAGAAAACGTGAGCAAAGACAGCTACGGTCAACAACGTTAGGGAATATTTACGGGTCGGTTAACGTGTTGTGTAAGTAAATATATGTGGGGAATTTAACAATAAGTAAACTCAAAGGTGAAAGTTCCGAACAAAAATTCGAAACTAATCTCGTCTTCGATTAGTCCTAGGCAGGTTTTGTTACCGTGACGCAAATATCACCAAGCACAAAAGGACACCATTGGGGTCCAAAGCACAGAGTCGCAATTTGGTCTAGGACGCTTCTACTTTTTCATTTAAAAAGACGGGCTTTCTTTCACCGTGCTAGTAGATTTCTAAATAAAGTTTGTACGTCTTAAAACATCACTAATTAGAAGTATTACCGGTGACTTGATTTCCCTAAAACTTTGTTGCGATAACTTGCTCGTATTCTGGTGAAGTTACCAACTTTGTCCAACAGGTTGCAAATTATCGATATTTTCGTATCTTTTACTTCTTCTTTTTTTTATTACGAAGACTTTATACTTACCAACTCTCATTTAAATAAATTAGTCTTTAATTAGTGACATACCAAGTTTTTTTGATTAAATTGTCAATAAGTTTTGGATTACTAATTCTAATTTGAGTTAATTACTAACTTCATTTTATTTTCTTAAAATTCATCAACTTTTGTTATCTTTTACCAACTTTATTTGTTTTTCGGACAAAACGCATTAAGGTCACGAACTCGTGTAAAAATTTGCGGACCTTTGTTTGTGTGACTTACTACCGTTTTTCCAATTAGGTCACCAATTAGTTTTCATTTAAAAACTTAACATTCGATTTGCTTACATACATTTATTTGTTTCAACATAAAATTACCAACTTCACTATTGAGTTTCCTACTTTTATTTGACAAGCTTAACACTCCATTAATTTACTAACTCATTTTATAAAATTTCGACCTTAATTAGAGTAATTACTAACTTTTTTCCAATTAAATTACCAACTTTTTTTGTTGCACTAACTCTTATTAGAGTTAGTTACAGGCATTTTTTTTTCCATGAGTATGGTATACGTATAAGAGTTGGGATAATTTTTCAAAAAGTCGTAAACCTATCCTAATTTAGTTATAAGCATTTCAATTTGGCCAATTTAATTCGAAGCATTTTGACAATTTGTTAATTTAGTCCTTTAGGCCAATTCTCGATGTAAATTGACCATATGGATAACAACTGTCTTAAGTGGCACGGTTAGCGTTGACATGAACATTTTTTGCAATTTTTTTTTTTTTTTTATAAAAACTAAATTTTTCATAATTTTTATTTTCTTTTTTTTTTTTTGCTGTGCTTTTTCCCAAAAGGTCCAGCCACAGTCACCGACCAATAAGGGAGGGCCGAGGCGGCCTCGCTTTTGTGTGAGGCGAGGGCTATCGCCACCATCAATAAGGCCCCATGAACCTCTGAGGAAAAAGAACAGTAGAAAAGAAGAATAAACAAATAATTAAAAAAAAACTCACAAATAATTTCACATCATCGCCAACCATATCACTTAGAATGATCAATGTCTACGACATCAATATCCGGCCAAAATTCGTGGGAATGACTAACTTGGCAAATTATCAAAAGATTTATGATTAAATTTGCTAAATTAAAAGGTTTAGTGTTGAATTGACCATACAATAAGTTTAAAAAAAAATTGGACATTTTTCCTTTTAAGAGTTAGTTAAGGCAAAAATTCGTTAGTACTTTAATATGACAAAAGTTAGAAGTCACCGATGTCTAGGTTAGTAAATTAATGTAAAAGATAGTAAATTCGAAGCATTAATAAGTTATGCAAATAAATATTGTAAGTTGATAGAAACATTGTAATTTGCAAACTATTGAATAATGCTTCATAAAAATCTTAATTAGTGACTTGCCACTTTCTCAAAATAGTAAGTTATGCGTCATTTTATTTATCAAATTTTACCGGGATGGAAAAGAGTCAATTTTTGGGCTCGAGACAATAGAATTTTGCCCTCGTCTTTGACCACAAGTGTCATGCCCTGATCCTTCGAGCGCATGCCCATCCCGGCTTGGTCAATTAAATAGCGATGTCCCAGAACGCATTGCCAACCCATTCATTTTTATACGCATGCGGAAGCACATAATAATTCCCAGATAATAAGAAGATGGAATAGAAAAGCAGGGCCACAATTCACAAATAAAACAAGCCTTTTATAAACAAACAGGTTTATATATAATATCATGCTGTTTACAAAAATATCGGCTCAACAAAAAGGGAACCGTCCTTTGACCCACTAGTCAGACACTTTTGCCAATTCTTCGATCTCCACCTTCCCAGACTCCAGGGGTTCCGGTCCTCCACGATCGCCATCTAGGGACGTGAAATTGTTATCCCACAATGGGTTGAAATGACATCTCAGCGAGTTCACCCCCTAAGATCGGATTAGAAAGAAAATACGACCTAAGGGCTGTCTAAGCACAAACACGAGTCAGAGGACTTACCTTGGCCTTAGTCCTTTCCTGCAAGTCAATAAAATATGCACTTCATTGAATCACATCAACCAACCAAATCACCACATCAAATTGAATAATCGATAAATCGACTCAATCGACTCCATATCATCAAGACCATTTCCCGGTCATCTCAATCAATACTATCTATAAAGTTCGATCATAATCAGGACTGCTCACTCGAAACTGATAATAGATAGTATAGCTCACCAGAAACTGCCAAATATACTGATATAGAATACTAATAATGTTTACAAAAAGCTACCATATATACTATCATCATCAAATCATTTCACCATTTTTATCATACCCAATAAAAATAATCACGTGTGGATACACGGTCAACCTTAGCCAAAATACAATTTTCTGCCGCTTATAAATCCCACCAATTTTAATAGTCCACAAATCCATTTTTTGCGCTGGAAACCGACGCCCAATGATTTTCCCATTTAATTACTAAAATTGAATAAATTTGGGATAAATCCCCAAAATCACAAATCACACTCAATTTGCACAAAATAATAGTCAATTAAATAAACAGATCACACCATTGCAATCAGCACGAAATTCTGGCCACCGGCTATCTTGATCTAATTTCCGAAAAATAAATAAATAAATAAATAATTACGAAAATTAATTATTAAATACTAAAAATAGCAACTTAGGCCAGAAAAGTCTAAATTAAAAGCCGAGACAGGCCCGGAAAATTTCCGAACCACTCTAGATAAATACTAGAGCTTGTCCGACCCTAATTACACCACTCTAACCACCTAACATACAATAACGATTAATTAAATTGCTAATCTACTCTAACTATCCACCTAGTCCATACTTAGTCTAAACTAATTAATCCTTAAGCGTCATTAACTTACTAAGCATGGATTATTGAGTTAAACTCACTTGATTAATGATTCGCTTGAATCAAAACGATGGGGACGTAAAGGGGCTCAATAAATTCCAAAGCGGGACTACCAATCAAAGTCCAAAAAGCACCAAAGCGGGCCAAAACAGAGGCTGAAAACCCAGGGCTGACCGGTTCTGTTCTGGGCAGAGAGAAGTTGGACCAGTGGTTCGGCTAAAGTGGAGGCAAGTAGGGAAGGACGGAGGGGCTGAACCGGGTCCAGGCGGAGGTAGGCGGCGACTCCAGCGGTCACAGCAGAATGGACTATGTCTTGGTGAGCTGCTGGACGCATGAGCTAGGTGAGACGGTGGCCTAAGATGCACGGCGAGGAGGGGCAACACTCGATGACTTTGCGGCTGATGTGAGGCGAGCAACGGAAAACGGTGGTGGGAGGGGGTCCGGCGGGCTTCGATGGGCAAAAGGGGCTGCTGGTTCAGTTTCCTAGGCTTGTTGAGAGTTTCTTCAGTCTGTACAAGGAGGAGGGATTGACGGATTGGGGATGAAGAAGGAGGGGGGGACCGGTTGGATAGAGGGGACCACTTTGGTCTCTCTCTCATCCCTTTGTCTCCCTTAACTTGGTCCCACATGCAAGTTGTCCTCACAGCTAATTTCCAACCCTCAACACATCTTCTAGAAGCCTTGAAGTAGTCCAAAGGTTGGGTCCATGGGGGCATACGAATTTTGGTTCAATTTCCTTAATTTGAACTTCAATCCTCCCTTGAACCAACCCAATTCGACTCGATCAATTTGGTATTTTTCCTTACCAATTGAACTTATTTGCATCCAAATTTCGTGATAAAAAACGGTCATCTACATTTTTCAGTCGAAAACGGCCCTATGTCGACTTTTTCTGCCAAAACCTCTGTTTGCAGAAAAATTTTGGGAGACTGAGTCGATGTTCTTAAAATAACTCGTGACATGACAGAACTTTCAATTTCTAAAATCGGATTCAAATTCGCGGTTAATTTCAATTTAGTGCGATTTTAGCGCGACCTAGTATACCGGGTAACTTTCAGAAATTTTTAGTATAAATGACTAATGATCGATTTTCTTTGAGCCACAATGAAACTCTTCAACACATTGACAACTCTCGATTGTCGTGAAAATTTTGAGATTTTGATTACGGACACAGGGTACCAAAACGACAAAAAAATCAGTCTAGTGCCGATTGATGAGAATTTTGCTAGTTAGTGGAATCACCCACATTTAGCAACACATCTCAGTCAAATCGACTTATCTCTGATCTCTAAGCGATTTTTAACTGTGCCGTAATGATTTCTGCAGATGAGCATGGTCGAGTAGTCAATTCTTGGTCGAATCCTCAACTCTATTGCATTAAAATCCTTTAATGACTTTCCCAAATAGTCCAGTTATCTCAAGAGTGATCAGCTTTGAGAATAGCACTATAAGCGCGTCAATGAAATGTCTGATTAATTTAATTGAAAGCAGAACTAAAAAATCCATGATGTCACAATAAAGGTTACGGAAAACTTGTCCAAAAAATCATAAACTTTTCCAATTCAGTCATAAACCTTTTAACTTTACCAATTTAGTCCTAAACATTTTCACTTCTTGCCGATTCAGTCTATCCAACCAATTTTGGCCGGAAAATGCTAACGTGGATGTTGGTGGTGCCATGTAGGACTTCCGGCGCTAACGTGGACAATTTTTAATAATATTTTAATATTGTTTTGAATTTTTTGAATTTTTTTCTGTTTTTTCCTTCTTCTTCTTTTTTTTTTGGCTTTCTTGGCCTTTTCCAATGGCGGGCCATCACCTGTGGCCGGTGGCCGGCCACTGAAAAAGGCCAAGAAAGCCCAAAAAAAAAGGAAAAAACAGAAAAGATATTAAAAATTCAAAAAAAAAAAAAATATTATTAAAAATTGTCAACGCGCCGCGACGGTCCTACATGGCACCGCAGCAGCATCCACATTAGCATTTTTCGGCCAAATTTAGCCGATGGACTGAATCAATAAGAAGTGAAAAAGTTTATGACTAAATTGGCGAAGTTAAAATATTTAGAACTGAATTGGTAAAAGTCAAATAGATTTAGGACTTTTTGGACAATTTTCCCCAAGGTTGACCATACATTGGCCATGGCATTTAGGGTTAACCATAAAAGAGGCTCTTCTTAGAATGTCTCATTCATGAAAAGACTTAGGATAGAGATACAAAATATGGTTGGTCATATGATTTTGGTTGATTTTTGGTAGTTTTTCATGGACAAACTATTGGAGATTTAGTATTCTAATTTTTGGAATTAGAAGGCGAATTGTTCTTCTTGTATATTTGACAGAGTCAGTTGAGTTTAAGCCACTAGAAAGCCATTGAATCCCTAGGCCAAATGATAAATTTTACTCAAATGCAATTAAAATATGAATCGATTAAAGAAAAATGGTATTTACCCAAAATATCACTTGAGAGTGAACTTCAATTCAATTATCGTGTTTGGTGTTTGACAAGAGTTTCAATTCATTTAATTTTGATAAGGTAGTGATTATTATATAAATCTTTGGAACTACAAATTTGGAATTATGGTACAATACAAAAACCTTCGAATACAAATTCCTGCTAGTTGTCCTCAGTTGATAGAAGATTGAAAACAAACAATAAACGCTTTCATCCTCACAATTACTTAAATGACTTGAGGACTCTTTTGACTTCTTGCTTCATTTGTAGGCCATGCACAAGAATCTTGGTATGAAATTAGATGATCCAAATCTCTACTCCAATATAAAAATGACAAATTATGCTAGCAGATAAATATGGAATTTTTTAGGGTGGTCATTAATTGAGAAAGTTGGAAGTTGACTGGAATTTTCATCTTTTCAACAGGATATACTTGCCATTTAAGAGAAACCATGAGAAAGACCTATTCCCATAATTTTGAGGGTTGAGGACTCTTTTGGCTTCTTTCTTTGTTGGTAGGCCATGAAATGGGGGATTTGCACGCTTTTGCCTACAATATTTTGTGTTTCTTCTTGAACACTAGTTCCTAACTCATACACGCAATTCATATAATTATTATATGCATAATATATTCAATTTGCGGGATGTTAGGTGAAGCCTCCCGTCAAAGAATTAATATAATTTAGAGCGGTTAAATTATCAATTTAAAATTTTCAATCAATGTGGCTCATTATAAAGGTCTTGAAACTCTGGATTCTTTCTTAATGCTATCCTCAGGTTAAAGCCCCCATTTGTTTAATAGAAAATGAATTTTTTGAAAATCATTTTTTCTAAAAATGATTGCCTATATTGCTTTTGCCTATATTGCTTAAAATAATTAGTCAATAAAAATGTTTCATTGTCGACAATAATTTATGTATAAATATTTTCATAGACGATGATAATATTTTTCGTTTATTCGTTTGTAAGCGATACTAACAATCATTTTAAAGAAAATAATTTCCAAATTATTCATTTTTTTGTGAAATAAATGCACTCTAAAGGTATCATAGATCTATTGCGCATCCAAATGTGTCATAGTTTTGCATCTAGCCAAAGGTTGGTTCGAAAGTACAAAATGCATAATGTTATTTTTGACCCTGAGGAGCTCTTCAGCCCTTTTATATCGACCCTATCATCTTGTGGAGTTTTGAGAGGCCCAAGTTAGGGTAAAGGCCCCGGTTAAAGGCCCAATCTTCAATAAATCATGTTCTTGTTGAATGGGAAAATCTAGATACAAACCATATAAAAGAACATAACATAAATGAAACTCCATCTCAGTTTATGCAATTCAAATATGTATTTATAATTGGTTTTGCACGATTTTTTTTTTACTTTATACTAATATTTTTTTCGAAACAACTTCTAAACCTAATTTGACAAAATAATTTCACGAAAATCCATATCTATCTTAAGATGACAATTACTATTAGTTTATTAATAGTACTAATGAGAAATTAAACGCCATAATAGTGTATATAAACAACCATGTGACCATTTTCAGTCACAAAGACATGACTAATACATGATAAACGTCATTTAAGTTTCTTTCTTTCTTTTGAAAAGATGACATTAATAAATAATACCCACTAGTTGTGATTGATTTTATTAGTCTTTAGTAAAAAAGAAAAAAAAAGAATTCTTATTTGAGATGTAACATCCAAAAGTTTTTATGTATGGTAATGATATTTTCAGACTTGTTAGTATTGAGAATAGACACCGATTTGCTTGTTACATATTAATTTTGTAGATACTTTGGTAACCTAACAAATATTTTATTATGAAAATCTTATAATTGAATCAATTGGCAGTTTTTCCATTTGTGTTTTTCTTCCTATTCTCCCTAAATATTTAACCTCTCACATGTTTTACTCTTAAAGACATGGAACTTGGCAATGATGAGGTCATGCATTGACTTATGAAACTTGGCCTTAGTTCTTTAATGCTTGAAATGATTATTGCTCACACTTGGCCTAATAAAATGAAGCCTTCTATCATTCACATAAATATTTCTTTTCTTGACTTATGATATCAAGCCATTTGCACCTCAGCTATTAGCATTAGGGGGGGGTTGGAGCACTACCCTCTATACTTATTGTTCTAACCCTAAGACAATTAATGCCTTTAACCATGGTTAAATCGATTCCACTCTGTTCTTCCTTGTTTTAGTTGATTTGAGTAGAGGGGAGACTTTTAAAAGAACACAAGCCCCACTTCATTAATTTTACTAATCAACTCATTTCTTCAACTTAGGTCCTCAAAACCATGAGTAAAAGCCAATGCCCCACACCCGTATTATAAAAGTTTATGTCTCAATCTTTCAAGTTGGACGATGTGACCCTAAGACAATTAATGCCTTAACCATGGTTAAATCAATTCCACTTTTTCTTCCTTGTTTTAGTTGATTTGGGTAGAGGGGGGACTTTTAAAAGAACACAAGCCCCACTCATCAACTCATTTCTTCAACTAACATCTTCAAAATTTTGAGTAAAAGCCAAGGCCCCACACCCGTATTATAAAAGTTTCTGTCTCAATCTTTGGAGTTGGACGATGTGACTGAAGCCTTAAATTGCCTAATCTTTTTTAAGGTAAGTGAAAACTCTAGGGAATAAGTTAGGTTAAGCTACTTAGTATTCTTGATATGGTTGATAAATGTAAATTTTGACTAAATTTTTTTTTATGTAAAGTGCCATTAGGTTCCAATAATGGTATGTTGAGTTGTTATGTTTCCTTGATTTATATTGATGAGTTTGTTATGCTCTTTTTTTTTATTATTCGGTCTTACTCTAACTCTCACTCTCAGACTTTTGTCATGTCTCCTTACTGAACGTGAGAGTCAAATCCCATGCCTAAAGCTAAATCGTCCCCATCCCAACTTCCTAAAAAGATGGGGATTCAAACCCCCTGCATCTCCCTTCCAATGGTTTATGCTCCTTGATTTGTATTGACAAGTTATATATTTTGGGAGTAAATAAGTTAATTTCAAGAGAAATAAGTGGTACGTTGATGGAAAAGTGTGAAAAGAATTAAAGAAAACTTAGTAGACTAAGTGTGGAAAAGGGTGAAGATGTTGACTAGGAGGAGTCGAGGCTGGTTTTATAAATTTTGCTTAAATTGACTTATGAACATCTAATTTGTCGATTTTTCAAAATAATGATGACGATGACGATGACAATGATGTCGGTTTTTGGAAGTTGCCAATTTTTTTTTTTTTAAAGATGCTAAATTTTGAAGAGTTGTTGATTTCAATGGGGGAAAAGTTTCCTTATTCTGAGGAAATTTCCTAAAGTTGTGAAATTTGAGAGGTTTGCTTTAAATTTGAGAGATTAGGGGTGAGCATCATTCTATGGTTAACCCTGAACCGACCTTGAACCAGCCCAACCCTACCGATCTTGGTCCAATTCCTAGGGAGATGGGGCGGTCCTTGGTCTTGGGATCCTTAGACCAACACTGTGCAGGTTGGTCCTCGGTCTTAGAAGTTTAGGATCGGTCCAACCTAGACCAACCCTGACTATATATAATATATCTAATATATTATTTATAATTTTTTTTATATAGTGAAAACCCTAAGTCAAATGGTGTCAAAAGCATTTAAACAACTCCTTAATGAGGAGTTGAAGTAATTTTACATTGTTCTTTAATAGCTTAGATTTTTAATGTCTTTTACGGCATCAACAACCATATTTACAAATGAGGAAAATGTCTCTGTGAGGAGTCCTCAAGGTATCCTCACCGCGTAAATAGCTTCTCATGGTATCCTTTTCCAATACTCGTTCTCTTATGTCTTTTTTTTCATTTTAGTCTTCAACTTACCAAAATTGAAAGAAACAATTTCTCTGCTCGCCATTCGACACTTGCCTCCCTCACTTTTGGTTGCTTGCGCTACTCACCGCTCGACACTCGCTCCACTCGATGCTCGCCGCTTGCGCCACTTGCCTCTCTTCATTGACCTGGCTTTTCATCGAACCTATTGGGTCAGTTCAATCCTCGGTCGCCTTTTTAAGAAGTGCAAAAAATGAAACAAAAAAATTATCGGTCAATCCCGGGTTGACCTTAGAACCAAACCAAACTTATTGGGTCGGTCCGGTCCTTGGTCTTAGGCTCAATAGGGTTAGTCCTTGGTCCCAAAAATTGAGAACCAACACTATGCGAGTTGGTCCTAGGATTAGGGGGTGGACCGGCCCAACCCAGACCATACTCACCCCTACCTAAGATGCTTACCTTTGGTGGACAATTTCTAAGTACCCATCTTAAGTTGATGATTATTTTGATCACTAATTCTTATATTGATTTTCTATGGATATTATCATTTCTTGCTTGAGGAAATAAATGAGGTAAATATGGTGTCGTTTATGTAAATGATCTGTGAGCAAACCATGGTGTGTGTATCCCAGTGATGTTTTGAGTAAAATGATGTTAATTACTTAACAAGGATTTTGAACATCTTTATGTGCAATATTATTGTATGATAAAATTTGTAAAATACTATAAAGTATTCTGTCATCCTCACCGTAGTGGAGACAATGCCCTAGTGTGTAATCGTGATGCCTTGCTTTGTGATTGTAATACCTTGGGAGTGTTTAGGGTTGTCTTGGAAGTTTCAAGATGCCCCATGAGTTGGGAAGTCTTGGAATTGAGATGCCCTGATATGTGATCAGAATGACTTGGGAGTGTTTGAGAGAAGAAATAATAATGAATATAATACATGATCATGTGTATACATATATTCACACATTATTTAAATTAGTGTTAGCCATGGATCACAATATGATATGCAATCTGCTTGTAGTGGACTTAAATGATTTTGAATATTGTCACTAATAGTTTTCATTGGCATAAGTTGTTTGGTGATATTGGTGCACCATGATGTAATGTAATATATATTGGTATTGGCAAATCATAATAACAAAGGTAGATTACTCGTTTATGCATTCATTTTACCTGGTCATTTGATTTGAGTATATTGATTGTTGATACTAGATTAAGTAGTAAGATGATTTTCTACATTAGACTTAGAGATTTCATTTATTTGGCCTCAATTCACTCCGTTATTTTTAGACATGTATGATGGATCTCCCACCGCCACCACTTTTTAGAGCTCCCAAACTAGTCGATTGTGTCTTTGAAGATGTGTCTGTACTTGGGTTTGCTATAATATATGGTTGGCTTATAGAGTGGATTCCCCATTGGAATGTTGCTTGGTATGTTAACATAGAGGGCAAGTTGGTCGGACCACTTAGAAGCTTTGATGGTTCTCTAGATTTTGACGACGATGGTTTATCAAGGAGTGAAGTTGTCAACCCTCAGTTGATGGTCCAATAGTGTATAGGCAGGCTTTTGGGAGTAAGAGTATAGTGACATAATTAGGTGACTTTGACCTTTCCTGGGAATTATGTATTTCATATTCGCTTAAATGTTATATAAAGATAATAACCACTAAAGTTTGTATAAAGAGGCATATGTATATTATTTTTAACTTGTGCAATTTTCTCGTATGGATTGATGTGAGTATTTTGTTGTGCTTCCACATATTATGAAAAAGAAAAAAAGATGTAATTTCTTAGGACGTGTGTCACATATGACGTTGTGGGGCATCACATGAGACAATTATAGACTATATGGCTAAAAAACATTAACTATTTTGGCCCATTTATATTGAAAGGTTAATTAGTTTTGGGAGAAATACCAAAAAATTTCTAAACCAATTGCAATTGTGCCTATTCAATTCCAAACTTTTTTTTTTTTTGCCAATTGAGTTATAAATATACATTTGTGTCAATTCAATCCATTCGACAAATTTCGAACTGAAACCACCGACGTAGATGTTAGCCGTCCAAAGTGGTGCAGCGGGCATAGATGTAAACAAATTTTTATAGTATTTTAATATTTTTCAAATTTCTTTTTTTTTTTTAAATTGCCTTCTTTGGTTTCTCACTGTGGCCAGCGAGGTTCACTTGAGCTTACTAGCCATTAAGCGAGGGCTATTTGCCTACCATCAATGAGGGTCACAACCCTCACCCATATCTTGGTGAGGCTATGGCCGCCGTCACCCACAGGTGAGAACCCATCTACTTCCTCCTCTCAAATGTTTATAATCAAGCAATGCAATCGTAGAACCTCAAAATCCAATTACGATGAAAACATAGTCATAAGGATTTGGTTGAGGCGGGCTCGCCTATGGCCATTGTGGCCTTGCCTAGTGGCCAGTGAGCTCTGACACCCCTTGTTGGCCATAGTGAGAAACTAAAAAAGGAAGGAAAAATTTTAAAAATCAATAAAAAAAAAATTAAAAAAAAAATTAATTGACGTCAACTCTAGTCACATAACATAGGACAATCAGTGTCCACAACAGCGATTTTCAACCAAAAGTAGTCGAATACACTAAATTGGCACAAATGTAAAAAGTCTAAGACTCAATTGGTAAAAAAAATAAATGTTTATGATTGAATTAGCGCAATGACAATAGATTTATTTCTTTTTTTTTTTTGGCAATTTTCCCATTCGTTCTTAGGTGGATCGGTTCCCAAGTAGAAAATATAAAAATTACACAATTTTATTACAGAAAAATATGTTAGTCAAATTGTTGTGTTGTTTCTTCATGCTAAAATCCACGATTCTATTCTGGATGAGTATAAAAGTATTTTTTTTTCTTTTAAAAGAGTCTTTAGAACATAAACTGAACTTGTGAAATTAAGAACAGATTTTCCCTAAAACCGAAGTTGAATCTCAGCCCACTCTTTTATTTTTAGACATGTATGATGGATCCCCCACCGCCACCACTTTTTCAAAACTAGTCGATTTTGTCTTTGAAGATGTGTCTATACTTGGATTTGCTGTAATAGATGGTTGGGTTATAGAGTGGATTCCCCATTGGAATGTCACTTGGTATGTTAACATTAAGGGTAAGTTCGGTCAAACCACTTAGAGGCTTTGATGGCTCTCCAGGTTTTTATGATGATGGCTTGTCAATAGGTGAAGTCGTCAACTTTTAGTTGATGGTCCAATAGTGTATAGGCAAGCTTTTGGGAGTAAGAGTACAGTGATATAGTTAGGTGACCTTGACCTTTCCTTGGAATTATGTGTTTCATATTTGCTTAAATAGTGTGTAAAGATAATAAGCACTAAGGTTTGTATAAAGAGGCATATGTTACTATTTTTAACTTGTGCAATTTTCTTGTATGGATTGATGTGAGTATTTTGTTGTGCTTCTGCATGTTATGAAAAAATAAAAATAAAAGATGTAATTTCTTAGGACGTGTGTCACACATGACATTGCGGGGCACACACGAGACAATTATAGAACTCTATGACTAGAAAAACATTAACTATTTCGGCCCATTTATATTGTAAGGTTAATTAGTTTTGGGAGAAATACCAAAACATTTATAAACCAATTACAACTGTGCTTATTTAGTTCTAAACATTTTTTTTGTTAATTAAGTCCTAAATCTTTTACGTTTGTGTTAATTAAGTCCATCCAACAAATTTAGATCGAAAATCGCTGACGTAGATGTCAGTTGTCCAAAGTGGCATAGCCGGTGCTAATGTGGACAAATTTTAATAGTATTTTAATATTTTCAATTTTAAAAAAAAATCGTTCTTTGGTTTCTCGCTATGGCTAGCAACGGTCACTTGAGCTTGCTAATCACTAGGGGAGGGCTACTTGCCTACCGTCAACGAGGGTCGCAACCCTTGCCCAGATCTTGGCAAGGCTATGGCCGCCTTCATCCGCGAGTGAGAACCCATCTACTACCTCCTCTCGAATGTTCATGCTTAAGTAATGCAATCGCAGATCCTCAAAACCCCATTACGATGAAAAAATAGTCATAAGGATTTAAGCAAAGTGACCTCGCTTGCGGCCATTGTGGCCTCGCCTAGTGGCCAACAAGCTTCGACGCCCCTTGCCGGCCATAGTGAGAAACAAAAGAAGGAAGGGAAAAAGTTTAAAAATTAATAAAAAATCAAAAAAAAAAAAAAAAATTGTCGATGTCAATACTGCCCGCATAACATAGGACAGCTAGTGTCCACACCAACAATTGTTGACCAAAATTAGTCGGATTAATTGAATTGGAACAAATGTAAAAAGTTTAAAACTCAATTAGCCAAAAAAAAATGTTTATAACTGAATTAGCTCAATGACAATAGATTTGTGACTTTTTTGGTAATTTTCCCACTAGTTCTTAGATGGATATAAAAATTATACAATTTTATGACAAAAACATGTGTTGGTCAAATTGTTGCATTGTTTCTTCATGCTGAAATCCATGATTCTATTCTCGATGAGTGTAAAAATATTTTTTTTTTCTTATAAAAGAGTTTTTAGAATCAAAAACCAAACGGGTGAAATTGAGAACCGGATCGATTCTCCCTAAAATCGAAGTTGAACCTGTAGGTCCGGTCCAATACGATTTGAATTCTGGATAGATCTTGATTTAGTGCACATCCCTACTAAATTGCAAAGATTCTACTACCATTACAGGGAATTCACTTGGAAAATATTTAAGCCATGATGCTAACGTGGTCATGTCATGCCATGGAAAAACCCGATATTTCCAAAACCACCCTTTACTTAAAGCTGCGGAATGGGGGTTCGAATTTATTCAAAGAGGCTTGCGGAATTAAAAGTCAGCTAAAGTAGGAACTATTGTCCTTCTTTAGGATGATGTCCAATAACTGTCGTGTACCCCTATCGCTTTCGAAGTTTCCATTGAAAGACTTCGAAAGTCGCATTGACTTTTGCGTAAAGCTTGCTCATTAATGACGAGCAACATGGTGGGCTTAAGATACCTATTAAATATATTCAATTTAAAGATTTTTTTCTTATTTCCATGTCATTTACTAAATATGATATAGCAAAAAAAAAATAGTATAACGATAAATTTGAAATATATTTTAGATTGCTTAACAAGCATTATCTTGAGCACTCGCACGGTGGAGTTGCAGTAGCAGGTTCATCTCGTGGGTAATTGATGTTTCGTCGGTGTCTTAAACTAAACATTATAGCAGAGGATAAGGCATGTTTCAGTCTTGTTTGAACCCTTTTCTATAAGACAAACACAAGGCTCATAAATTTATTATGTTAAAGTGATACAAAATCATTTTTCAACTTTACTTCTCATGACGATGGTATAAAAGCCTGTAATTATCATCCTCATTTTTTACAATGAATTTGAAGTTGCATCATCTAGACATAATTTACCAAGTCGCCATTTTATTTCCCAAACAACCTTTTACGACGTTAGCGTTGGGCTGTCTCGAGTAGTGGCGGCAAAACGCTGTGGGGTGGCTCTCAATTGTCATCGTGCCGTATTGCTATGTGTGGGAAGAGAGAAAGGGTTGGAAAAGAAGAGTGGGAAAATGGGTTTTTAAGTTGGGAAGATGCAAAACGGAAATTTTTAAGTCCGACTAAATATTTCATATGAAGAGTAATTGAGGATAATTTTGTAAGGGCTACTAATACCGAGAATCTCCATCTCATATATCTGCACTACATTTACTTTAAATTAATTTTTGTGTTCCAAAAACTCTCAAATTGATACTTATACTATATTTATTACAAACTAAATTTTAGGTAACAAAAAATCTCAAATTAGTACATTCATTATCACATATATATGATATACGCACATTACATTTACCTTAAATTATGATAAACCTTGGATTTTTTTAGGTAAATGTGGTGCGAATACATCGGTTTAGAATAATATGATACGGTTGCACTTGTTTGAAATTTTTTGTAATATAAAACTTAGATTTGATTTATATAATGTCAGTATCAAGATATAAATATACTCATTTGAATTTTTTGTGATATTAACCCTTCCTGTAATTATGTAACTTATCCGTTTAGCGCTGCTTCTGCCGCAAGTGGGAAGGGACGCGCTAATGATATTCTTCTCCCGTCAAAGCAACACAGCGAATCGATCAGTGGACGCTGACAGCTCTCCTCTCATACATCATTCAGTCTTGTCAAATGGCTCGTCTTGAAAGAAAAAAAAAATCGAGAAAATAAAAAAGAAATATATATAGAGAAAAATAGATGTTAGGTTACCATTATTTAGATGTGAATCATACTTCCTTCTTTAAAAATAGGATGTGTATCTACTCGATATCTTATTTGTATTCTTATAATAAGGGAAACTTCCCCTGAAAGGAACTTTATTAAATTAATCCCTGCTTTTTTCCGGATGCGAAATACATAATCAAATCAAAAAATGAATTTTTGGGAGATTAGCATTTATCATGCCCTGTTAATTGTTTTAGTTACATTATAAGAACTGTGACTTTTTGAAACTAAATATGGCATTTGTCAATTGGATTTTATTGTTTGTACAGTTCTATTATCTAATCCGTTTCATGCAAGTGATCACTATTAGCGATGCTATCGAACCCTAACTTGGCATTACTAGATGCTCACTCGCAAATAGGGCGTGGCAGCGGGCAACCTCCCAGCCCCTTTTATCTTCCATTGTCTCCTTTTCCCTTCGTTACCCTATTCTCATGTTTGGTGCTACACCATATATATGGTGCTACCTCAGGACAATATGTTCCTTTCGCGTCGTGTTAGTGACGTCACCCCAACAATTTTATCATTTTTATGGTGATGAATAATGAAAGGATTTGACCACCGGCCATGGTGGCTCCACTGGATAAGGCTCACCCCAAAATCCAGGGAAGGCAATTTTATCATTTTTATGTCACCTGTGATGAATAATGAAAGGATTTGATTCCACAAATTTACACGGATGAAGAGTTAAAAGACTAAATTGTACAAATAATGAAACTTGAAGGACTAAAACTTCACTTTACCTAAAAGATATCGATGTACATAAGGGACAAATAAGTTAGTGGCTAATTTAGCATTAGGATATAAGTGTCCCCCATGTAGAGGGATAAGTATACTATCAGTGTCAAAATTTATGTACGACGCTCACTTTGGTACCAAAACTTTATTTTAGATCACTTAAATGCCAAATCAGAGGAAAAAAGATCACTTTGGTGCCACCGGCGTGAGATTTCGGCCAAAATAATTACGTAGTTTTTATATTTAAAAAAAAAAAAATCAAACATGACTTTTAAACGACGTCATTTTCCGTCCTCCTTAAGAAAACAACATCACTTTGCCATCCTAAGTGGATGGCCTCACAAAAACGACGCCGCACAACTCATTTGGGGATTGAAATTAAGGTTTCTTTGTCCGATCCTTGCCCAACGCCAACCTAGCTCGCTTGGCCGCCATCGCTCGGCCACCATCACTCGGCCTCCATCGTAGTTGCTCGACTAGGTGAGTGAGGAGAGGCTGAGGTTGTTCTCGGGTAAGAAGCGACGGGAAAAATAGGAGGTGAGGGTGGAGGAGGAGGAGGAAGAAGGGGGGTTGAAGATGGAGAGAGCGAAGACGAGGAGGGCGAGGGAAACAAGGAGGGTGCAAATGGAGATGGCAGATTGGGCTCTGCTCAGGGAGCGGTTGAAGTGGGTCCTTTTGAAGGGGGAAGGAGGAGGAGAGGAGGAGGAGGACAAGAGCTTAGACTTGTCAACAAAGTCAGATGAACCGAAGGTGGAGTTGTGCTGGCGTTGGTGCTGGGGCACTGTTGGTGTCGCTACTGGCTCTCTCTCTCTCTCTCTCTCAATTTGGGGATTTAGGGTTTTGAATTAGGGGAGAGACACCAAACGGCGTCGTTTTGTTGTTTAAATGCTGACTGTACTCTCCGGCAAGCCATATCAACTTCAAAAATTAATAAAAAAATGCAACGTCAGATTTCCGGTCAACCAGATCGGCGTTGACACTGAAATGATCATTTTTCAAAAGTTTTGACAATTAAATAATCCAAAATAAAGTTTTGGCACTAAAGTGAGCGCCGTACATAAGTTTTGGCATTGATAGTGTACTTACCCCCATGTAGATTAACTTCACCTAAGTGGAATTGAATCTTTTCTTTTTATAGGTTTCCATATTATCAATGAGTATTACCTAGACTCAATGAGTATTGCCTAGACTCATTATACTAAATCAAGCAATCTATATAGCTACACCAAGTTACCTAAAACACAGATTTTCATCGAATTCAATTTTCTATTTTTCAAATCCCCTTCTTTATACATAAATATATATATATCCTAATTTGCTGACCCTTTTCTCTTGTAGTATGAAAGGGACCCGAGGAAATGACCCCGTCTTTTACAAATTGACAAGCATTCAATATCGAGAACGAAGTTTGTGGTCCATAACGAAGCACAACCATTCAACAATATGAGAACGTTGCTCACGGTTGTACGTAATTTCTCTTAACAAAACAACAATATACTCAAGGACCCGCTATTTCGCATTCAAACCTGGATATTAAAGGACGGGAAAAATTCAAATTCAAGACCTCTTGCTTCTTTTTTATCGTACATAATTATTTATCACAATCTTCCCGAAAGATTAATGCTTTCATCACCGAAAATTTCCAAATGCCTTTGCCCGACGTTCACATCATACCCAAGTGGAGGTCCTTCTCACAACCGCCACGATGCCTGTAGTAGGCCGGTCGTCGATTGACGTCCTCAAACGCATCGTGATCGCAATCTCGGGTTGGGGGACAAAAAAAAAAAAGCATATGTTGATGAATCTCTAGAAATAGAGGAAAATTCAAACGGTTGCCCCAGCACGGCAAGTCGCCAAGCAGTCACTCCTTTTGCTCTTAAGCGATGACTAACCACCCGAACCATTTCCCCACAAAAGCACAGACTTAACGCGCTCTTCTGGTCTCGCCATCGCCGGAATATGTTGACTTTTGACCTCTTCGCCACTGTCAAGTCTCTCGAAGGGCCACCTACAAAACCTGCAGAATCTCTTCCCGGATGCTCTCGTCTTCTCCTCCTGCTCCTTCTCCTCCCAGATTATGCAGAAACTCTCTGCTTTGGGAATGGCGAAACATGGCGCTCTCTCCTTTTGCCTCCATTTTTTCTCTTGCTTCCTCGTCCTTGCCGTGTCCCAGTCTCAGCCTGATGATCAGTTCATCTTCAATGGGTTCAACGGCTCCACCGACTCCAACATTACCCTCAATAGAGCCTCCATCATCAAGTCCAGCGGAGCTCTCAAGCTCACCAACAGGTCGAGCGACGACGTCGGCCAAGTCTTCTACCCTCGGCCTTTCCGGATGTTGGCCGAGGCTTCCGGTGGCTCCACTGCCGCTGTCTCCTTCAGCACCCACTTCGTGTTTGCGATTAAGCCGCCGAGCTCGGGCGACGGCGGCTACGGCCTTGCGTTCGTGGTAGCCCCCAAGACTTCCTTCCCCGGGGCCCAGGCCGACCACTACCTTGGCCTCTTCAGTTCCTCGAACGATGGGAACTCGTCGAACCACATGCTTGTGGTGGAGTTCGACACCGTGAAAGGGTACAGAGAGACCTCGGACGAGAAGGGGAACCACGTCGGGATCAACATCGACGGCATGGAGTCGAAAGGCTCCAAGCCGGCTGCCTATAACATAGATGGCAAGGACAACGACGAAGAGATAACGCTTGAGAGTGGCCTGCCCATTCAAGGCTGGATCGAGTACGACGGCCCGCAGCAATTGATGAACGTCACTATATCTCCAATCGATGTGCAGAAACCGGTGAAACCTCTCTTGTCCATGACCGTTAACCTCACTTCCATATTCAAGGACAGCATGTATGTCGGGTTCTCTGCTTCGACGGGGACCAAGAGAAGCTTTCACTACGTTCTAGGATGGAGCTTCCGAATGAACGGAACCGCGCCTCCCCTCAACCTGACTCAGCTTCCGCTGCCACCTGACCAGACAGATTCATCTGATTCATCTTCCTCTTACAAGCCACAGGTGATAGCCCTCATTGCCACTTTATGCAGCATAGCGCTGTGTCTTTCGGGAATCTTGTTCTTCTATACTGTGATCAAGAAGAGGATGCATCAGGAGAATCTAGAGGACTGGGAGTTAGATTGTCCTCACAGGTTCAGGTACAAGGACCTTGACCAGGCAACAAAAGGGTTCAAACAGAGCGAGGTGATCGGGACCGGTGGCTTCGGCGCAGTGTACCACGGCATCTTGCCGACTAACAGGTGCGAGGTCGCTGTCAAGAAGGTGTCTCGCAACTCAATACAGGGAATGAGGGAGTTTGTGGCCGAGATCGAGAGCTTAGGCCGCTTACGGCACAAGAACCTCGTGAATCTCCAAGGTTGGTGCAAGCAGAAGGACGAGCTCCTCCTCGTGTACGACTACGTGCCTTACGGGAGCCTCGACTCGCTGATTTTCAAGCGGAAGGACGGCTTTGTGTTGAACTGGGAACAGAGGTTCCGCATCATCAAGGGCGTCGCGGCCGGATTGCTGTACCTCCACGAGGAGTGGGAGCAAGTCGTGATCCATCGGGACGTGAAGTCCAGCAACGTCCTGATCGACGCAGAAATGAACGCGCGGCTCGGGGATTTCGGCCTTGCCAGGCTATACGAACACGGCAAGATGTCGCACACCACCCACTTAGTCGGAACCATAGGGTACATTGCCCCGGAATTGGCCCGCTCGGGGAAGGCTTCGACGAGCTCCGACATGTATGCTTTCGGCATTCTGCTGCTCGAAGTGGCCAGCGGCAGGCGTCCGACGGGCCAATTCTTGCTGATGGATTGGGTGATAGAATGTTACGGGACGGGTCGGATTCTCGACGCCGCGGATCCCAAGTTACGTTCCGCCTACGATGCTGAGGAGATGGAGATGGTATTGAATTTGGGCCTAGTTTGTTCCCAGTACCATGCCCAAGCTAGGCCTACTATGAGGCAGGTGATTCGGTGTCTGAACCGGGAGGAGCCGGTACCCGTCTTTGTCGATGATTCGAGCTCCGCTGGCTCTCGAAGAACCGACGACATGAGCTTCGGATTCTTGGAAATAGTTTCTTCCGATACAACCGGTAAGTCTCATGCGTCGACATCATCCTACGTGTCATCGTCGGTCCGTGGCCTCTCCTCCACTTCTTTAGGTGGTTCTGGTAGATAATAGGTTGAGATTTACATGTACAGAGATTTTACAGCAATTACAGCTCTCTAATTTACATGCAAATTCGCTTTCTGGGTTTCTTCTTTCGAAATTTCAGGCTTAATGTTACTCCCAGAATTCTTTCAAAATGTTAAGCGAATATCATCTCAATCGAGAAATTTAGATAAATGCAATGTTATATTGTTCCGAATTGGATTACTTCTTGTATTACAGTATCCTGTATCGTCTAAACACTATATGCATCTCTCTCTCTATCTATTAGTTTAAACTTTTCGGATTGAATACTCTAACATGATTTGAGAATTATATTATGTCATAATATTTATATGTTTTACATATACATATAAATTTGGACCCACTTGGAGTTTCCGAGAAGTTAGGGTGACCCTATAAATAATATCATCCATAAATTTTAAATTTATTTAATATAGTCTCTAAACTTCTCAAACGGCAAATTAGATGTTGTCTGGTGATGTGGATCATTATTTATGGTGACTCGACATGTCCATTTTTTTTAAACATCTACTTTAAAATAGGAAATAAAGAAAATTAGGATGTCAATATATCATTCATTATGTGATGATGTGAATTATTATATTCTAATTTGAAATGGATACTTCACATGAATAATTCATGTGTAAGGTTTTCAATCGCTTCATGGACGGTGTGATTTTATGACAACAATTTATGACAGTATAATGAGTAAAACACGCAGTGGCTTGGTCAAAGCACACATATTTTTGGCTATATCTTGATGACTTCTCGTTAAGCAAAGGTATTTCGGCAGTATTCACTGTCAACATTTGCCGATTCATCAAGAGGTGTATCTGTCTAATAACCACGTTTCAAGGAATTTTCGAAAATCGGAAAAAGATATTCCTAAATTTCGTCGCAGGTAAAGAGAAGCTTCATCTCAAATTTCAAAATTAAAATTCAATCTATTTATCTAACCAATCTTGACCTTGCGAGTGCTTTTTTGCAGTACGTTTCTAGTTTAAATATCACTTATTTTGTGTTTTCTTTTGAGCTTTTCATGTGTAAATTGCAAAATGGGGGTTGAAATACTTGTTACGTATTCTTCACTTTCAGACTCGGTCAAATTATTTCAAACATAAATTAAAGCATATTATAATGTTTTAATCCTTTCGTTATAAGATTGAATCTACAATCAATGTTAATTACTTTTATGGTAGAAGTAAAACATCAATAATGCTCCATTCGTTTCATGAAAAATAACTTCCAGTAAAATGTTTTCTGAATTTTTCTAGCGTTCATTTCACGGAAAATGAATTGCTTGGGAAAAACGTTTTTCATGAAAGGAAAAAAGTTTTCTAAACTAGGGAAAAATGTTTTTCGCTTTTGAAAAGTGGAAAATATTTTCTTCACTTGATCTATCTTATTTTACATTCACATGCCCTCATTTCCTCCTCCCCTCCTCCTTCTTCTTCTTTTTCTAATATATTTTTTAAATTCGAATTATATTTTCCTTTTTCTTTTTCTTTGCTTTGTTTTCCTTCTTCTTCTTTCTTGGCCGGTCCCCGGCCATGGCAGTAGCCAACAACCAACCACAGGCGAGCCTCGAGCACAGCAGCAAGAGCACGAGGCTCGCCCACCTCTGGCGAGCAACATCGGCAAGCGTGAGCGTCAAGCTTGAGGCTTGTCAATCTAGCAATGCTCGCACTCACCGATCCGGCAAGGCTCGAGGCTAGCGAGCTTGAAGCTCGCCAATTTGGTGAGGCTTGAGGCCGGTGAGCCTAAGCTCACCGGAGATGGCCAAGCCTTGTGCTCGTTTGTGGCCAATCGCTAGAAGAAGAAGAGAAGGAGGAGGACCAAAAGGAGGGGGAGGAGGAAATTAAGAAGAGGAGGAGGGAAACAAAGAAAAAAATAAAAATATATATATGAAAAACGAAAATGAATTAATAATCATTTTTTAAAATAAAAATAATTAAAATTGATTTAAAAAAATAATAATTGATTTAACAAATAAAAAATTGATTTTAAAAATAAAATAAATTTAAAAAGAGTGTAGGGAGGAAATTATTTTATTACTAAACAGTGGAAAATATTTTTCACTTCATTTTTAGATTTCATCTGAACACCGAAAAATAATTACATTTTCCTAGAAAATGACTTATTGGAAAATATTTTTCAGAAATGCTACATTTTCTGCAAAATAAACAAAACCTAAGTTTCTTTTTCCCCCTTTTTTGTGCTTTTCTTTTGTCAATATTTAGATATGATCAAGCATAAATATATTTAACATTTGATCATGCTTCTAACAAACTAATTTTTTTCCATTTGTTTTATCGATTTTCATCAAGATTGGCTAAAAATTGGATTGAATTTCAATTTTCAACTTTGAAATGTAGTCTTAGACTATTTAATAAGAAATAGGCAATTAATTGTGTGTTCCCAAATCTTCAAAAATTGAAATTACTAATCCTTTAGATTTTGTGATTAAAAATATGAGACCCTAAATTAAACTTAACAACCTTCGCTAAATAAAGCGATGACAAGATTCAGGATAAGATGATATCTAGTTGGGTGTAATAGCGCATTTGTATTTTGAAATTGAGGAGAGAGATGATAGAATTAAATGTAGTTTGATAATATAAAAAAAAAAAAATGGAGAGAGAAGTGGGGGGGATATATTAGCCATTTAACTAAAATGAGCATCTTAACCAAAATAGAGATGGAAATAATACTTTCATTCTGATATAATTCAAAGCACTTTATATTACATGTACACCCTTCAGGAGTTTCAAAGATTCAAAAATGTCAAGAGTAGGATTTTTCTAATAGTTAATACCACAAAAATTACTAAATTGGTAAATCCATGAAAAATCGACCCTCCATTAGGCTCCATCTAATATTTCATTAATTTGTTGACGTGGACATATATGTGGCCAAAAACCTTAGATGATTGGCGTGATGTGATTCGACGTGGAAATTCAATATCAAAAGATCTTATAAATGACGTCACTTTGGAAAAACCATATATGAAGAAAATGAACTAAGACTGGGAAACCTACTAATTTTACCCCGAGAGCTCGCTCATGTTTTGAAAATCAGCAAAACCCCTAATTTTGCCTCAATGGTGCCACAAAGGTTTTGATAAATTTTTCACGGATATATCATTTCAGAATTTTCTTGCCAAAAATATTGATTTAGGATTGCGATATAAATGTACTAGTTATGAGTTCTTGTGAAACGGAATTTAGTCTAGGGTAAATGCGACACGGGACCACCAATTTGGGATCTTTTGCAACACAAAAATGGGTTTATGGGTAAATACAACAAGATTGCACCAATTTGAATTTTTGTGTGTTATTAACTCTTCTTTTACAAGGAAAGAAAGAAGAAGATTCCGGTGCATAGTGTCAAGTAGAACATGCAAACCTTCGAAGAAAGGAAAGGTTGTGAATTATATACACGATACTTTTCCCGATTTCTGATTTCCATCGAGCCACGGACGGTAATATAAGAAAAGTCGACCCAAATTGGTAAACCCGAGAAGGCACATCGCTTTAATTAATCAATTAAGAGAAGCCTTCCAATATCTAGAGACGGCAAATCCCAGTCAAGACCCGTCAATCACGACGGCGGTCGGCCTGTTCTGTCATAAGTGCCGCTTTGTCCCGCTCAAGCTTATTGATCAATCACGCTCGCTGGTCGCGTTCTATCGCGTGCGAACTGGAATGAAATCTCGCACCAACTGCACGCGACATGCTCGACAATTAAACGGGCCACACAACTCTCAGGAAACTTCACCTATATGAACTTTTATCCCGTGAAAACGGCAGCCCGACGCATGGATAGGACCAGGTCGACTGGCGTATCTCCCTGAAATAAACCGAGCTTGTGAAGCTTTCCCGAAATGACTGCGATTTTATCTTCAGTATTTCAAAGCCTACGTCTATTCTCTTTTGTGATTTTGGAGAAGTACTGATATGCAACAGTATCACTCATGAGCAAAACTCGAAAATTTCTGCTCATCAAGCAGATCAAAGGACAACAGTTCCCAAGACGCCACTAAGTGTTGGACGCAAATTGCGCAACCAAGATCTCCATAATTAGAACAAAAACATGCATAATTGAGTAGAAATATTAACGCACCTGTTCTAAAATCTATCGAACATAAAGCGGAAACATAAAATGGGTAATAACATAAAAAGGATTACCCACATATATCAAGGGGATCCACGCATCAAGTCATTCTCCTCTATTGCCCTCCGTATCACTGGCTCAATGAGGCGGCCCCTCACTTTTAGCGTTAGGTAAACACCCTGAGGATACATGTGAGAATTAGGATTAGAGGAGAGACTTGAGCACTATTTATAGAGTTTCCAGCCAGCCCCCTCATTACGGGTCAGCTCAACTCGGCCCACACTAGCCAAAATGCATTAGGGACTAATTAAGAAACCTTCTGTCTCTCTTTAGACCAACCCTGTTTTACGGTAACCGTAAAAACAGTAAATTACAATATCAATTAATTTAGTCCACATTAGGAAAACTCTTACACTAAGAACTTTAGAGCAGCATGCATGGATGTCGATATGTATTCATTCTTCCTGAGATTTATCTGCGAATGCTTCTTCACGGCAAGGTTGAAGTTCTTCCCACTGTCCCGCATGCATACCGCAAAGGCAGGAGGTTTCAGTAGGTATGTGGCCCTATTGACTGTGCGAAAATACGCAAGACGAATGCAGATAAGACAGATGCAAGAATATAGGATCAAAACGACCTGAAAATGACTTAAAAAACCACCGATTTGGTGGCCGAATAACTGAAGAGATGTCCAAATCCCAAACGGCCTATGAACATTACAAATGCACTCCCTAAAATCTTCCCACTCCCAGATGACTCACATCGCAAAAACAATCGGGAGCTCAGGACTAACATCCTAGACCATATGACACTGAACATTATAAATTTTTTGAATCGCCAGGAACATTTTACCAACAAGACGAAGCCGCCCACTTGAGAAGAATAGAGATCAAACATATTTGGACAACTTGCTCCTCATCACGAGACCATAACACGTCCAATCATCCCCTGGGTCTAAGTCGCTGTTTCCTTGAGCTGCTCGTCATCAGATTGCAGACACTCACCCAAGAGATCATTCAAGAATGCACGGTCTTTGAATAATAACTTAATGTTTGGGTCCCCTCGGATTGCCCAGGGTTTACGTCGCCGGCTGCTGACTGTAAGGGGGTTCCCGGGTCACCAAAAAAAAAAAAAAACTTTATGTTTGGCCCCAGGGCGTCAGCGAGATCACCTGTCACCACAACTGCAGCCTTTGTGACAGACTCGTCCCTGTAATATGGATAACCAAATTGAATTTTCTGAACCGAATAACAATTCATACATGAGCAAAAGGAAAATCAATAGATAATTACCTTTGCCTGTCCTTGAAGACCAACTCAATGAATTGCATGAGATGGGACGCGTATGGCAACATCACCTCAGACTTCGAATCCTTAAAGCCCTGGAGTATTCCAGAATAAGCTTCAAAAATGCTACGCTTGAGCTGATAACCATATTCCATCAACTCTTCATCATCCGTGTCCATCTGGGCACAAATTTCTGCAGCTCCTTGCATCATTGGCAGTGCATAGGAGACATATTTCTCAAAGCGATCTCCAATTGCAAGAGCAACATCACCAAAGCAGGAGAAAATGGGAGGCTTAACAGACCGGTGCAGTACCTCACTACGGAGATCACTGAGAAGGAGCTCCATAATCCCATCACAAAATGGAAGCACCTTGTCATCCAAGGCACGGCAAATATCACCAACTACACCCACAGTAACTGCACAGACCTGGTATTCCTCAAAGTTCTGCAATCCCATCTCCAAATAATTGTAGAACTCTGGCATATATTTCAGAAAGTCTGCACCTGTAGCATAAGCAAGCGCACCAATAGCAAGCACAGCTTCTTCATGCACTGTAGAGCTGTGGCAGGCAAAAACTCGAAGGAATAGTAACATAATCTGATCTGCATACTGTATTATTATGGGTTTTGTTTCATCAGTGTTACTTAGTTTCTGAATAATGACTTGAAGAACACTGCAGAGAGAAGCCTGCAGATCACTTTGCTTTTCTCTATCATCTAATGACACGATTTGGAGCTCAAATGTCTGTGCCAACTTATTCATGATGGCAGGAAGGAGTTGCGCTATAATTTGAGATGCTTCAGCAATATTGGCGCACCTAACTACCTCATTGATAGTTTCATATGCAGATGTCCTGAGCTTGGAGTCACCACTATCTGTCCGATCAGCAGCTGCAACAAGATATGTCATGATGTCTGGAAGTTATGGTGAGAGAAGTGAAGCACTTGTTCCAGCATCTTCAAACCCCTGGGCAAGGTAATAAATTGCCCCACAAACCTTCTCTGCAACATTGGGCGCATCCTGTATGCTCCCCAATAGTACTTTAACAACCCTTGGGAGGTTTCCAGGAGAGAGTACTGAAAATCCATTGGCTGGACTACGCAACAACTCAAAAACGCGTGTGAGTGTCCATGCGGTTGTATCATGGACATGATTGTTCTCATCCGTCATCAGATTAAGAAGGAAATCTAAACCTGCATTAACCAAAGGAGAGAGTTTCTCAAATTTTGGCCCGTCAAGGATTGAACCAAGAGCATATGTGGCAGCTTCATGACTATGCCAATCCGGCTTCCTTATATTATCCTCCACAAAAGGCATCACAAGGGGAACAATAGGATGTCCTACAGTTCTAGAAACAATACCAAGACAAGTTCCACCGGCCATAGATATATTCCAAATGCTATCATCCTGATCCTGATCCTCTTCCTGCTTTAGCAAAGTCTCCAGCAGCATGGGAACTAAAGCAGGCAGAGCTTACTCAATAAACCGTGAATGAGGAGACCCAGAATCTGCACTTTCAGAACTCTCAAACTCTTGAAGCTCTATTTCTTCGTCGCAAATAGAGCTCCAAAACTCCACAGCTTGAAGGGCAACAAATTCCTGCCAGTTGTCCTCAGTTGATAGAAGATTGAAGACAAACAGTAAACGCTTTCATACCCACAAATTACTTGATGACTTGAGGACTCTTTTGACTTCTTGCTTCGTTTGTAGGCCATGCACAAGAATCTTGGTATAGAATTCGATGATCCAAATCTCTACTCCAATATAAAAATGACAAATTATGCTGGCAGATAAAATATGGAATTTTTTAGGGTGTCATTAATTGAGAAAGTTGGAAGTTGACTGGAATTTTCATCTTTTCAACAGGATATAGCTGCCATTTAAGCGAAACCATGAGAAAGACCTATCCCCATAATATTGAGGGTTGAGGACTCTTTTGGCTTCTTTCTTTGTTGGTAGGCCATGAAATGGGGGATTTGCACGCTTTTGCCTACAATATTTTGTGTTTCTTCTTGGACACTAGTTCCTAACTCATACACGCAATTCGTATAATTATTATATGCATAATATATTCAATTTAAGCGATGTTAGGTGAAGCCTCCCATCAAAGAATTAATATGATTTAGAGAGGTTAAATTATCAATTTAAAATTTTCAATCAATGTGGCTCTGGACGTTATAGAGGTGCTGAAACTCTGGATTCTTTCTTAATGCTATCCTCGGGTTAAAGCCCCCATTTGTTTAATAGAAAATAAATTATTTGAAAATCATTTTTTTTTCTAAAAATGATTGCCTATATTGCTTAAAATAATTAGACAATAAAAAATGTTTCATTGTCAACAACAATTTATGTATAAACATTTTCATAGACGATGATAATATTTTTCATTTATTCATTTGTAAGCGATACTAACAATCATTTTTAAGAAAATATTTTTCAAATTATCCATTTTTGTGAAATAAATGCACTCTAAAGGTATCATATATCTATTGCGCATCCAAATGTGTCACAGTTTTGCATCTAGCCAATGGTTGGTTTGAAAGTACAAAATGCATAATGTTATTTTTGACCCTAAGGAGCTCTTCGGTCCTTTTATATTGACCCTATCATCTTGTGGAGTTTTGAGAGGCCCAAGTTAGGGTAAGGGCCCTGGTTAAAGGCCCAATCTTCAAATAAATCATGCTCTTGCTTAATGAGAAAATCTAGATACAAACCATCTAAAAGAACATAACATAAATGAAACTCCATCTCAATTTATGCAATTCAAATATGTATTAATAATTGGTTTTGCACGAAATCTTTTTTACTTTATACTAATATGCTTTTCAAAACAACTTCTAAACCTTAAAATTTGACAAAATAATTTCACGAAAATCCATATCTATCTTAAGATGACAATCACTATTAGTCTATTAATAGTACTAATGAGAAATTAATCACCATAATAATGTATATAAACAACCATGTGGCCATTTTCAGTCACAAAGATATGACTAATACACGATAAACGTCATTTAAGTTTATTTCTTTCTTTTGAAAAGATGACATTAATAAATAATACCCACTAGTTGTGATCATTTTTATTAGTCTTCAGTAAAAAAGAGAAAGAAAATAATTCTTTTTTGAGATGTAACATCCAAAAGTTTTTATGTACGATAATGATATTTTCAAACTTGTCAGTATTGAGAATAGACACCCGTTTGCTTGTTACATATTAATTTTGTAGATACTTTGGTAACCTAACAAATTTTTTATTATGAAAATCTTATAATTGAATCAATTGGCAATTTTTCCATTTGTGTTTTTCTTCCTATTCTCCCTAAATATTTGACCCCTCACATGTTTTACTCTTAAAGATATGGAACTTGGTAGTGATGAGATCATGCATTGCCTTATGAAACTTGACCTTAGTTCATTAATGCTTGGAATGACTATTGCTCACACTTGACCTAATGAAATGAAGCCTTCTATCCTTCACAGAAACATCTCTTTTCTTGACTTATGATATCAAGCCATTTGCACCAATTTCATTGGAGCACTACCCTCTATACTTATTGTTCTATTAGCATTTAAATCAATTCCACTATGGGGGGGTAGAGGGGGGGGCACATGAATCAATTTCATTGGAGCACTACCCTCTATACTTATTGTTCTAACCCTAAGACAATTAATGCCTTAACCATGGTTAAATCAATTCCACTATGTTCTTCCTTGTTTTAGTTTATTTGGGTAGAGGGGGGGGGGGGCACATGAATCAATTTCATTGGAGCACTACCCTCTATACTTATTGTTCTAACCCTAAGACAATTAATGCCTTAACCATGGTTAAATCAATTCCACTATGTTATTCCTTGTTTTAGTTTATTTGGGTAGAGGAGGGACTTTTCAAAGAACACAAGCCCTACTTCATTAATTTTACTCATCAACTCATTTCTTCAACTTACGTCCTCAAAACCATGAGTAAAAGCCAAGGCCCCACAGCCGTATTATAAAAGTTTCTGTCTCAATCTTTCAAGTTGGACAATGTGACTGAAACCTTAAATTGCCTAATATTTTTTTAAGGTAAGTGAAAACTAGGGGTGATCGGGTCCAGGGTGGATAGGGTCTAGACCTAGACCCAGTTATAACCGGTTCCTTTTTACCCTATACCCGACCCTATTTGTATTGGACCAAATACCTGACTCACCCTATTTTTCCGATCTGGTTCTAAGGTCAACCATGTTTCCATTGGGACTTGTTTTGCAATCTCCCGATATCCTATACGACTTCGAATTTTATATTAATAAGCAAGAAAATAACTTAATCCTCCTAATTTGTATTGAAATATTAAACACTTATAATAAATAAATATATAAACTTTTTGACTAAACGAAAAATTAAAGATCCACAAGACTAATTATATAAATAAAATCATAAGCCAAAGAATTAACAATAAACATGGGTCTAATATTAGTCTTATTCCCACAACTACCACATAAAGCAACTCATTTATGCAAGCATAACTCCTCCTACAAAAGAGAAATTAGGCGAGCCAATCCATATGATACACAAGAATTTGGCGGCGACGAACACCATCCGTCCATCGAACGGTGCGAAAGGGAGCCGGTGAGGCTCAATTTCATTGGAGCACTGCCCTCTATACTTATTGTTCTAACCCTAAGACAGTTAATGCCTTAACCATGGTTAAATCAATTCCATTATGTTCTTCCTTGTTTTAGTTGATTTGGGTAGAGGGGGGACTTTTCAAAGAACACAAGCCCCACTTCATTAATTTTACTCATCAACTCATTTCTTCAACTTACGTCCTCAAAACCATGAGTAAAAGCCAAGGCCCCACACCTGTATTATAAAAATTTCCAACTCAATCTTTCGAGTTGGACGATGAAACTGAAGCCTTAAATTGCCTAATCTTTTTTAAGGTAAGTGAAAACTAGGGGCGATTGGGTCCAGGGTGGGTAGGGTCTAGATCTGGACCCTGTACCTGACCCTGTTATAACTGGTTCCTCTTTTTTTGACCTTATACCCGACCATGTTTGTATTGGACCCTGTACTTGACTCACCCTATTTTCCCGATCCGGTTCCAAGGTCAACCATGTTTCCATTGGAGCCTGTTTTGCAATCTCCCGATATAGATATACAACTTCGAATTTTATATTAATATCCGAGAAAATAACATAATCCTCATAAATTATATTGAAACATTAAGCACTTGTAATAAATAAATACATAAACTTTTTGACTAAACGATAAATTAAGAATCCACGAGGCTAATTATAATACATAACTCCTCCTATAAAAGAGAAATTAGGCGAGCCAATCCATATGATACACAAGAATTTGGCGGCAACAAAACACCATCCGTCCATCAAACGGTGCGAAAGGGAGCCGGTGAGGCTCAATTTCATTGGAGCAATACCCTCTATACTTATTGTTCTAACCCTAAGACAATTAATGCCTTAACCATGGTTAAATCAATTCCATTATGTTCTTCCTTGTTTTAGTTGATTTGGGTAGAGGGGGGACTTTTCAAAGAACACAAGCCCCACTTCATTAATTTTACTCATCAACTCATTTCTTCAATTTATGTCCTCAAAACCATGAGTAAAAGCCAAGGCCCCACATCCGTATTATAAAAGTTTCTGTCTCAATCTTTTGAGTTGGACGATGTGATTGAAACCTTAAATTGCGTAATCTTTTTTAAGGTAAGTGAAAACTAGGGGTGATCGGGTCCAAGGTGGGTAAGGTCTAAATCTAAACCTTGTACCAGACCATGTTATAACCGGTTCCTCTTTTTTGAACCCTATACCTGACCCAATTTGTATTAGACCCTATACCCAATCCTATTTGTATTGGACCTTATACCCAACCCACCCTATTTTTCTGATCCGGTTCCAAGGTCAACCATATTTCCACCGGAACCTGTTTTGCAATCTCTCGATATCCTATACGACTTCGGATTTTATATTAATACGCAAGAAAATAACATAATCCTCATAATTTGTATTGAAACATTAAGCCTTGTAATAAATAAATACATAAACTTTTTGACTAAACGATAAATTAAGAATCCACGAGGCTAATTATAATAAATAAAATCATAAGGCAAAGAATTAGCAATAAATATGAGTCTAATATTAGTCTTATTCCCACAACTACTACATGAAGCTACTCATTTATGCAAGCATAACTCCTCCTACCAAAGAAAAATTAGGCAAGCCAATCCATGTGATACACAAGAATTTGGCGGCGACAAACATCGTCTGTCCATTGGACGGTGCAAAAGGGAGCCGATGAGGGAGGGAAGCAAGTGAGGAAGAGGAATGACAAAGGAGGAGTGCCGTGCATGTTTGAAAGAGCCAAGATGAAAAAGGTCATGTGATTACGGGAGTAAGAATATAAATCGAGGAAAAAAAAAAAAAAAAAAAAGAGTTTGGACCTCTACTTACAAAACCAGTCCAGGAACTAGTTTTCGGATGGGTAATCACTCAGAACCTGTTCCCAGACCGATTTAAACTTGTTTCGAATTTTGGGAACCGGTTCCCGACCCTATTTTCTAGGTGGGCCGGTCTAGGAACTGGGTATATCCAATCCGGTTGCACACCCCTAGTGAAAACTCTAAGGAATAAGTTAGGTTAAGGGCGCGTTTGGCAACGATTCTGTTCCCGAAAGTAGATTCTGATCAAAACTGATTCTTTTTTATTCTGTTCTTGGGAACTTATTCTAAGCATTTTAAGTTGTTTGGTAGCTGTCCAAAATTTCTAATTCTGGAATAGAATTGCGTTTGGTACCATGCTCATTAATTTTGTTCCAAATCAATTTTTTTACTTTTTACTTTTTTTTTACTTTTTCTTTTTTTTCTTTTTTTCATTTTTTTTTTTTCATTTTTCTTTTTTTTTTTTTTTTTCTTTTTATTTTTCTCATCTTCTTCTTCTTCTTCTAGCCGGTCCGCCGGACCGGCGACCGGCCAGACGAGGGCCGACGACCTCACCGGCTGCCGCCGACACCGGGCGAGGCTCGCCTAGCCCCGCCGGTGGCTGAGCCGGCCTCACCGGGGGTTCGGTGAGGCCCCGCCATGCCACCGGCGGGGCTAGGCGAGCCTCGCCGGTGGCCACGCGAGCCTCGCCTGGCCACCGGTGGGGCCGGGCGTCGCAAGGCTTGCCCAGCCCACCGCCCCGGCCCGCGAGGCTCGACCTCACCAGATCCGGTGAGGCCGAGCCTCACCGGTGGTTGGGCAAGCCTCCGCGAGCTCGCCGATGGCTAGGCTTGCCTCCGACGAGCTCACCGGACCTCGCCCGGTCCGGCGAGCTCGCCGGACCGGCGAACGGCGGCGCCGATGGAGGGCGATGGTGGACGGCGGTCACGAGATGGCCAAGGAAAGAAGAAAATTTCTTGATTTTGATTCTCAAATTTGTTCCCAGAACAAGAATCAACTTTTTTTTTGTTCTTGATTCTATTCCCAATCTGTTCTCGGGAACAAATTTGTTTCCGAGAACAAAAATTTTACCAAACGCGATTCTAAGCCCAAACCGATTCCGGAACAAAGAATCAAAATTTGGCCCTATTTGGATGGTTACCAAACAAGGCCTAAGCTACTTAGTACTCTTGATATGGTTGATAAATGTAAATTTTGACTAAATTTTTTTATGTAAAGTGCCATTAGGTTCCAATAATGGTATGTTGAGTTGTTATGTTTCTTTGATTTGTATTGATGAGTTTGTTATGCTCTTCTTGTTTTTTTTTTTTTTTTCATTCAGTCATACTTTACTCTTACTCTAACTTTTACTCTCAGATTTTTGTCATGTCTCCTTGCAGAACTCGAGAATCAAATCTTATGCCTAAAGCTAAATCATCCCCATCCCAACTTCCTAAGAAGATGGGGGTTCGAATCCCCTATATCTCCCTTCCTATGTGAGAAGGGTGGCTATTGGGACAAACCCTAATGGTTTATGCTTCTTGATTTGTATTGACAAGTTATATACTTTGGGAGTAAATAAGTTAATTCCAAGAGAAAGTAGTAGTATGTTGATGGAAAAGTGTCAAAACAATTAAAGAAAACTCAGTCAACTAAGTGTGGAAAAGGGTGAAGATGTCGACAAGGAGGAGTCGAGGTTCGTTTTTTTAAATTTTGCTTAAATTGACTTATGAACATCTAATTTATCGATTTTTCAAAATAATTATGATGATGATGATGATGATGTCATTTTTTGTAAGTTGCCAACTTTTTTTTAAAATGCTAAATTTCCTGAAGTAGTGAAATTTGAGAGGTTTGCTTTTAATTTGAGAGATTAGGGGTGAGCATAGGTTTAGGGTTAACCCTAAATCGACCTTGAATCGACTCAACCCTGCTGGTCTTGGTCCGTTTCTCAGGGAGACTAGGTGGTCATTGGTCCTGGGATCGTTGGACCAGCACTATACGAGTTGGTCCTCGATTCTAGAAGTTTAGAGTCGGTCTAACCCGGACCAACCCTAACTATATATAATATATTTAATTTATTATTTATAATTTTTTATATAGTGAAAACCCAAAGTCAAACCGCATCAATAACATTAAACGACTCCTTAATGAAAAATTCAAGTAATTTTACACTGTTCTTTAATAACTTAGATTTTAATGTCTTTTACAGTATCAACAGCCATATTTACAAATTAAGAAAATGTCTCTGTGAGAAGTCCTCATGGCGTACTCACAACGTAAATAGCTTCTCATGGTATCCTCTTCTAGTACTCGTTCTCTTATGTCTTTTTTGTCCTTTTAGTCTTCAACTTACCAAAATCGAAATAAACAACTTTTCTGCTTGCTATTCGAAACTCGGCTCCCTCGCTTTTGGTCACTTGCGCTACTTACCGTTTGACGCTCACCCCACTTGATGCTCGTTGCTCACGCCGCTTGCCTCTCTTCACTGACCTCACTCGTTGCCGAACCTATTGGGTCAGTCCGATCCTCAATTGCCTTTTCAAGAAGTGCAAAAAATGAAACAAAAAAATTATCGGTCAATTTTGGGTTGACCCTGGAACCGAACCGAACCCATTGGGTCGGTCCGGTCTTCAATCCCAAAAATTGAGGACCAATACTATGCGGGTTGGTCCTAGGGTTAAGGGATGGACCGGCCCAACCCAGACCATGCTCACCCCTACCTAAGATGCTTACCTTTGGTGGACAATTTCTAAGTACCCATTTTAAGTTGATGATTATTTTGATCATTAATTTTTATATTGATTTTCTATGGATATTATCATTTCTTGCTTGAGGAAATAAATGAGGTAAATATGGTGTCGTTTATGTAAATGATGCATGAGCAAACCATGGTGTTGTATCCCGGTGATGTTTTGAGTAAAATGATGTTAATTACTTAACAAGGGTTTTGAACATCTTTATGTGCAATATTATTGTATGATAAAATTTGTAAAATACTATGAGTATTCCGTCATCCTCACCATAGTGGAGACAATGCCCTGCTATGTAATCGTGATGCCTTGCTTTGTGGAGTGTTTGGGGCTGTCTTGGAAGTTTCAAGATGCCCCATGAGTTGTGATGTCTTGGAATTGAGATGCCCTACTATGTGATCGAAATGACTTGGGAGTGTTCGAGAGAAGAAATAATAATAAATATAATACATGATCATGTGTATACATATATTCACATGTTATTTAAATTAGTGTTAGCCATGGATCACAATATGATATGCCATATGCTTGCTTGCAGAGTGGACTTAAATGATTTTAAATACCGTCACTAATAGTTTTCATTAGCATTAGTCGTTTGGTGATATTGGTGCACCATGATGTAATGTAATATATATTGGTATTGGCACATCACATTAACAAAGGTAGATTACTCGTTTATGCATTCATTATACCTAGTCATTTGATTTGAGTATGTCGATTGTTGATACTAGATTAATTAGTAAGATGATTTTCAACCTTAGACTTAGAGATTTCATTTATTTGGCCTTGGCTTACTCCTTTATTTTTAGACATGTATGATGGATCCCCCACCGCCACCACTTTTTAGAGCTCCCAAACTAGTTGATTGTGTCTTTGAAGATGTGTCTGTACTTGGATTTGTTGTAATATATGGTTGGGTTATAGAGTGGATTCCCCATCGGAATGTTGCTTGGTATGTTAACATAGAGGGCAAGTTGGTCGGACCACTTAGAAGCATTGATGGTTCTCCAGGTTTTGACTATGATGGTTTATCAACGGGTGAAGTTGTCAACCCTTAGTTGATGGTCCAATAGTGTATAGGCAGGCTTTCGGGAGTAAGAGAATAGTGACATAATTAGGTGACCTTGACCTTTCCTAGGAATTATGTATCTCATATTCGCTTAAATGTTATATAAAGATAATAACCACTGAAGTTTGTATAAAGATGCAAATGTATATTATTTTTAACTTGTGCAATTTTCTTGTATGGATTAATGAGAGTATTTTGTTGTGCTTCCACATGTTATGAAAAAGAAAAAAGATGTAATTTCTTAGGAAACATGTCACGTATGACGTTGTGGGGCATCACATGAAACAATTATAGACTCTATGGCTAAGAAAACCAATTTATATTGAAAGGTTAATTAGTTTTGGGAGAAATACTAAAAAAATAAAATAAACCAATTGCAATTGTGCCTATTTAGTTTCAAACTTTTTTTTTGGGCCAATTGAGTTATAAATCTTTTACATTTGTGTTGATTCAGTCCATTTGATAAATTTCGAACTGAAACTACTGACGTAGATGTTAGCAGTCCAAAGTAGTGCAACTGGCATAGATGTAGACAAATTTTAATAGTATTCTAATATTTTTCAAATTTCTTATTTTAAAAAAAGAAAATTGCCTTCTTTGGTTTCTCGTTGTGGCCAATGAGGTTTGCTTGAGCTCGCTAGCCATTAAGCAAGGGCTATTCACCTACCATCGATGAGGGTCGCAGCCATCACCCATATCTTGGTGAGGCTATGGCCGCCTTCACCCACAAGTGAGAACCCATTTGTTTCCTCCTCTCAAATGTTCATAATCAAGTAATGCAATTGTAGAAAATATAAAAAAAATTATACAGTTTTATGACAAAAACATGTGTTGGTCAAATTTTTGCGTTGTTTCTTCATGTTGAAATCCATGATTCTATTCTCGATGGGTGTAAAAGTACCTTTTTTTTTTCTTTTAAAAGAGTATTTAGAATCAAAAACCAAACTGGTGAAATTGAGATGTGGCATCCTAGAATTTCATGTCAACCCCTAGATGTGCTATGAACCATGGATAGGTAATGGAAGCACCATCAAGTTGTATTGTGGCCATTTGATCCATGATTTGCAATAAGATTAAGGTCAAGCTTTTAGTAGATAGTTATTTGATAGGAAAGAAAATTCTATTCTTGGCCATGTGTTTTATAGGTTGGATTTTATTAATTTATGTTGCAAGTTTTATGATTTTATAAATTTCAATTAGGTATTTATATAAGTGGGGAATTAGAATAGCTTATTAAAGGAAGGAGTGGGTCGAAATTTTAGCCCAAGACTAGCCCACAAGAGCCCCACCATTCGGCCACTAAGGCTTGGCCCGCGAAGCCCAAAGGGAGGGGGAGCTGTCATCGACCGAAGGGGGAGAGGCCTGGCCCAAGGGAGGCCCATCAACCTACATGAAAATTCCCAAGTGGCAAGAGAAGCTTGCCGAGTGTTAGTCCATTGTAGCCAAGTGTAAGAAACCATGCAAAATCAAATGATTGCAAATCATTGAGGGGGAAAGAAAAGAGGAGAGACGGATTGGGAGAGAGGGTTATCGTCCAAGAGAGAGAGAGAGAGAGAGAGAGAGAGAGAGAGAGAGAGAGAGAGAGAGAGCTATCATGTGAGAAAAGGAGAGGAAGAGAGGAAGAGAGAAAGGAAGAGGGAGGCCGTTCGCTGCCGTGCGTGCGCAGAGTCACTGCCGTCGAGCCGCCTTGCCCCGCCGTTTGCTTGCTGTGTTTTTGCTTGGATTAGAGGCAAGTAGAGTCCATTGATCTACCATTTTCTTGTTGTGTTTTGTGTGTGATGAATGGTGAATTTCGGATGTGGATGAAGTGTGAAATTTCGAAATTATAGGAGTTGTGTTTTAGCCTAGTATTCTGTTTCTGGGAAAAACAGTCCGACCTTTTGTGAATTCGTAAATTGCATGCGATATTCTAGTTGGAATCTGACTTTGACTTCTTAATGAAAGTTGTAGAGGACTTCTTGGAGAGTAACATATCAAAATTTGAGAGGAAAAAAACAAGTATAGGTTGGTTAAACCATTTTTCTTTGAAGAAGCTAGATTTGGAAACTGTTATGTTGATCTGTTGTGATTCCGTGGATTTTGTGAAATTATCCAGTCCGAATGTGATCTCGTGTTCTTGATAAGAGTTGCAGAAAAAATCTTAAGGAGTAACATACTAAAATTTGAGAATAAAAAGACAAGTATTGATCGGGGAAAACGATTTTCTTTGAAAAGGATGAATCTGGACAGTGAACTGAGAGTTAGGGAGAATTATAAAACATTATAGATTTTAATACAGAAGTAATTATACTTTTATTTCTTCATGAGACTTTTACCTCTAGATCTCAGCTATGACATATTAAAATCTCAGAATTTTCGGAGTTCATTTAAGGGTTTAATCGAAATTATTTCTGAAACTGTGCAAAAGTGGCGTTGGAAATTATTTTGCTGTGATGTGTGGATCTATGTGATTCATGTGGAACTTTCTTGACATGGTGTTCTTCATGAAATATCTTCCTCTGGATCTTGTTTACATCATGTCAAATTTTCAGAATTTATTGAGATTTTTTACTAATTTTCCAAGAATTTTTACTAAAGAGGTGCATTATGTTTTACCCGAAAATTGGTTCTATTTTCAAAAGCCAATGAATTTCTTTATGAAATGTGATATTGTGGGTGTTATGTGTGTTGCATATATGGTGACGTTTGGCATATCATATGACATCAAAAAGCTGGTTTAGACCTTTGATATTGTTGCATCAAATGCCATGTTAAAAATGAGGCATATATGTGATCATAAATTGTAATAATAACAAGACCGTCGGAGGTGTGACCCGACGATGTCCCGGGAGTGTTGGGATGCCCGGTTGTATTACGATACATGCCCGGAGGTCCTCAGGGGTTTCGAAATGTCCGATGGTATACGGTACGTAATGTCCAGGGGGAATACCTAGTGGTATGGCGGTACATAATTCCGGAAGCCCTAGAGGTTTGTGCCGGGGGGATTCCTCGTGATGCTAGTTGGGATGCGAGATGCCCGGAGGTTTGTGCCGGAGGCTCCTCGCGATGCCAAGTTGGGTGCGGGCAATAAATTGTGGGATGCAAACATTGGTCCCTAGAAAAAAAAAAAACTGATGAGATCCTTGTGAAAAATAAGAATTGAAATTGAATCATGTGCATGGGTCTACGCATATGGCATGATGCATGATCTGCTTATGAAAGTAAATTGATGCTATTTGATATTGAGGATGCGATCATGAAGGCTTAAATGGATCTCATGGGGACGTATACATGATAGCATGGATAATATGAATCATGAGTATGTATGTGCATATGGCATGGAATGAACCTCATGGAAATACAAGTATGATTACATTGTGGTATATGCACGATGGCATGGTGAGATATGCATGATTGCATGGTGATATATGCACGACTAAATGGTGATGTATGCTTGATAGCATGGATAATATGTGCTTTACTCGTGATATATTGATTGTCTTGCTTGTTGCATTGTGTAGTTTGATGAATCTTTATTGCTGAGTAATTGTACTCACCCCTTTGGAGACTAACATTTCAAATTGAAAAATGCATCTATCACCCGTCACGCGTGGTACGTTTTATGGTTTACCGTCTGATATCGAGGTCAAGTGCTCGGAGCACCCCTATGTCGGTGTTCATGGTTTGGTGTTTATCCGCGTCCGTGTTTTGGTCATGTACAATATGAGCTTACCTGATGGCCTTGTAGTACAAGAGTTTTTGTCTGTCCATGTTCATCGAGATGGGAGAATGATGGGAATGTTGCCAACGCTGCCGGCTGATGCACCGGGATGGGTGTGATAGGAGCGTGTGACTAGTGAATGTTGACACTTTTTGGGATGGCCGACACTAGCTGATGGATAGATGTTCATGTTTAATGTATAGTCGGATTTCTTTTTGGGTTTAGCCGAGCTTACTTAAAGTCTTGGCCCTTTTGTTGTACCGATTTGTGAAATCCATCTTAGTATGTAAATAAAAGTGATTTGACCCTAAAATGCATAGAAATGTTATAGTTGGTGTGTATTGCATCATATTATTTAGTTTGTATACGGGTTAGGGAGATGATGAATATGCTTCCGTTATATGAACTGTCGCTGGGACCAATTTAAAAGATATAAACCCCCAAGTTGTATGGACCCGCTGTAATTGAAATGATACCAGAGTGACATGTTATTAGAACAAGTGATAGGTGAGTAAGCTGTGGCAACCCTAGCGGATCGGGGGCCGTGTCGAGGGGTGCCACATGAGAACCGGACCGATTCTCCCTTAAACCAAAGTTGAACCTATGGGTCCGTCCAATATGATTTGAATTCCGGATAGAGCTTGATTTAGTGCATATCCCTACTAAATTGCAAAGATTCTACTACCATTACAGGGAATTCACTTGGAAAATGTTCAAGCCGTGATGCTAACGTGGTCATGTCATGCTATGGAAAAACCTGATATTTCCAAAACCACCCTTTACTTAAAGCTGCGGAATGGGAGTTCGAATTTATTCAAAGAGGCTTCCGGAATTAAAAGTCAGCTGAAGTAGCAACTATTGTACTTCTTTAGGACGATGTCCAACAACTGTCGTGTGCTCCTGTCGCTTTCGAAGTTCCCACTGAAAGTCGCATTGACTTTTGCGTATAGCTTGCTCATTAATGACCAGCAACATGGTGGGCATAAGATACCTATTAAATATATTCAATTTAAAGATTTTTTTCTATTTCCATGTTATTTACTATATATGATATAGCAAAAAAAATGGTATAACGACAAATTTGAAATTTGTTTTAGATTGCTTAACAAGTATTATCTTGAGCACTCCCACGGTGGAGTTGCAGTAGCAGGTTCATCTCGTGGGTAATTGATGTTTCATCGGTGTCTTAAACTAAATATTATAGCAAAGGATAAGGCATGTTTCAATCTTGTTTAAAACCCTTTTCTATGAGAAAAACACAAGGCTCATGAATTTATTATGTTAAAGTGATACGAAATCATTTTTCAACTCTACTTCTCATGACGATGGTATAAAAACCTATAATTATCATCCTCATTTTTTACAATGAATTTAAAGTTGCATCATCTAGACATGATTAACCAAGTCGCAATTTTATTTCCCAAACAACCTTTTACGACGTTATCGTTGGGCTGTCTTGAGTAGTGGCGGCAAAACACTGTGGGGTGGCTCTCAATTGTCATCGCGCCGTATTGCTATGTGTGGGAAGAGAGAGAGGGTTGGAAAAGAAGAGTGGGAAAATGGGTTTTTAAGTTGGGAAGATGCAAAATGGAAATTTTGAAATCCGACTAGATATCGGGTATAATTGAGGATAATTTTTGTAAGGGCTAATAATACTAAGAATCCCCGTCTCATATATCCGCGCTACATATATTTTAAATTAATTTTTGTGTTCCAAAAACTCTCAAATTGATACTCATACTATATTTATTACAAACTAAAATTTACATAACAAAAAATCCCAAATTAGTACATTCATTGCCACATATATCCAAACTCATATAACATTTACCTCAAATTATGATAAACATAGAAATTTTTTAGGTAAATGTGGTGCGAATGCATTAGTTTAAAATACTATGATATGGTTGTACCCGTTTGAAATTTTTTGTAATATAAAACTTAAATTGTGATTAATATAATGTTAGTACCATGATATAAATATACTCATTTAAATTTGTTGTGATATTAACCCGTCCCGTAATTATATGTAACTTATCCGTTTAGGGCTGCTTCAACCGCAAGTGGGAAGGGACGCGCTAATAATATTCTTCTCCCGCAAAGCAACAAAGCGAATCAATCAGTGGACGCTGACAGCTCTCCTCTCATCATCATTCAGTCTGGTCAAATGGCTCGTCTTGAAAGAAAAAATATATATATTCGAGAAAATTAAAAGGAAATATATAGAGAGGAAAATAGATGTTCGGTTACCATTATTTAGATGTGGATCATGCTTCCTTCTTTGAAAATAGGATGTGTACCTACTACAATAAGGGAAACTTCCCCGAAAGGAACTTTATTAAATTAATCCCTGCTTTTTTTCCGGATGCAAAATACATAATCAAATCAAAAAATGAATTTTCGGGAGATTAGTATTTATCATGCCTTGTTGATTGTGTTAGTAACATTATAAGAACCGTGACTTTTTAAACTAAATACGGCATCTGTCAATTAAATTTTATTGTTTGTACAGTTCTATTATTTAATCCGTTTCATGCGAGTAATCACTATTAGCGATGCTATCGAACCCTGACTTGGCATTATTAGATGCTCACTCGCAAAGAGGGCGTGGCAGCGGGCAACCTCCCAACCCCCTTTATCTTCCATTGTCTCTTTTTCCCTTCGTTACCCTATCCTCGTGGTTGGTGCTACACCATATATATGGTGCTATATATATTGTAGTATGAAAGGGGCCCAAGGAAATAACCCCATCTTTTACAAATTGACAAGAATGCAATACCGAGAACGAAGTTCGTGGTCCATAACGAAGCACAACCATTCAACAAGATGAGAACGTTGCTCACGGTGTTTGTACTTAAGTTCTCTTGACAAAACAACAATAAACTCAACGACAACTATTTCGCATTCAAACTTGGATATTAAAGGACGGGAAAAATTCGAATTCAAGACCTCTTGCTTCTTTTCTATCATACATAATTATATATCGCAATCTTCCCAAAAGATTAATGCCTTCATCTCCGAAAATTTCCAAATGCATTTACTCGACGTTACTGTCGTACCCAAGAGGAGGTCCTTCTCACAACAGCCACGATGCCTGTAGTAGGCCGCAACGGCCTCAATCGTCGATTGACGTACTCAAGCGCATCGCGATCGCAATCACAGGTTCGGGGACAAAAAAAAAAAAAAAAAAATACATGTTGATGAGTCTCTAGAAATAGAGGAAAATTCAAACAGTCGCCCCAGCACGGCCAGTCGCCAAGCAGCCACTCCTTTTGCTCTTTGGCGATGACTGACCACCCCAATCATCTCCCCACGAAAAGCACAGATTCAACGCGCTCTTCTGGTCTCGCCATCGCCGGAATATGTTGACTTTTGACCTCTTCCCACCTACAAAACCTGCAGACTCTCTTCCCGGATGCTCTCGTCTTCTCCCCCTGCTCCTTCTCCTCCCAGATTATGCAGAAACTCTCCGCCGCTTTGGGAATGGCAAAATATGGCGCTCTCTCCTTTTGCCTCCTTTTTTTCTCTTGCTTCCTCGTCCTTGCCGTGTCCCAGTCTCAGCCTGATGATCAGTTCATCTTCAATGGGTTCAACGGCTCCACCGACTCCAACATTACCCTCAATAGGGCCTCCATCATCAAGGCCAGCGGAGCTCTCAAGCTCACCAACCAGACGAGCGACGCCATCGGCCAAGCCTTCTACCCTCGGCCTTTCCGGATGTTGGCCGAGGCTTCCGGTGGCTCCGCCGCCGCTGTCTCCTTCAGCACCCACTTCGTTTTCGCCATTAGGCCTCCGAGCTCGGGCGAGGGCGGCTACGGCCTCGCGTTCGTGGTCGCCCCCAAGACGTCCTTCCCCGGGGCCCAGGCCGACCACTACCTCGGCCTCTTCAATTCCTCGAACGATGGGAACCCGTCGAACCACATGCTCGTGGTGGAGTTCGACACCGTGAAAGGGTACAAAGAGACCTCGGACGAAAAGGGGAACCACGTCGGGGTCAATTTCAACGGCATGGAGTCTAACACCACCAAGCCGGCCGGCTATAATATAAATGGCACGTCTAGCGTCGACGACATAACGCTGGAGAGTGGCCAGGCCATTCAAGGCTGGATCGAGTACGACGGCCCGAAGCAACTGTTGAACGTCACTATATCTCCGATCAAGGTGCCGAAACCGGCACAACCTCTCATGTCCGTGCCCGTTAACCTCGCTTCCATATTCGAGGATAGCATGTATGTCGGGTTCTCTGCTTCGACGGGGACCACGAGAAGCTTTCACTACGTTCTAGGATGGAGCTTCCGATTGAACGGAACCGCGCCTCCCCTCAACCTGACTCAGCTTCCGCTGCCTCCTGACCAGACAGATTCATCTGATTCATCTTCCTCTTACAAGCCGCAGATAATAGCCGTCATTGCCTCTTTATGCAGCATAGCTCTGTGTCTTTCGGGAATCTTGTTCTTCTATACTGTGATCAAGAAGAGGAGGCAGCAGGAGAATCTTGAGGACTGGGAGTTAGATTGCCCTCACAGGTTCAGGTACAAGGATCTTGACCAGGCAACAAAAGGGTTCAAACAGAGCGAGGTGATCGGGATCGGTGGCTTTGGCGCAGTGTACCACGGCATCTTGCCGACAAACGGGTGCGAGGTCGCTGTCAAGAAGGTGTCTCGAAACTCGATACAGGGAATGAGGGAGTTTGTGGCCGAGATCGAGAGCTTAGGCCGCTTACGGCACAAGAACCTCGTGAATCTCCAAGGTTGGTGCAAGCAGAAGGACGAGCTCCTCCTCGTATACGACTACGTGCCACACGGGAGCCTCGATTCGCTGATTTTCAAGCAGAAGGACGGCTTCGTGTTGAACTGGGAACAGAGGTTCCGCATCATCAAGGGCGTCGCGGCCGGATTGCTGTACCTCCACGAGGAGTGGGAGCAAGTCGTGATCCATCGGGATGTGAAGTCCAGCAACGTCCTGATCGATGCGGAAATGAATGCGCGGCTCGGGGATTTCGGCCTCGCCAGGCTATACGAACACGGCACGATGTCGCACACCACCAACCTAGTCGGAACCATAGGGTACCTTGCCCCGGAATTGGCCCGCTCAGGGAAGGCTTCGACGAGCTCCGACGTGTATGCTTTCGGCATTCTGCTGCTCGAAGTGGCCAGCGGCAAGCGTCCGACGGGCCAATTCTTTCTAATGGATTGGGTGATAGAATGTTACGGGATGGGTCGGATTCTCGACGCCGCGGATCCCAAGTTACGTTCCGCCTACGATGCTGGAGAGATGGAGATGGTATTGAATTTGGGCTTAGTTTGTTCCCAGTACCATGCCCAAGCTAGGCCTACCATGAGGCAGGTGATTCGGTATCTGAACCGGGAGGAGCCAGCACCCATCTTTGTCGATGATTTGGGCTCCGCTGACTCTCGAAGAACCGACGATATGAGCTTCGGATTCTTGGAAATAGTTTCTTCCGATACAACCGGGACGTCTCATGCGGCGACATCATCCTACGTGTCATCGTCGGTCCGTGGCCTCTCCTCCAATTCTTTAGGTGGTTGTGGTAGATAATAGGTTGAGATTTACGTGTACAGAGATGTTTCTGGATGTGGGCATTCTCGTGCAGTATAGCATAACACACAATACACAGACACAAATGCAATTAGCTTGTCAGAATTTTTTCTGGTATATAGATTTTACAGCAATTACAGTTCTCTAATTTACATGCAAATTCGCTTTCTGGGTTCTTCTTTCGAAATTTCAGGCTTAACGTTAGTCCCAGAATTAATTCAAAATGTAATCATAAGCGAATATCATCTTGATCGAGAAATTTAGATAAATGCTATGTTATATTGTTCCAAATTGGATTACTTCTTATATTATAGTATCCCGTATTGTCTAAACACATATCTATATGCCCTTTATATACTATACACATGTCTCTCTCTATTTATTAATTTAAACTTTTCGGATGAACACTCTAATATGATTTGAGAGTTATATTATGTCATAATATTTATATATTTTACATATACATACAAATTTGGATCCCCTAGGAGTTTCCGAGAAGTTAGGGTGGCCTGACTTCAGTCAATGCATAGGAATCATCATCTTCTTTTGGGAAAAAAACAAAGATAGTAGTCAAAAAAGAAGTTCCTATATTTCTTATACCAGAACTCCGATGATTAAGAAGATTGATATTGTATTATTTTTTGTGTAATGTTCAGTGGACTCGAAAGTCTTTTGGAAATGAGGGAATCACTTCCAAAAGTGGTCTAAACGTAGAGTTTTCAGTGCGCTACTAAACAATGAAAAGGAAGATTTTTAAAGTTGGGAATCATTTTTATTTTAAGTAAATTCAACCCTCTGTCAGATTTTCGCAATAAAATGTCAGATTTCTAGCATACAGCCTTTTTTCACAAAGGGAAAATAACATAAATTATTTATAAATATTGATCCTATAAATAATATCATTCCTAAATTTTAAATTTATTCAATATAGTCTTTGAACTACTTAAACGGCAAATTAGATGTTGTCCGATGATGTAGTGAGTCAATATGTCCATTTTTTTTAATACATCTACTTTAAAATAGGAAAAAGGAAAATTAGGACATCAATATATCTTTTATTATTTGATGATGTGAATTATTATATTCTAATTTGAAATGAATACCTTACGTGAATAATTCACGTGTGAGGATTTCAATCGTTTATGGACGGTGTGATTCTATGACAGTATAATGAGTAAAACACGCAGTGGCTTGGTCAAAGCACGCAGATTATTTGATGATGTAAATTATTATATTGATGACTTCTCGTTAAGGAAAGTTATTTCGGCAGTATTCACTGTCAAAATTTGCCGACTCATCTAGAGGTGTGTCTGTCTAATGACCACGTTTCAAAGAATTTTCGAAAATCGGAAAAAGAGAAGCTTGTGCGTGCAGGTAAAGAGAAGCTTCATCTCAAATTTCAAATTTTAAATTCAACCTATTTATCTAACCAATCTTGACCTTGTGCGTGCCTTTTTGCAGTACGTTTCTAGTTTAAATATCACTTATTTTGTGTTTTCTTTTGAGCTTTTCGTGTCTAAATTGCAAATTGGGGGTTGAAATACTTGTTACGTATTCTTCACTCTCAGACTCGATCAATTATTACAAACATAAATTTAAGCATATTATAATGTTTTAATCCTTTCACTATAAGATTGAATCTACAATTGATGTTAATTACTTTTATGGTAGAAGTAGAACATCAATGAGACTTCGTTCGTTTCATGAAAAATATTTTTCAGGAAAATATTTTTTGGATTTTCCAAATGTTCATTTCACAAAAAATGAATTGTTTAAAAAAACATTTTCCATGAAAGAGAAAAAAAAAAAGCCTTCTAAACTAGGGGAAATTGTTTTCCACTTTCAAAAAGTGGAAAACATTTTCTTCACTTGGTCTCTCTTATCTTATATTTCTACAAATCCCCTCTTCCTCCTCCCCCTCCTCCTTGTTCTTCTTTTTTAATATATTTTTTTTAAATCGAATTATTTTTTCTTTTTCTTTTTTTTTTTCTTTCTTTTCTTTTGTTTTCCCTCTTCTTCTTTCTTGGCCGATCGTCGACCACAGCGACAACCAATGATTGACCACAAGTGAGCCTCGAACTCAACAGCGAGCATGAGGCTCGCCCACCTCCGGCGAGCTCAGGCTCGCCTCTCTCCACTCGCCAAATCGGCAACCGTAAGCGTCAAGCTCAAGGCTCGTCGATTTGGCAACGCTCGCGCTCGCCAATCTAGGGAGGCTCAAGGCTTGTGAGCTCGAGCTTGCCGAACCGGTGAGGCTTGAAGCCAACAAGCCTGAGCTCGCCGAAGGTGGGCAAGCCTCATGCTCGGTTGTGGCCAATCGCTGGCCATCACTAGCCAAGAAGAAGAGGGAAACAAAGAAAAGAAAAAATAATGAAAAATAATTTAAGTAGATTTAAAAATAATTAAAAAATGATTTAAAAAATTGAAATTTTATTTTAAAAATAAAATAAATGAAAAAAAGAGTGTATGGAGGAAAAGATTTTGACCAATTGAGTTATAAATCTTTTACATTTGTGTCAATTCAGTCCAATCAACAAATTTCAAACTAAAACCGCCGACGTAGATGTTAGCCATACAAAGTGGTGTAGCTGGCATAGATGTAGACAAATTTTAATACTATTTTAATATTTTTCAAATTTCTTTTTAAAAAAAAAATTGCCTTCTTTGGTTTCTCGTTGTGGCCGACAAGGGCTACTCACCTACCATCGACAAGGGTCGCAACCCTCGCCCATATCTTGGTGAGGCTATGGCCGCCTTCACCCACAGGTGAGAACCCATCTGCTTCCTCCTCTCAAATGTTCATACTCAAGTAATGCAATCGTAGAACCTCAAAACCCAATTACGATGAAAACATAATCATAAGGATTTGGGCTAGGCGAGCTCGCTTGCGGCCGTTGTGGCCTTGCCTAGTGGCCAATGAGCTCTGACACCCCTCTCTGGCCATAGTGAGAAAATAAAGAAGGAAGCGAAAAAATTTAAAAATCAATGAAAGAATTTAAAAAAAAGATTGTCAATGTTGACTTTGGTCACATAATGTAGGACAAACAGTGTCCACACCAGCGATTTTCAGCCAAAATTAGTTGAATACACTAAATTGGCACAAATGTAAAAATTCTAAGACTCAATTGGCAAAAAAAAATATTTATGATTGAATTAGCGTAATGGCAATAGATTTATTACTTTTTTGGCAATTTTTCCATTAATTCTTAGATGGTCCGGTTCCCAAGTAGAAAATATAAAAATTACACAATTTTATTACAAAAAAATATATTGGTCAAATTGTTGTGTTGTTTCTTCATGCTAAAATCCATGATTCTATTATGGATGAGTATAAAAGTATTTTTTTTTCTTTTAAAAGAGTTTTTAGAACTAGAAACCAAACTTGTGAAATTGAGAACCGATTTTCCCTAAAACCGCAGTTAAATCTCAGCTCACTCTTTTATTTTTAAACATTTATGATGGATCCCCTACCACCACCACTTTTTAGAGCTCCAAAACTAGTCGATTGTGTCTTTGAAGATGTGTCTATACTTGGATTTGCTATAATATATGGTTGGGTTATAGAGTGGATTCTCCATTGGAGTGTCGCTTGGTATGTTAAAATCGAGGTTAAGTTGGTCAGACCAGTTAGAGGCTTTGATGGCTCTCTAGGTTTTGACGATGATAGCTTGTCAATAGGTGAAGTCGTCAACTTTTAGTTGATGGTCCAATAGTGTATAGGCAAGTTTTTGGGAGTAAGAGTGCAGTGATATAGTTAGGTGACCTTGACATTTCCTAGGAATTATGTATTTCATATTTGCTTAAATGTTGTGTAAAGATAATAACCACTAAAGTTTGTATAAAGAGGCATATGTTTACTATTTTTAACTTGTGCAATTTTCTTGTATGGATTTACAAGAGTATTTTGTTGTGCTTCCACATGTCATGGAAAAAAAATGTAATTTCTTAGGACATGTGTCACGCATGACGTTGCAGGGAACACATGAGACAATTATAGAACTCTATGACTAGAAAAACATTAACTATTTCGGCCCATTTATATTGTAAGGTTAATTAGTTTTGGGAGAAATACCAAAAAATTTATAAACCAATTACAATTGTGTCTATTTAGTTCTTAACTTTTTTTTTTTGGCCAATTGAATCCTAAATCTTTTATATTTGTGTTAATTTAGTCCATTCGACAAATTTCGATCGGAAATAGCTAATGTAGATGTTAGCCATCCAAAGTGACACATCGTCTTTGATGTAGACAAATTTTAATAATATTTTCAATTTTTCAATTTTTTTTTGTTTTTTTTTTTTTTAAATTTCGTTCTTTGGTTTCTCGCTATGGCCAGCAAGGGTCGCTTGAGCTCGCTAGCCACTAGGCGAGGGCTACTAGCCTACCGTCAACGAGGGTCGCGACCCTCGCCCAGATCTTGGCTAGGCCGTGGCCGCCTTCACCCGCAAGTGAGAACCCATCTACTACCTCCTCTCGAATGTTCATGCTTAAGTAATGCAATCGCAAAACCTCAAAACCACATTACAATGAAAACATAGTCATAAAGATTTAAGCAAGGTGGCCTCACTTGCGGCTATTGTGGCCTCGCCTGGTGACCAACAAGCTCCAACGCCCCTCGCTAGCCATAGTGAGAAACAAAAGAAGGAAGGGAAAAAGTTTAAAAATTAATTAAAAAAATCAAAAAAAAAATATTGTCGACGTCAATACTGCCCGCATAACATAGGACAGCCAGTGTTCACACCAGCAATTTTCGACCAAAATTAGTCGGATTGACTGAATTTGCACAAATTTAAAAAGTTTAAAACTCAATTAGCAAAAAATATATATATTTATAACTAAATTAGTGCAATAGCAATAGAATTGTGACTTTTTTGGTAATTTTCACATTAGATCTTAGATGGACCGGTTCCCAAGTAGAAAATATGAAAATTATACAATTTTATGAAAAAAAACATGTGTTGGTCAAATTGTTGCGTTGTTTCTTCATCCTGAAATACATGATTCTATTCTCGATGGATGTAAGAGTATTTTTTTTTTCTTTTAAAAGAATCTTTAGAATTGAAAACCAAACTGATGAAATTGAGAACCGGACCAATTCTCCCCAAAATCAAAATTGAACCTGTAGGTCCGGTCCAATATGATTTGAATTCCGGATGGAACTTGATTTAGTGCACATCCCTACTAATTGCAATGATTCTACTACTATTACAGGGAATTCACTTGGAAAATGTTTAAGCCATGATGCTAACGTGGTCATGTCAAATGGCTCGTCTTGAAAGAAAAAGGATATTCGAGAAAATAAAAAAGAAATATATAGAGAGAAAAATAGATGTTCGGTTACCATTATTTAGATGTGAATCATACTTCCTTCTTAAAAAATAGGATGTGTACCTACTCGATATCTTATTCGTATTCGTACAATAAGGGAAACTTCCCCTGAAAGGAACTTTATTAAATTAATCCCTGCTTTTTTCTAAATGCGAAATACATAATCAAATCAAAAAATGAATTTTTGGGAGATTAGTATTTATCATGCCCTGTTAATTGCTTTAGTTACATTATAAGAACTATGACTTTTTGAAACTAAATATGGCATTTGTCGATTGGATTTTATTGTTTGTACAGTTCTATTATCTAATCCATTTCATGCGAGTAATCGCTATTAGCGATGCTATCGAACCCTGACTTTGCATTATTAGATGCTCACTCGCAAATGGGGTGTGGCGGCGAGCAGCCTCCCAGCCCCCTTTATCTTCCATCATCTATTTTTCCCTTCGTTACCCTATCCTCGTGTTGGGTGCTACACCATATATATGGTGCTACCTTAGAACAATATGTTCCTTTCGCATCGTGTTAGTGACATCACCCCAACAATTTTATCATTTTTATGGTGATGAATAATGAAAGGATTTGATTCCACAAATTTACACAAATGAAGAGCTAGAAGACTAAATTTCACAAATAATGAAACTTGAAGGACTAAAACTTCACTTTACCTAAAAGATATCGATGTACATAAGGGACAAATAAGTTAGTAGCTAATTTAGCATTAGGATATAAGTGTCCCCCATATAGATTAACTTCACCTAAGTGGAATTGAATCTTTTCTTTTTATAGGTTTCCACATTATCAATGAGAATTGCCTGGACTCATTTTACTAAATCAAGCAATCTATATAGCTACACCGAGTTACCTAAAACACGGATTTTCATTGAATTCAACTTTCTATTTTTTGAATCCCCTTCTTTATATATATATCCTAATTTGCTACCCTTTTCTCTTGTAGTATGAAAGGGACCCGAGGAAATAACCCCGTCTTTTTCAAATTCACAAGCGTGCAATATCAAGAACGAAGTTTGTGGTCCATAACGAAGCACAACCATTCAACAAGATGGGAACGTTGCTCACGGTGTTTGCACATAATTTCTCTTAAGAAAACAACAATAAACTCAATGACCCGCTATTTCGCATTCAAACTTGGATATTAAAGGACAGGAAATTCGAATTCAAGACCTCTTGCTTCTTTTCTATCATACATCATTATATATCGCAATCTTCCCCAAAGATTAATGCACTCATCTCCGAAAATTTCCAAATGCATTTGCTGGACGTTCCCGTCGTACCCAAGAGGAGGTCCTTCTCACAACAGCCACGATGCCCGTAGTAGCCTGCAACGGCCTCGGTCGTCGATTGACGTACTCAAACGCATCACGATCACAATCTCGGGTTCAGGGACCAAAAAAAAAAAAAGAAAAAGAAAGCACAAGTCGATGAATCTCTAGAAATAAAGGAAAATTCAAACAGTTGCCCCCGCACGGCAAGTCTCCAAGCAGTCACACTCCTTTCGCTCTCTAGCGATGAGTCGATGACTAACCACCCGAACCATCTCCCCACAAAAGCACAACGCGCCCTTCTGGTCTCGCCATCGCCGGAATATGTTGACTTTTGACCTCTTCGCCGCTGTCAAATCTCTCGAAGGGCCACTTAACAAAGCCTGCAGAATCTCTTCCCGGATGCTCTCGCCTTCTCCTCCTGCTCCTTCTCCTCCCAGATTATGCAGAAACCCTCTGATGCTTTGGGAATGGCGAAACATGGCGCTCTCTCCTTTCGCCTCCTTTTTTTCTCTTGCTTCCTCGTCCTTGCCGGGTCCCAGTCTCAGCCTGATGATCAGTTCATCTTCAATGGGTTCAACGGCTCCACCGAGTCCAACATTACCCTCCATAAGGCCTCCATCATCAAGTCCAACGGAGCTCTCAAGCTCACCAACCAGACGAGCGACGACATCGGCCAAGCCTTCTACCCTCGGCCTTTCCGGATGTTGGCCGAGGCTTCCGGTGGCCCCGCTGCCGCTGTCTCCTTCAGCACCCACTTCGTGTTCCAGATTAAGCCGCCGAACTCGGGCGAAGGCGGCTACGGCCTCGCGTTCGTGGTCGCCCCCAAGACGTCCTTCCCCGGGGCCCAGGCCGACCACTACCTCGGCCTCTTCAATTCCTCGAACGATGGGAACTCGTCGAACCACATGCTAGTGGTGGAGTTCGACACCGTGAAAGGGTTCAAAGAGACCTCGGACGAAAAGGGGAACAACGTCGGGGTCAATTTCAACGGCATGGAGTCGAACACCACCAAGCCGGCCGGCTACAATATAAATGGCACGTCTAGCGTCGACGACATAAGGCTGGAGAGTGACCAGCCCATTCAAGGCTGGATCGAGTACGACGGCCCGAACAAAGTGTTGAACGTCACTATATCTCCGATCAAGGTGCCGAAACCGGCACAACCTCTCATGTCCGTGCCCGTTAACCTCGCTTTCATATTCGAGGATAGCATGTATGTCGGGTTCTCTGCTTCGACGGGGACCACGAGAAGCTTTCACTACGTTCTAGGATGGAGCTTCCGATTGAACGGAACCGCGACTCCCCTCGACCTGAAACGGCTTCCGCTGCCTCCGGACCAGACGGATTCATCTGATTCATCTTCCTCTTACAAGCCGCGGGTAATAGCCGTCATTGCCTCTCTATGCAGCTTAGCTCTGTGTCTTTCGGGAATCTTGTTCTTCTGTACTGTGATCAAGAAGAGGAGGCAGCCGGAGAATCTTGAGGACTGGGAGTTAGATTGCCCTCACAGGTTCAGGTACAAGGATCTTGACCAGGCAACACAAGGGTTCAAAAAGAGCGAGGTAATCGGGATCGGTGGCTTTGGCGCAGTGTACCACGGCATCTTGCAGACTAACGGGTGCGAGGTCGCTGTCAAGAAGGTGTCTCGAAACTCGATACAGGGAATGAGGGAGTTTGTGGCCGAGATCGAGAGCTTAGGTCGCTTACGGCAAAAGAACCTCGTGAATCTCCAGGGTTGGTGCAAGCAGAAGGACGAGCTCCTCCTCGTATACGACTACGTGCCTCACGGGAGCCTCGATTCGCTGATTTTCAAGCGGAAGGACGGCTTCGTGTTGAACTGGGAACAGAGGTTCCGCATCATCAAGGGCGTCGCGGCCGGATTGCTGTACCTCCACGAGGAGTGGGAGCAAGTCGTGATCCATCGGGACGTGAAGTCCAGCAACGTCCTGATCGATGCGGAAATGAATGCGCGGCTCGGGGATTTCGGCCTCGCCAGGCTATACGAACATGGCACGATGTCGCATACCACCAACTTAGTCGGAACCATAGGGTACCTTGCCCCGGAATTGGCCCGCTCAGGGAAGGCTTCGACGAGCTCTGACGTGTATGCTTTCGGCATTCTGCTGCTCGAAGTGGCCAGCGGCAGGCGTCCGACGGGGTCGGGCCAATTCTTGCTGATGGATTGGGTGATAGAATGTTACGGGACGGGTCGGATTCTCGACACCGCGGATCCCAAGTTACGTTCCGCCTACGATGCTGAGGAGATGGCGATGGTATTGAATTTGGGCTTAGTTTGTTCCCAGTACCATGCCCAAGCTAGGCCTACCATGAGGCAGGTGATTCGGTATCTGAACCGGGAGGAGCCGGTACCCATCTTTGTCGATGATTCGGGCTCAAGAACCGACGACGTGAGCTTCGGATTCTTGGAAATAGCTTCTTCCGACACAACCGGGACGTCTCATGCGGCGACATCATCCTACGTGTCATCGTCAGTCCGTGGCCTCTCCTCCACTTCTTGAGGTGGTTCTGGTAGATAATAGGTTGAGATTTACATGTACAGAGATGTTTCCGGATGTGGGCATTCTCGACCAGTATAGGATAACACATAATACACAGACACAAATACAATTAGCTTGTCAGAATATTTTCTGGTATATAGATTTTACAGCGATTACAGTTCTCTAAATTACATGCAAATTCGCTTTCTGGGTTCTTCTTTCGAAATTTCAGGCTTAATGTTAGTCCCAGAATTCATTCAAAATGTAATCATAAACGAATATCATCTTGATCGAGAAATTTAGATAAATGCTATGTTACATTGTTCCGTATTGGATTACTTCTTATATTATAGTACCCTGTATTGTCTAAACACGGATCTATATACTCTTTATATGCTATACACATATCTCTCTCTATTTATTAATTTAAACTTTTTGGGTTGAACACTCTAACATAATTTAAGAGTTATATCATGTCATAATATTTATATATTTTACATATACATATAAATTTGACCCTATGATTAAGAAGAATGACATTGTATTATTTTTTGTGGAATGTTCAGTGGAGTTTTTGGAAATGAGGGAATCACTTCCGAGAAGTCAAGGTGGCCTGATAAAATGTCAGATTTCTAGCATACAACCTTTTTTTCACAAAGGGCAAATAACATAAATTATTCATAAATATTGACCCTATAAATAATATCATCTCTTAATTTTAACTTTACTTAGTATAGTTTCTGAACTACTCAAACGGTAAATTAGATGTTTGATGACGTGGATTATAAAGTCAACATGTCCATTACAAGCCCTCACTTCCCCCTCCCCCTCCTCCTCCTTTTTTCAATATATATTTTTTTTAAATTCAAATTATTTTTTTCTTTTTCTTTTCTTTGTTTTCCCTCTTCTTCTTTCTTAGCTAGTCACCGGCCATAGCGATGGCCAACAACCAACCACAGGCAAGCCTCAAGCTCACCGGCAAGCACGAGGCTCGCCCACCTCGGCGAGCTCGGCTTGCCGCTCGCCAAACCAATGAGCGCAAGCATCAAGCTTGAGGCTTGTCGATCTAGCAACGCTCACCCTCGCCGATCTGGCGAGACTCAAAGCTAGCAAGCTCAGAGCTTGCTAATTAAGTGAGGCTTGAGGCCAACGAGCCTAAGCTAGCCAGACGTGCGCGAGCCTCGTGCTCACTTGTGGCCGATCAGTGGCCATCACCATGGCCAATTATTGGCCAAGAAGAAGAAGAAGAAGAGGAAACAAAGAAAAGAAAAATGAAAAATAAATAAATAATTTAATAATCAATTTATAAAAATAATGGAAAATCAATTTTAAAATAAAATAAATGAAATAAGAGTGTATGGAGGAAAATATTTTCCTTACCAAACAGCGAATTTCTCACTTTATTTTAGATTTCACCCAACATCGTAAAGTAATTATATTTTCCTATAAAATGGCTTCTTGGAAAATATTTTTCAGAAACGCCATATTTTCCCTTTTGTGTGCTTCTCTTTTTCAATATTTAGATATGGTCAAGCATAAATATGTTTAACATTTGATCATGCTTCTAACAAACTAATTTTTTCAATTTTCTTTTTATTTATTTTTACCAGGGTTGGCTAAATAATTGGATTGAATTTCAATTTCCAACTTTGAAATGTAGTCTCGGACTATTTAATAAGAAATAGGCAATTAATTGTGTGTTCCTAAATCTTCATAAATAGAAATTTCTAATACTAGACTCCGTTCGTTTCACGGAAAATGACTTCCAGGAAGACGTTTTCCAGATTTTCTAGTGTTCATTTCACGGAAAATGAACTACTCAAGGAAAATGTTTTCCATCGTTGAATCAACCTTTAAAAGTGAGGAAAATGTTTTCCACTTTTCAAAAGTGGAAAACATTTTCCATAACTTCTTTCATCTTGCTTCTTTTCACCAATACATTTTCGTTTTATTTTCCATAACTTCTTTCATCTTGCTCCCGATCCAAGTGAGCCCGAGCTCCACCGCCAAATCCAGCAAGCTCGCAGCTCGCCAAAGCCCGGCAAAACTCTAGTGAGCTTGGGCGAGATTGGCCCGAGCTCACCAGAGTTCAAGTTTCACTCAAAGTATTTCTACTCAAAGTTCAAGTTTTAGCCGAACACCGAAAAATATGATCATTTTATTGGAAAATGACTTCTCAAAAAATATTTTTCAGAAACGTGATATTTTCCGCGAAACAAACGGACTAGATTTAGTGATTAAAAATATGAGACCCTAAATTAAATTTAACAACCTGCTCTAAATAAAGTGATACAAGATTCAGGATAAGATGATATCTAGTTGGATGTAATGGCGCGTTTGTATTTTGAAATTGAGGAGAGAGATGATAGAATTAAATGTGGGTTGATAAAAAAAATGGATAGAGGGGGGGATATTTCGGCCATTTAACTAAAAACAATGAGTATCTTAACCAAAATAGAGATGGAAATAATACTTTGCATTCTGATATAATTCAAAACACTTTATATTACCTGTACACCCTCAAATTTCTGGAGTTTCAAAGATTCAAAAATGTCGAGTAGGATTTTTCTAATAGTTAATACCACAAAAATTACTAAATTGTTAAATCCATGAAAAATCGACCCTCCATTAGGCTCCATCTAAGATATCCTTAATTTGTTGACATGGACATACTTGTGGCAAAAAAACCTTCGATGATTGGCGTGATGTGATTTGATGTGGAAATTCAATATCAAAAGATCTTATAAGTGACGTCACTTTGGAGAAACCATATATGAAAAAAAATGAACTGAGATTGGGAAATCTACTAATTTTACTCCATGAACTCACTCACGTTTTGAAATTCTGCAAAAGTCCCTAATTTTGCCTCGATGGTGCCACAAAGGTTTTGATAAATTTGTCATGGATATATCATTTCAGAATTTTCTTGCAACAAATATTGATTTAGGGTAAATGCGATATAAATGTACTAGTTAGGAGTTCTTGTGAAAGGGAATTTAGTCTTAGGGTAAATGCAACCTGGGACCACCAATTTGGGATCTTTTGCAACACACAAATGAGTTTATGGGTAAATACAACAAGATTGCAACAATTTGAATTTTTTTGCGTTATTAACTCTTCTTTTAAAAGGAAAAAACAAAAGAAGAAGATTCCGGTGCATGGTGTCAAGTAGAACATACAAACCTTCGAAGAAAGGGAAGGTTGCGAATTATATACACAATACTTTTCCCGATTTCTGATTTCCATCGAGCCACGGACGGTAATATAAGAAAAGTCGACCCAAATTGGTAAACCCGAGAGGCCGGGGACAACAAGGCACATCACACATAGGTCCACATTCTACCACCGACCATCAATCGGGACCATCGCTTTAATTAATTAATTAGAGAAGCCTTCCAATACCTAGAGACGGGCAAATCCCAGTCAAGATCCGCTAACCACGACGGCTGTCGGCCTGTTCTGTCATAAGTGCCGCTTCGCCCCGCTCAAGCTTATTGATCAATCACGCTCGCTGGTCGCGTTCTATCGCGTGCGAACTGGAATGAAATCTCGCACCAACTGGACGCGACATGCTCGACAATTAAACAGGCCACACAACTCTCAGGAAACTTCATTTATATGAACTTTTATCCCGTGAAAACGGCAGCCCTACGCATGGATAGGACCAGGTCGACTGGCGTATCTCCCTAAAATAAACCGAGCTTGTGAAGCTTTCCCGAAATGACTGCAATTTTATCTTCAGTATTTTAAAGCCTACGTCTATTCTCTTATATGATTTTGGAGAAACACTGTCTAGTACTACCAATCTCATGATATGCAAACAGTATCACTTCTCAGCAAAACTCGAAAAATTTCTGCTCATCAAGCAGATCAAAGGACAACAGTTCACGAGACGCCACTAAGAACTTCAGAGCAGCATGCATGGATGTCAATATGTATTCATTCTTCCTGAGATTTATCTGCAAATGCTTTTTCACGGCAAGGTTGAAGTTCTTCCCACTGTCCCGCATGCATACCGCAAAGGCAGGAGGTTTCAGTAGGTATGTGGCCCTATCGACTGTGTGAAAATTCGCAAGACAAATGCAGATAAGACAAATGCAAGAATATAGGATCAAAACGACCTGAAAAAGACTCAAAAAACCACCGATTTGGTGGCCGAATAACTGAAGAGATGTCCAAATCCCAAACGGCCTATGAACATTACAAATGCACTCCCTAAAATCTTCCCACTCCCAGATGACTCGCATCGCAAAAACAATTGGGGGAGCTCAGGACTAACATCCTAGACCATAAGACACTGAACATTATAAAAAATTTTAATCGCCAGGAACATTTTACCGACAAGACGAAGCTGCCCACTTGAGAAGAAAAGAAATCAAACATATTTGGACAACTTGCTCCTCATCACGAGACCATAACACGTCCAATCATCCCCTGGGTCCAAGTCGCTGTTTCCTTGAGCTGCTCGTCATCAGATTGCAGACACTCACCCAAGAGATCATTCAAGAATGCACGGTCTTTGAATAATAACTTTATGTTTGGCCCCAGGGCGTCAGCGAGATCACCTGTCACCGCAACTGCAGCCTTTGTGACAGACTCGTCCCTGTAATATGGATAACCAAATTGAATTTTCTGAACCGAATAACAATTCATACATGAGCAAAAGGAAAATCAATAGATAATTACCTTTGCCTGTCCTTGAAGACCAACTCGATGAATTGCATGAGATGGGACGCGTATGGCAACATCACCTCAGACTTCGAATCCTTAAAGCCCTGGAGTATTCCGGAATAAGCTTCAAAAATGCTACGCTTGAGCTGATAACCATATTCCATCAACTCTTCATCATCCGTGTCCATCTGGGCACAAATTTCTGCAGCTCCTTGCATCATTGGCAGTGCATAGGAGACATATTTCTCAAAGCGATCTCCAACTGCAAGAGCAACATCACCAAAGCAGGAGAAAATGGGAGGCTTAACGGACCGGTGCAGTACCTCACTACGGAGATCATTGAGAAGGAGCTCCATAATCCCATCACAAAATGGAAGCACCTTGCCATCCAAGGCACGGCAAATATCACCAACTACACCCACAGTAACTGCACAGACCTGGTATTCCTCAAAGTTCTGCAATCCCATCTCCAAATACTTGTAGAACTCCGGCATATATTTCAGAAAGTCTGCACCTGTAGCATAAGCAAGCGCACCAATAGCAAGCATAGCTTCTTCATGCACTGTAGAGCTGTGGCAGGCAAAAACTCGAAGGAATAGTAACATAATCTGATCTGCATACTGTAGTATTATGGGTTTTGTTTCATCGGTGTTACTTAGTTTCTGAATAATGACTTGAAGAACACCGCAGAGAGAAGCCTGCAGATCACTTTGCTTTTCTCTATCATCTAATGACACGATTTGGAGCTCAAATGTCTGTGCCAACTTATTCATGATGGCAGGAAGGAGTTGCGCTATAATTTGAGATGCTTCAGCAATATTGGCACACCTAACTACCTCATTGATAGTTTCATATGCAGATGTCCTGAGCTTGGAGTCACCACTATCTGTGCGATCAGCAGCTACAACAAGATATGTCATGATGTCTGGAAGGTATGGTGAGAGAAGTGAAGCACTTGTTCCAGCATCTTCAAACCCCTGGGCAAGGTAATAAATTGCCCCACAAACCTTCTCTGCAACATTGGGCACATCCTGTATGCTCTCCAATAATACTTTAACAACCCTTGGGAGGTTTTCAGGAGAGAGTACTGAAAATCCATTGGCCGGACTATGCAACAACTCAAAAACGCGTGTGAGTGTCCATGCGGTTGTATCGCGGACATGATTGTTCTCATCCTTCATCAGATTAAGAAGGAAATCTAAACCTGCATTAACCAAAGGAGAGAGTTTCTCAAATGTTGGCCCATCAAGGATTGAACCAAGAGCATATGTGGCTGCTTCACGACTATGCCAATCCGGCTTCCTTATATTATCCTCCACAAAAGGCATCACAAGGGGAACAATAGGATCTCCTACAGTTCTAGAAACAAGACCAAGACAAGTTCCACCTGCCATAGATATATTCCAAGTGCTATCATCCTGATCCTGATCCTCTTCCTGCTTTAGCAAAGTCTCCAGCAGCATGGGAACTAAAGCAGGCAGAGCTTTCTCAATGAACCGTGAATGAGGAGACCCAGAATCTGCACTTTCAGAACTCTCAAACTCTTGAAGCTCTATTTCTTCATCACAAATAGAGCTCCAAAACTCCACAGCTTGAAGGGCAACTTCCTCAACATCGCCTTTCACTGCGTTTGATGTGAGTTCAAATAAAGTCTGCATATAAGGTTCAAGCACCTCATAGTACGTTGAGGCGATAGAGACAAGACATTCAAAAGCTGCCTTCCTAATATCCACCTCCTTGGACAGAGCAGTTTCACATACCACCTTCATTATGTAGTTCCGTTCCATCTCATTTTCAAAGTTAGAGTGAGCAAAGCCTAAAGCATTACACAATGCCCTTGTTGCAGCAAGGCGAACTTCAGGACTGTGCTCAGCAAGGCTCATGCCCTGAACAACAGCAGTGAGAACAGTGTTTACTTCATCTTGCACCAGATCTTGATCAGATATCTCTTCACATACAAATCCAAGAGTCTCTAACGTTGCCTGCTTAAGTGAAGAAGGCTGATCACGCTGAGTCATGTTGTTAAGCAATGTTGCAATTAACTCTGGCCACTGCTTTTGAGGTATCTCAATAGAAGCAATTTTAGCAATTACTTGAGCAGAAGTATGCCATGCCTCTTGTGCAGATGAAGCAAGGGTCCTTAAAAGCAATTCTTTTATCTGAGACTTCATTGCAATCTCAATCCCTATCCATTGCTGGACAAGAATGTTTTTCCTGGAAGCATCTTTGGCATCCAAAGAGTTCTTAAGAATGATACCAGCCAACCGACGGGATTCAGTAGGCTTCTCATTATTTGACAGCTCAAATGACAATGATAGAAGAAAAACAGGCAAGTTCTGCTCTTGGAACTGCTTAAGACTGGTCTCTGCCTCAGTTCTAACTCTTGCATCGGCTGATTGAGCGGATAACAAAATCTGAGTGATTTCCATGGCCATAACTTCACAACCTAGAAATCCACAAACATTTTATTGAAGGCACAAAGCTATGTCAGATCTCACCAGAAACTAAATAGTGAAGTGACAATTCAGAAGATGCGTGTAAATTGAATTTGCTATAGGTTCAAATAGAAATGCCTATCTTTTCAACTAAACTTTACAACATTCACATTTTACAAAAATCAGAGTCAAATGTCACTAACATGGTAATAATGGTCTTCAACAGAGCACGGCAAACAATTTAAAATAAAGAGCAAAAGCAAGAATAGATTAACATTGGAACAACCTCCAATTACCGCAAATCCAATAGTTACCAAAAATACAACAAATTTAACTGTGGACAAAGAAAATTATGACGAAACCTTCCCATCGTGATAAAAAGTTACCCCCGAACACCCCCATTAAGGAAAATCGTGTATGTGCTCACAAATCTCCTTTTCTCTAATTTTCAGATGGAGATTCAATATCATGCACACTTCCTACAGAGAAACTTAAGTCATCTATAACTAGCCAATTGAATTGAGTCTGCAATGAAAAACAGAGAAATGATGAGGGAAGAGAGGTTTATCCATTTAACCGAGCCAAAGCAGGGGGCATACATAGTTTCCCCAGAAAGAACAACACAAACGCCACACAAAACACAAACACTTCAGCAGTTAAAAACAGACTAGTCCAAAGAACAGGTCGCAAATCAACACATTTTGGTGACAATCTGAACTTCGAGACCACAAAAGACCGAAATATCAGGCTCTCTCAAACAGTTCCGGCCACTATCATTTCCCACAAATCTCACTCTCATCTATCATCAGACTCTCTCTCTCTCTCATCTTTGCAGATGTACCATGACCAGATAAAGAAACACAGAACAGACCATTCAGAAACAAACTCAACCTCGAGAAATCCAGTCAAAACACCCTCGCCATACAAAACCTACTCAATGCACGACCGAAACCCCAAGCCAAACGACTCCGCCAAGCTCAACGGAGCTCCGGCTGAAGCCCTAAACCAGCAAGCGATCCGTCCTCCCCCCCCCCCGGGGCGCCCAAAACCAACTTCTTCCGCCGAGAAACGCTAAAACCCTAAATCTCGCCCCAGAAAAACCCCAAACCATCACCGCACGCGCCCCAAACAGCACGATCGCCCGAACAGAACCGCAGATCGAAGCGAGAGAAATCCCGTACCTCGCGCTCAAAAAAAAAGAAGAAACCCCCGCGCCCCGACGAAATCGAACGACCTCGAAACCGCCGCGAGCTAGGGCTCCTCCTCCCCGCCGCCTCGCGCTCCCTGAGAAACCTCGCCGGCCGCCGCGCCCGCCGCGATCGATCCCGGAGCAAGGGCTTCACCTAGAGAGAGAGAGAGAGAGCGAGAGGGAGAGGGAGAGAGAGAGGGAGGGAGGGAGAATCGGCGGAGGCGTGTGGATTTGAAGGCGTGCGAAAAAAAAAATTTATACAGAAATGAGAATTAAGAAAAACCTTTTTTTTTTTTTTTTTGGCGAAAATTTTCGAATGGCTGCGAGAAGCGGAGGGGCCGTGCGAAGGCCCCCCTGCGGGCAGGCGGGCAGGCGCTGCGGGGCTGCCCGAGCCTGCCCGGGACCAAACCCTAAAGGGAAATTTCAAATCTTCCCCCCACACGCGCGCTCCCCGCCGTCCCACGTGCGAGGAGGGCCCAAAGTGGGCCCATGTAATTAGGAGGCCCTTTTATTTTAGTCATCCCGGAGAAACTCTTTCTTTTGGGCCCTTTACTTTTCAGAAACAATAAGGTCCCATAAAGTACTCGGGGATTAGTGAGCCAATGCAGAAAAGCCCATGTAATTACAAGTTATTGCTTTTCAGCCCAAGGCCCTTTTCAACGAATATTCGTAGTCATCGCGCTATCCAAGTTGGATTGGGAAAGAGATTGTTCTTCAGATTATTTCCGTCCGGTGCCTTCCAAACTGCAGGTGAAAACTCTTCTTTCTTTTGATTCAGCTTCAAAGAAATGTATTTGGAGATATACAAAGGTCTTTGGCCTAAAGGAGTTTGGTGCCCCTGATTTGATGTATTTGCATACCGTTTGTCCATTTGTATGCTCCATTCAGGGCTTTATCGAAAAGAGGACAGAACGGTTGACAATTGCATCATAGGCTCCAGATAAAAGTTTTAATATTTTGCGGGGAAAGAGATTGGCCCTTTTGGTTCAGAGTATTTGAAATACAAAGGTCTTTAGTTTAAAGTAGACAAACACAATATAAAATTGGGGAAAGTCTTTTTGTGTGCCAATTTAAGTTTTTGAACTTTAATTTTTTTTTTAAATTGAAAAAAAAAAAAACAAAACAATGATCATACGTCCTAAGGAAAGAAATACATTGTTCTTATATATGATACATAAATTATATCATCAAGTCTGAATTGTACAAATTTTTGCTATGAACTTTATTTCACTATAATCCTAAAATAAAACGTTATCCATCCTTAATTACCTTTTATCACTTTTTTGTGGCTAACAACTCGAGTAGCTTATCAATACAGGAGGGTCTAATTGATGGATTCAAAGTTGGGAGAAGGTCTAAGTTCATGAAAGAAATCATTTTTCTAAGTGGCTGAAATAGAATTGATAAGTTCCACAAGTTTGAATTGAACCGCAAGGTAAACACATATTTGCATAGGCCTTTCTACATCGAACAATGAATACACAACACATGAGGCCCTCCGCACTTATATATTAAAGTCAAATGATTCTATATAGAGGTTTTCATACAACAAACAAGATGATGTTGCAAACATATATGACCATAGATGCTATTCTAGCACCCGGCAACATTATGCATCCGTGGAAGCCACTTTCAAGTCCCCAGTGAAAAATAATTTCTTGTCAAGAATACCACGGCATCACAAAATGCCTCCTTTGTGCATCAATTCTTCCCCATTTTGATGTCTCGTCAAGAATGCCTCAGAATTCACTTGGTGAATGATCAGTCCTAGAAATTCACCCCCTTCTATGATTATCTTTAGTCCCCCAAATCATGAACGAAGTCAAATATCTAATGCCACCATATTAGGTTATGTGGCCTCAACATCCTTTGATGACCTTGCCATCTTCTAGTAATATGAACATAAACCAATTTGAGAGGCACAAAACAGAATGAGATGAAACCAGCAAACTAATAAAAACAAAACAACAACCCTAAATTAACTTGATAGAGCATGAATCGACAAACTAAAAGTGATTGCTACATAAACGTGAAAGTCCAAATGATAACAAGAACCACCATAGCCATTGAAGCCTAAAGTTAAGCAAACTCATATCCAAATTCACCTTAACATCCTCCCCACTACTTCCACAGCCTCCGAAAGTGCAGTTAAGTGACAGAACATAATGGAACGTCATCTTGCTAGAGCCCAAAATTCAAAAACATAAGAGTAAGAAAGCAATAACTCCACTACAAGCATTAAGCCTACATTTGGAATTGGCTTTGGGAAGGACTTTGAGCTTCCAATGATCTTTAGGCCAAATATCGGGTCTTTGGTTTCATTTTTGAAACCCACCTTGAGGTAAAGTTTGCCTTAAAAATGCTCAAAGCCCAAGGCAAGTCCTAGGCTGCCTTGGGCTTTCAACATGTTTAGAAGCCCCATGGTCTACTGTTCATCTTCTTCTCCAATGGCATGTGGCTGGTCAAAGACAAGCTCAAGAGAGGCCGGCGAGGTCATGGCTAAGGCCGGCGAGGTCACGGCGAGGCCGATGACCGCGGCGGCCACCGGCGCCGTGCAACCTCACGTCAACCAAATCTGGGTCACTAGAGGTCACATGACCTTCGACAGACCTAGATTTGGGTCGGGCGACCTCCGTGAAGGGCCACTAGGGGTCGCCTAACCCCAGGCAGCCCTCGCCAATCGTCTCCCAGGGCTGCTTGAGGCCGCCAGTTGCCACTTGCCTTGCTGGCCAACTCTTTTATTTTTCTTTTGACAATTTTTTTCTTTTTTTTTAATCACCAAAGTCCTTTGTAAATATAATCTCTCCAAATATTATATTACTCAAAGGTACTTCGTAATGGACTTTCAAAATACAATTTAACAACACACAATTTGCATTTTGGAAAACCCCTTTAACTTAAAGTCCTTTACATATTTTCAAAGGCTTTTCTCAAAAGTCCAACTAAATGCACCCTAAGAATGACCTAAAAATCGATTGAAATCATCCAACAAACCTCATTATCATTTTCAAGATCATCACTTCCCCAAAGTACTAATAGTGATTGTTTATGAGATCAAGCCTAGTAAGACAAAAAAATAGAGAATCATAGAATCCAGAGTAAGAAAAAACAACTATGGCAAGTCTGGAACTCTGATAGCAGTCAATTATCCATAAATTGAAGTGAAGCCAAATCAAGAAAACTAGTAAAACACAAATCAAAGTAACATCGTAAAACCTTCATGCTCAACACAAAGTTACCCAAAAATTGTAAAAATCAACATACCTTTAGGGAAGATAGGTAAGCAGCAAAGTGGCGAGTGGCATTAAGAGGGGACATGGGGAAGAGAGGGGAGCGGCATCGAGAGCGAAGAGCGAAGTGAGATGTACATCGAGAGCATAGAGGCGAGAACGAAAGAAAGAGGAGAAGCAAAAGAGACGGGCGCAAATCTTTAGGGTTTGTTTTAATAGGGTTAAAAATGGAAGTGTACTTAACTAAATGAAGGTAAAATGGGAAGTTTTGAAATATTCATTAAACCAAGGCTCCGAAAAGGCAACTTCTCAAGGCACCTCCAACTCTACATTTTGCTAAAGTCTTTTAAAGAGTCTTAGAGATGCAATTATAACTCCCCAAAGTGAGTCAAAAAAGTAGCAAAATGCCACTTACATTTGGCTAAGGGATTTTAGAGCCCCAAAATCCCTTCCAAATGTTGAAATAAACGAGGCTAATATCATGGTTTAGTGCCTCCCCCGCAAAATGAACAACCCAACCCACCTATTTGCATATGAGGACCTTTGGCAAGAGAGATGGTGCAACTGTGGTGGAGAGAGGGAAGGGAAGCAGAAGTGCTGCAGTTGCAGCTATTCTCTCCCTCTAAGGTTCGGCAGAGTTACATCAACTCCAGCACTATTAACGGTGGCGAAGTGAAGGGAAGAGCTCCTCAATGCAATGAAAGAGGAGGTAGTGGGAGAGTGGGATGCGGAGAATGCCCGAGTTGAGAGAGTGACGAGAAGATCGAGTGAGGAGAAGAGAGAGCATAAAAAGTCGCAAACTTGCAAGTGGCTTGAGTCCAGGTAGAGCCTAAACCCATCAAGATGCATATTCAATTGGGCCTTACTACCCTAAGCCCATTAAAACTTACTTTAAATATATATATATATATATATATGTGTGTGTGTGTGTGTGTATTATGCTAGTCATTTTAACTATCCAGTTCTTTAAATATGAGCTAAAAAGTGGGTCTATAACCCATTTTGTCAACTTTAGATGTTAGTAAGGCTTGCTCATAAATTGACTTCAACAAACATATGCGATAAATTACATCGAATCAACTTATTGTGAGATAAATGACTCCACAAATCAAACAATGAGCCTTATTGCTAGGGTTGCTTTTTGTATGACATTCACTATAAGTTGAATTCGATCTTGAACTGCACAATCGACATTAGCGAAAAATCCAAACCCTCCATGGCTATTGCAGTTCAAAAGACGTTATATATACATGCTATCATCTCTCAAATTTTCTACCAAAAATCAATGATAGATGTGACTCGGGCGTATATGACAAGAACCAAGAGTAACCCCCTATGCGACTACGTCGCGACCGCCTTTCTTACATTGTTAACACCTCGTAAGGCATGACAAGCTTATCAGATCAAATCGAGGTGATGCGGACACGAGAACACGCGATCGTGCCTTCATTTTTGCTGCTCCTTAGCTCGCTCCCATGCCTTGGTGTATAGCTCGAACGTCTCGACGTGGTCGGGGTCTAGACACAGGGCTGCCTCGCAATCCCTTAAGGCGGCGCTGGGGTTGCCCATGGAGTCGTGGAATGCTGCTCGGAGATGGAGTAGCTGCAGATCGGGTATGAAGTTAATTGCCTTCGTGAGCTCTTGTACCGCTTCGCCTTCTTTATGGTCATCCATCAAAACTGCATCAATTTCAGCACAATTTCTAAGTCAAGAAAAACTCGATCGACGGCTGCAATCGTAGTTTGTAGAGAGATAATTACTGTAAGAATGTTTGATAATATGACTTACTTGCTGCTCTGTATCTGTATGGATACGTCCGGACTGGGTCCAGCTGCGTCGCCATGGCGAGATCGCTCCTCGCCATGTCGCGGTCGCAGTACTCAGAGCGCTTCTCAAAGGCCGATGCGTTGTTCTTGGCCTTCTCTATCAGCCTCGTCATCTCATCGTACGCGGATTTGCGCTGATTCTTGAGGTGGTACACCCGTGCGAGGCCCTGGTGAGCTCGCGTGTGCTTGATGTTGAGAGCATTCATGTAACAGTTAGCCGCGAGATCCAACTTGTCACAGTCGACATAAATACTTCCGAGATTATTAAGCGCCTGCAAAGTAATGAAGGAAAGTCGAGTGTCGGATTCGTTAGGGTTTTCGAAGTATAGTCGAGTCGACAGTTTGAATACGGTCGTTTCGATAATTTTCTTGAAACTTACCTGCCCTTTTCGGAGACCATCTGAAGGGCATTTCAAAGCATCCTCAAGGAGTTGAATGACGTAAGTTGAGGACTCGGAATCCAGGCTCGAATCGGCTAAGATGTACGCCTTGAGGAAGAACGCTTCGAACGATCTCTGGATCGAAATGGACTCCTCGGCCTTGGCGAGCGCCTCTTCGCGGTGGCCGGTGTCGTACAGTATCCAGCCTTCGTAGACAAGCCTCTCGTGGTCGAAGTTGGAGTAGTTCCGAGCCAGTCGCAGGCTGTGCATTGCCGCCTTCTGACAGTTTAATCTGCATATTTTCCGAGCGTCGATTGATGAGTTTCGAGAAGATAGAAGAGCCAAAGGCATCAAATGAGCTTCACTTGCGATGAATTAATCCGCAAAATTTCATTCTGCAACTCCTACATGCATTGGCAGCTTCAAATCAAAGAAGCTCGGAATTTTATCAAATCGATACACACTCACCGTAGGAGGAGGAGAGATTGGCGAAATCGTAAAAGGCTCTTGCCGGGGTCGTTCTCTAGCATGTGATGTACGACGGCCAAGGAGCCGATGTCATCGACTGACGACCACCGGTCGTACAATTGCATCCAACAATCAGCTTGGCTCCACTTCTGGACGTGAGGTTTAAGTATCTCCACCAGCTGGTTCCCGTGCATTTTCCCATTGAACACCATGTAGTCCGGATTCAGCGTCAGGAGCGCCCGCACGTCCCGCAGCGCGGAATCGTAGTCCTCTAGGGCGAGAAAGAACCAAGCCCTCAGCTCTAGGCAGTCAGGTGAGATCATGAAGCCCATTATCTTGTTGATCTCTGAGATCGCTGCCCCGATTTTGTCCTCCTCCAACAGCATGACAGCTCGGTACTTGTACGGAAACACGAGGGTCGGGTCTAGCTCGGTCGCGGCATTCAAGTCCATCATCTTCTCATTCCCGGCGCAATACAAGGATCTCTCTTGGTACATCCACCCCGTCGGTCCATGCTCAGAAATGAGCGAGCTCATCAATTTGTACGCCGAGTACATGTGTCCCCGTTTGTACTTGGCCCTCGCCACACCGACTAATGAGTAGAGGTTCCCCGCCTCTACGGCGGCCTCGAACCAATGCTGTGCGTCTTTGTATTCTTTCCTTTCTAACATCACGACTCCGAGCTGGTGTAGCGCGACCTGCTTCTGCCAGGAATCGGTGCAAGACTCTACCAATCTTTCCAGAAGCATTACCGTTGTATTCGATTTCATGTCTGCGTCCATTGCAATTTGGCTTAGGAAGTAGTATAATGTAAACGACGCGTGCCCGGCGGTAGCCATCTTTTCCCTTGGCTCCGAGCTACAGAACAATCTCATGACGTTCGGATTGTGCATCGAGCTCGGTAGGTCTCTCAAGAACAACTGCAAGCACGCCGCGACTAAGAAATATGCCGTCTCGTCCAATCCGTAATCGATGAATAGCATGGCGTCTTCAACGCTGTGCACCAGCGAAGCTAAATGAGCGTCGCAGGAAGCCTTCATTTCCTCACAACAGAACCTGTTTGCAAACGAGAGGAGCTCCAGAACGATTTGCGGGTCGAAAGAATTCAATCTTTGGTCCTGCTAAATATCTCAGCGGCTCTCATTCCTTTCAGCGAGAATCCGTTTTGGGTGAAGTTTATCTTCTCTCGATGCGACTCCCTGAAATCGCCGTATAACATCGTTCTGAATGGTATGGAAAGGGATGCTATCTTAGACCGAAAACACCTCACCTCATCGTCCCCGACAAAAAATGACATATCACCGTCTTCCTCCGAAGTTGAACATTCCTCATCTTTCATGGATAGATCGTCGTCGTCGTCGTCGTCCTCTCTAGGACCCCGAGGACAGATGCAATGGTCATAAACTGATTCCGGATCATAGCCCGGTACCAAATTGGCCTTGGGGCACTCGATGTTTCTCCCACAACAATCCATGGAGGATGTACCGATGAGTTCGTCTTCCCTCCTCTCGAATCTCAACCACGCAGCGAGAACGACTTTGGCATGAACATCAACAGCGTGTTGCCTGGCGGATTGAAGGCTTCGTCGGACTAGCTTCGGATCCGACAATCCCCGAAAGATCAAACCTTGTTCTATATACGCATCGGATTTTTCAAACTGCTGCGAGTTTTCTATCTTCCGGTACATACGAGCTAGGGCCTCGACGAAGTCGACAGATTTGAGGCACCGTTCGATCTGGGGCTCGAGAAGCTCGGTCATAGGCAGGCCATAAGGGAGCAAAGTCTCGATCAATACGCTCGGAGTCTCGTTCGGGGCTTGGTAGTTGCGACTCGATCTCGCCCGGATCGAATTCATCCGGATATGATCATGGAGATGTTGGAAAAGTTTCTCTCCGTAACCACTGCCTCCGCCGCCCATGTCCGAGGCCGGACCGGACGGATTGACGGCGCACACTTGGGCGCTTTTGCATCCGTCTATGACTTTCAGGCTGCGCATTGTGGTGATTATGTTATTCTGCATCTTGGCATGCCGGATAACGAAATCAAATTGAACCTAAATCACGAGATTTCGGTGTCGGTTTAGAACCAATTCGTCGAAAGAATCATGAGGAAAAGAGAATTCGGAAATCGGAGAGATGAATGCAATTACCCTCCATGGCCTGCAAGCACCACCTATTCAACAGACGGAGATTAACCTGAAAGTGGGAGGAAAGGAAAGAGATTAGGAAGTTAGGAGATGATGGTGATGCAGGCTAAATGATTCTAAATTGGTGTGTTTTCTTTTCTTTTCTTTTCTTTTTTTTATTTTCTTACCCTTCTCAAGATTAATTAGACAGCTAAAATAATTTAAATAAATAAATAAATAAAGAAGAAGAGGAAATGGGAGGAGCTGGAAGGAGGTTTGAGAGAAGAATGTGGCGAGTGTCTTACGTTGTAAGCCAACCAAAAGTTGAGAACAAGGGGGCTGTTTCAACGGTCGCTCACTTTGCCTATTTTGTCTATGGATTAAATAGTTGTCTTTTCTAAAATAAATTATAGCTTTATAAAATAGTGTAAGTAGATAAACCTATTAAGACTCTCTCTCTCTCTCTCCAATACTCATTTTTATGTTTGTCATAAATTATATGCGGTCCGATCCAGTTTGACTTGACCGGCCAGGTACTTTTTTTTTTTACCTAGATCCTTACTCGAGTAGCTTGAATAATGAAGATTTTGAGTTCTTGTTGGCCAAGCTATAAGGCATTTTGTTGCTACATGGTGGACTTAATAATCGGAAATTACACTTTACGAGTATAATCAATATATAATTAGAATTATATTGGAGTTAAAAAGAGGAGATTGCAATATTAAGACATGCAAGTAATAAAATTCTTTTCCTGTTTGGATTAGTTGATGAAATAAGGAATTTGATAAATAATGATATTCTATTATAATACTTCTTGTTCTCTCGGTCTGTCCATCTTTTTTCCCTCATTTTTTTTAGCTTCGCCAAGGTTGACGGCCACATGACAAGGATGAAGTTTATTTCACTCCCTTTTTTTAATTAGCGCAGAAGAGCTACTTGTGTTGGCTTGTGTCGGTGACTTCATGGTCGTCATTGTAGGAATTTCATATCCGCAATGAAATGTTTGATTTGAATTATAACTACTACTCACTTTGAGCGAGCCAACTTATTACCGTAACCCCGCCATGACACTAGTGGGAGTAGAGCCGGACTTATCCTATGTCGTGGCCTGACCATCGTCGCCTATGCACGAGCCAGACTTGTCCTTGTTGGCGCTTGTTCTTTTACGCACAGGCAGAACAAGCTAATATTAGGTTATGGGTCCTTGTATATCCCAAACGGGAGGGTTGTGCTGGGCTTAGCCCCTCTATTTTTTGGTGGGGCAACAAGGATAATTCAACTATGAAATAGACTTGTCATGGCTTGATATTGCAGATCTACTTACTCATAGGAATTGCGAAATTTTACCGAGTTCTGATCATTTATTTTCATGGTGCGTCGCCCAAACTAACCTTCATTGATGGAAGATCCTTTTGTTGAGAAAAGCACGAGTGAGAAAGATTCAATCAGCTTGGGGTCAAACAAATCTTGACCTCTTTAAAATAACCACTCCAAAATGATCCGCCACAGTGGATGGATGCAAACGAGTCCCAACCTAGTCCTCTGCAAAGAGAGTTGGGCAGCTCTTGACACAGTAGAAGGCCGACGACCCTCTATCTGAGCTAAGTGCACATGGTCTCAATCGACTCTCTACTCTTATTGAGAATCTTTTGCAGTCCTTCGTGCATCCCATTTATGTGTATTTTTTTTTTTAACCTTTCAAATGGGGACTCAACTAAGTGGTAAGAACTGGCGCCTAGCAAGTAGTGACCTTATATATAGGGCAGAAAGTACAGTAAAAATCACAATAGCGCATGGATTGTGATCAAATTAACCTTTGGCCCAGATTCAATCCCCTCGTGCCCCCTAACAGGAGACCGCCATAGCACAGCACTCCTTCTGTTGTCCTCCTGCCCTCAAGGAGGACAAGAAAATGTGGTGAGCCGATCGTACCGAAGTTGAACTCCAACAATCACCTCCCCCAAACTTTGAATAAAAGAAAAAGGCTCCAGCAAATTATGCATCCAAAGTAGAGGACCACAGATGAGATTCGCCACTGACACTTTGGACGAGAGGAGAAACCCCTGCCTCCATGGACGCAAAGTGCGATGACACTCTTAGATTATGTGAAGTCCACGAGATCAATAGTTAATGATTAATTAAGTTTATGTAAAGTTGGCACTCACATGAGATCTTGCCCAAATTAACTGCCTTATTAAATCAGCAAGGGTTGAATATAGTCCATGCGAGGCAAACCGAGCCGTAGATTGGCTAGCAAACTCTCACCATTCCAAAAATCTTCCTGCAAATTGGGTGACTTTTCCTCCTCCCTCGCTTTCGGAAATTCTATGTTCAGAATTTTATCCATCATTGCCTTGTAAGGCTCGTTTCATTTATGAATGAATCCAATATCTATTTTCGACCAAAAAAAAAATCACTAAACTATTCCTGTTCCGTGTCTCTTGTCAGGAGGAAGAAGATTGATTCGTAAGATTCATCAGCAAATATGAAATCATAATGGCAAAATTCATCAAAAACAAACTCCCCAACCTTTTGTTTTCAAAGCTTTAGGGTACAAAAAGTACGATTTAGATAAGCAAATCCAGCCTGAATCTCGATCGTATAATGTGCAACCGAGTGAGCATCAGGAACAGAAAAGGAACTTGGAACTCCTGAAGCTGAACGTACAATCAAATAGGATTCTAAGCAAGAATTTTTCTTAAAAATCCAGAACATAAGAAGTACCAGAAAAGAAAAAAAGCAAAAGAACTGCATATAATAAAGTTTTCCATAGCCCAAGATTATATCCAACAAATAAAACCAAAATCCAACACTAAATCACACATACCCAAATCATATGTAACGCCATAAAATCAGATCACTGTCAACTGAATATGAAATCTTTCTATACTAATTGATTAAACTGTTTGATGGGCGCTCATATTGTGCAGATTCTCCCCAGACCTGGCAGAATAACCCTTCAGCTGGTTCACCTTCGGAAACTGAAACGGGGGTTGAAGCTCCGGATATCCGGCGGGCTTGTCATCGCCGTGGGCGTTGCCGCGGATGTGGCGGTGCTTCATACACGCCAAGACCACGAGGAAAATGAAGAGAGATGCGAACAACAGCACCACGACCAGCATCATCGCCTTCCCCTTGGCGGCGAAGTCCCGGTCCTCCGACAGCGGGAGCTCTTCCTTCCGGGGACTGCGGTCGGGGGCCGTGAAGTTCACCGCGAAGGAGCCGCACCCGGCCATGCTGGCTGGTGGAGGTGTCGGCACTTCAAGCGCGTCGCGGGGGAGGCTCTTGGGCGGGCTACGGAAGTCGCATACAGGGGAGGTGTTTCTGGTCGCGTGCTGTGGAGGGAGGTAGCAAGCTGACAACGTTGGTGGGCGAGGGGCGGAAATTGTGCGTTCACGTTCGGGCGGTGGGTCGTTGTGAGGTCTTTGTAGGCGATGGACTTAGAGAGAGGATGTGAAGTAATGAGGAAGAAGACAAACAGGATGTCTGTCGTGAGCGTGGGCCTCCTGTGTCCGATATCTCTCTTCATAAAGCTTCCAAGTTGCAGAATTACTGAAGGTAACAAGCACAACTAAAACCATCTCAAGGGTTTTGCTTATCATCGGCATGTCATGTAGGGATGCAATCGGCGATGATGGACGCAGAAATCTAGCTCGGGATGCGAGATAAAGGAGAGAGGGTCGAAAGATATGATCCGATCGAATCGATCGATCGATCGATCGAAGGGATCGTTTTTGCGCATTCTCCAGCAACAAACTGAGATGGTGTCTCCCATCATCAGACCCATCTCTAAGCCCCGGAGGCTCTTGATGGTTTGGGGAACTCGAACTATTGATTATAGGAAGTCACTAGTTTCAGAATCCTGAAGCCCAGGCACGTTTCCAGTAATTCGGCGAGGTACCATGTTCTCTAATTGTTTCTGAAAACTTATTAGCTCTCGATACAATGCCTTAGCCAAACTTTGGGTTGTGAATAGAGCATACATTTTGAAAGCTTTACGGCCCAAAATTGTTCTTCCCTTTAAACATCTTCCGCTGCAAACAATTACAAGGAACAAAAAAAAAAAAAAAAAAAAATCCAGAAATGATCACCCAAGCAAAGGTCTTAATTCTTCTTGAGAAAATCCTAGCCAAATGCGACAATTATTGTAAACATAAAGTGGATCTTGCAATTGAAATCTAACACAGGACAAAGAATTTATAGGAGAAATTATGAGAAATGATAGAGAACATTAGAGAGTTACATGATTTTGAATGAATATCATTACCTACTTTACCAGGAAAGTCAACTACAAAGAATGCACTATAATAAGATAATTTTACAGAGTTACAATCAATCATCCAATCTCTCATGTATCTCCCAAAGCTCCAATACCAAATTCACACCAAGATTCGCTATAGAATATACGAGCTCGCAGGGTCCATATGACTGCCGGGCACCCACCAGATACCGAGTAACGAAATTGGTCATCAAGGCAAGAGGCCTAACACGCAGACAAATTTGGCATGGGCGTTCGAGCGTAGGGACGAGTAGCTCTAGACTCTAGTCACTAGCTTCATCGTACTGCCAGCCTGGGCATTTGGCTTGGGCACCTGCTCCCTCTTTTCTCGCACCTCGAGCATCTCCAAACTTGTCTCGTACCTATTTCAATTCTCTAGGGTCCGATGTAAACTCCGGTTCATCAAGAACTTGAGGTGCAAATTCAACATGATTAACCTTTAGAGGTTCACCCAATTCACCATGGGTTGAGTCTCCATACAGTAATTTGGCAAGTTAGGGGTCTCATTCTACTAAATTAAATCATTCATATGTTAAGAAATAGTGAGACACATTGAATTTCAAAATAAAATATACGTTCTATTACGTGCATCATCATGTATAGTACGTCCAAGGAGATAGAGATGTCTTATTTTGTTTCCATCAGCTGGGAGAAAAAGCCTCCCTCAGATCGTCTAGCCAAGATGAATATCTTGGAAGCCTTATCCTTTTCAAGCCACAGACTTCGTTTAGCTTCATGTTTGGACCTATGTGGAACGAATATTCATTTTCTTACAATTCGTAGCATGGCAAATTTAGATGTGCAGTTTATGGAATTCAACAAGAAATACCTTGTCAAATACACTCATGTCCCAAACAGTTCAATAGCTAATTTCACGGTTTACATAACAAACAACAAATTATTTTATGAGCGTGTTATATATAGTCCCTTTTATTTTGTGATTGTGGCATTTTAAGTCAACTTTTGTATTCCAGATAATTTCACGTGTTCCGCGCAATGAAAGGTAGGCTATACCCGTAAAGCATTAGAGGGTTGTCAGTGGATTTCCAGTTTAGGCTTTGAAGGTCAAACGTTCAAATGTTCCACCTACTGCAACCAAATTAACTCAAGTCAAAGTCAACTCCATATGCCAAAAGGTTGTAACTTAACCAGTTAATAAAGGTTACAAGATGTTTCACGGGCGTTTAGATAGTTAGTTCTCAACCCCTATAAGCTTAATTACCAAAGAAAGGAATTATAAAAAAATTAAGTACAATGATGTGGCGTTGAGCATATTAGAAATCTGAGAAAAGTGCAAAGAAATTCCCAAACCATTTGTACGAAATGTTATCAAGTCCTAAGCATTTTAATTATTTCAATTAAGTCCTAAATTTTTGTCAAAAAATGCAATCAAGTCCAATCAATGAACAACATGTCACTTGAGAAAGTGCTTACAAGGGATCCTTAAATTGTACTTTGCAACATTTTTTTGAGAACTAATTGCATTCTACTATATAAGTTCTAGACTAAATTGAACCAATTAAAAGATTTAAAATTTAATTACACTTTCTGGTATAGGTTTGAGCCTCGATCAAATTAACTTAAAGGTTCGGGAATCAATTGTATTTCATACATAAAGTTTACAATATGCAGTGTAATTTTACATTAAGATCAATTCATGCCATCTTTAAAAAAAAACTAAAAAGGCGTGTCGAGAGAGACCCGGCAATGACCGCATCTTACCATGTGTTAGACGATGATTAGTGTTTTAGCTCATTAACACACACTTTCAGTATATACATACATACATATATATGAAGAGTTGCGTGAGAAGGAGTGGCGTGAGATTTGAGCGGTCTTAGATTCTCATTCCATGGATCAAACTGTGATGGCTCTGGCAGTGTTTTGTTCTTCTGTTTTATTTGTCATCCTCTTTCTTATCTTCCATTTTCTCTTAACTTGAAAAGAAAATTTTCTTTTTATTTTACTCTATGCTGCTCTAAGTAAAGACAAATTTACCGCTTGCTTCTTTTTTACTCAATGCATCAGATATTCCAGGGATTTCTTTCACAAATTCAGGTGGATCGACCTTATCCGGGCAAGATTCCACACGATAAAGCGCCTAGGGAAGTGTGCTCTTTTGACAGCAACTTCTTCGATGATGCTCCTTGGATTTGGTGGCCTTCCGGAACCATTCAAAAAGATCTTTAAAGATCACTCCCTCTAGCTTGAGCAGATCCTTAAAAGCTTTATGGATAAAATAAGTGGGAGAACCATCATGGGATCGTGGGGTGAGAGACCCGTGCTGTTCTCATATTTCCTCTCTGTCATGAAAACAAAAATAGGGGATTAGAAGGCCTCGTGGTGATGAAGATAAACACAACGTCAAGACTACAGTTCTGGCTACTATCGGATATGCAAATATAATAACCTTCCGTGCTTGGAGTGAGTGCGAATAGGTTAAATGCCTTCAAACATATTCTCAAGCAAGATGTAAAGCCCTTCTTAGGCTAAATAGAGGAACTTTTCCCTTGGGAGAATTAGGCCTTTGAACGAGGTTTAGCAAGTGCTTATCAGATTAGTATTATTCTTAATTTTGGGCTTTTTAAATTCATTAAGGTCCGTTTATTTGAAGAAAATTTATTTCTTAAAAATTATTTTTAACTTATTGATGTTTTGAAAATGTAAAAAATTAATCGATCTACAAAAATTACAAATTTAGATTGGAGAAAAACAACTTTTTTTATGATAAGAAGGAAATCACTTTTCTTAAACTACAAAATAAATGAGAACTAACTACTTTTCTTGAAAATAAGTTCCATGAAAAGCATTTTTCTTTAACATAAAGTTTTTAGTAAAACAAATGCATCCTAAGTATTAATTGATAAATTTCCTAAATTGTTGACGTGTCTTGGTATATCAGCGACCGACACTCTTGGATCACTTCAAGAGAAAATATGTCTAGAATGAACTTGCATGGCCCATCAATCCCCAACAGAATAGGCAAACAAATTAATGTACCAATCGAAATCTGGTCTGGAAAATGAACTAGAAAAGAGCATTAACTTGAGAAAGTCATCATTCCTTGCTGAAAAGTGAATGCTCGATTGGCTGTGATTTCACCCTCATCGATAAATGGAGTGATTTCAAGCGCTCTATGTCTCCTAGAGAAGGGGTAAATAATGAATAAGAACACCAGAAAAATTATAAATTTGTTATTATTTGAGTACCATAATTATTATTTTTAATCACTTGAATATCACATCGATAAAAATTGTTCACTTGAATGTTTGTCTTGACATTTCATCCTATGCAGCTTTTAATATTAAATTATGACTCCAACATGACTTTTTAAATAAATTAAAGTCTAATGTGGATAATATTTGATTGATGTGGCAAAAAAAAGAGGCCAAAACAACATCGTTTTAGTTCTTTTGTTCCCCCAAATTCATTTGATAATGGATCCTTGATTGATCAATTGGGAAGAAGGTCACGGCCAACCATGGTAGAAGTTGCTTGAACTTTACTCATACCAGCCTTCTCTCCACTCCACAGCAAAGCGTATAAGTCTAGCTCTAGCTTCATGCCTCGTCCCTCACTCTCACCAACGAAAGTAATTTGCTTGGTTTCCGCATCTAACTTAGCCATCATCACCACTGAAAAATCGAAGATACAGAGAATCCCTTGAGGATCCTTTACCAAAAAAAAAAAAAAAAACATAAGGTAGGGCAAGAAGTTGACCATGCCTTCTGCAGCCGATGTCGAGGATGCGACATCGACTCTCTAGAGAATGTATTGGTATGTAGAATCGCCGTCATACTCTGCTATGCAGCCGTAGAAGACGGCAATTCAAGCTGATGTACGAGAGAGAGGGTGCATACAATTGAAAAGTATAAGGTAGGGAAAGAAGTTGTCCATGCCTTCTCAAACTGGGGTTAGGTTTTGTATGCTTTAATTTTGCCCCAGTTAATAAATTGGGGGCAAATAGATGTGAAACATAATGACCCACATCGGCCGATTTATAATAATTTAATTTTATGTTAGATTACCTAAACATACAAATTAGCAATGATACTAAAGAGAATAATTTTTTACCAACATAATACTCAAGTGATCGAAAAATAAATTATGGCACTTAACTTACTGTCATATGAAAATTACGATCTTATAATATCATTATTTCAATGACTTTTGTCCATGTAATCTAAGTGCGGCTTCCTATACACAGGCATATACTCCTGCGAACTCAAGGTCCATGCGGATGCTCTATAATCTAGGCCAAATATTCTTAAAACTGAGAGGATTAGCTATTATTGGTTCATTTTCACTTTGTCCTTCCTCATATGGTCTATTCCCAACCTCCTTGGGGCAGGCGTAGTTCTCTAGATCTTCTACCATCATTGTACATTGGTCCATCTAGAGGCCATTAGCGATGTTCCCCTTCTCCTAAAGAAAGGCTCAAAGTGCCTAGGTTTTTCTAGGCTGAATCCAAATCAAGGGCATTCGTCGTTGTCTTCCTCAAAGATAAGAGTGTTACCTAGTTCAATCATAGTCGTTCCACTCTGGGATGACACATGTTCTAGGACCAGAGCTTTGTCCCAATGCAATCGAGTGTAATTTCTTAAAAGTAGATTATTCTTTTAGGACTTTAGGAGTGGGGTCCGTCCTGATGGGATCTTGTCCATTGACACGGCCATTATTCCCACGTGTGTAGTATTCGTATTTGCTTCCAATAGCCCTATCGACGAAGTCCTTTACATTAGTCCTTGTTTTCGAAGGCATTGATGAGTCTTTCAACATCAGTTCTAAATGCCACCTATTGTATTCGATAGAGCAATGGCCTCGACTTGTTCATTTAATTCTTTTGAAGGCTTTTTTCCTAAATTTCTAAGATGATCCGAGCGAATTGATCAAATGGATCTTCTTGGACATTTTCAGCAAAAAACTGAGATGTCGGTCTTCCATCCTCAGGAACCATCTCGAGCCTCAGAGGCTCTTGATGGGTTAAGACTCAACTCTTGATTATTAGTCATTAGCTTCACAATCCTGAAGCCTTGAAATGCTCCTAATAATTCAGTGAGACACAGTTTTATCCCATTGTGGTCGTTAAAAATGTGTCATGTTTATTTTTGTCAAGTTGTGTATATTGGAAATTCAATGATTTTAGAAATTCAATGATTTTAATGTTAAGAGCCCGAGGATGATTGATGGCCAATTTTAGTATCAATTATGACTTCAAATCAAAAGAGAATGGATTCTAATATGCCTTGAAGCCTCAATTGACTTTGTATAATTCAAAGTAAATAAGGAAATTATAAGAAACTTTATTGAATTAGAACAGACGATTTTCATTCTTGGATGCCACATGCCATATCTGCATGATGACTAAGATTAAACATAAGCTTCTTAAAGGAAATAATGAAGTGCTAGGGAAAGAAAAAGGCTTGCAAGACACGGTTGGAAATTGTTTATAATTGAAGTGCTGGAATTAGGAAGCCTAATCTGACGTGAAATTGAAATTCAAACTAAAGAAAAAATCTTATTCGAGTGATCTTCTTCAAAATTTGGTGGCCCTCGCGAATTCTGATGACTTGATTGATGCTTTTGAGTCACTCCAAATTTAACGTGTGCTGAGAGATATGCTCTTTTATTTCCACCGTATCTAGCCAACTGCTTCTTGACTTACGTCTTAGCTGGGGATGATTTGTACTTGCTCCGATCCTTTAGCTACAGCTATCCTTTGGTTGATGGATCCTTCATGACTTAGTCTTCAACTTCCAGTCACATTTCAAGCCTATCGATTATCATCACATGTTATGAACTTCACTTAGATGATACTCATGATCGGTGAGCTCATCAGAGTTCCATCGATGAGTTTTTCTGAGACAATTGTATTCCTATGAACTTTATGATTGATGGACTCATTAGCCATTCAATCAAATGATTCCTTATGGTTAAGTGTACTTGTTACAAACCGGTTTAGACCATTATATTCTTTACGTTTGCACCCAGATTTTGGACCCAGTGACCATACACATGAGAATGTAAGCATTGATTATCCTGGGGAAAAAATAAGAGTGGACCCAATGATCAGTCAAGTCACGAGGTTGTAACAACATCACACTGCATAATGGAATCCTATTATGGGACCCAGATAATCAATTGCTAAGATTGGAATTTCTGAGCACTGGAACGAAGGCCGGTCCAGAGGAAGCGACAGACGATGTTGGAGTCTACCCTACGATGAACTTTCTTTAGGGCTCGAGATCGTGAAGATATTTGAGCATTGTACAAGGTACAAATGCTTCTGGCAGCAAATAGGAAAAGACGAATGAATACAATAAGGCAAGCAGAAGTCCCTAAAGTAATTCAGTGAACCCTCTCATGCCCGGGTGCTTGGAGGAGGGAAAGTTAGGTTTTCTTTTTTGTCGCTTGGTGTCTGGGGAGAGCTTGGACGGGTCGAACCGTCCCGAGGAACTGCTCCTCCATGCATCCAACTAGAGTTCGATGGTGATGGTTGAAAAGAGACAAGACATTCCAAGTTTTCATCGGAAGGAGCTCGAGGGTAATGGAGGGTCCTACGCGGTTAAAACCCGGCTGTCGTCGACCGGCTGGAGATTTCAAACATCATCACTTATTTAGGTTTAAAAGGACAAAAAAAAAAAAAAAAGTGGTTGGCTTGGCCACTCTAGTACAAAGTTAGAAAAGTTAGAACAAGCCAAATACAGGGGCGACACATGAAATTTGATGGGAATAACGCCGATTTTGACATTATATTAAAAATTCCAATTCAAAATCCGAAAATGTTAAATGGAACAAGATCATTTGTATATAAAAAGCATATAAAACTTATTAAAAAGAGATACTAGATAATATTTCAATATAAAAACTGAGATATTAGAAGTTTGATTTCTTATTATAGGTAAAATTTCGAAAGGAAGCAAGCTCCTTCAACCTGCCTCGTCAAACCAGATTTCACTCGATACCCAATAGTTACGAGTTGATCTAATAATAAAGCTATTCTATCCTTCATCATTTGTCCATTCTGAGATTTTTATTTTTGCCCTGAGTCACTAGGACGCCCGGGTAATTAAAGATGGTACATCATGCTAGGGAAATTCCTCAAGTAGGCTTCGGTCCATCCTACCCCTAAACCCTAGGGATGCCTTGTCCTATGCTAGAGACGTTTCCCAAAAGCCATATCCGTGGCTCCCTATAAAGGGAGGAAAGGGGCAGCGGTACTGTCACGGCCAAGTTGTTCCCTCGAGCGCGGCATCCAACGACTGCTGTTGAAGCACCAGTACAGTACAGGTGCGTGTCGTGCATGTTAGTTCTTAAATCATGTGGTTTCTATGCGAAATTCGTATGGTCCGATCAGTGAAATGTATCCGCTGCAAATGCCCCCTCATGTCAGCACTCTCTCTCTCTCCTTGCACCACGAGATGGGATAGCCTCATCCCTCGATTCAGATTTTTGTAATGTTACCAGTAAATCGAGTCAAAAATGGTGTTGAGATACGTGTGGATCATATTTGAAAAGTTTCATAATGATGAATTGATGTGATATGGTGCGGGGCAGTTGTCCTACTTGCTTTACAATTCATTTGTATAAATTTTTTAGTAAATATAGATTCAATGATGTTGACTGGCTCAAACTTTTTGGCAAACTCCTCAAATAAAGATATTTGGTTTATGTCGTGCTCTCAACAAATGATATGAGAGCCAATAATAAATTGGTGGAATGTATATCAGTGTTTAATAAAAATTTCAAAAAATGAATTTCATCAACGCAGTTTCTCAACAGCCCAAGCGCTATGGTGTAGCAACCAAGCTCCGACGGCACCCTTAGGGTTCAATTTGGAAATAGAGACTAGAGATGAAAGTACATGTACATGAATTAAGAGCAAATATACCTAAAATCAAAGATATGTCGGTCCATTTGGATATGTTGATTTAGTAATGAAGATATGTTCATCCAACTGAATATGTTGATTGGCTCGGATTTAAATTCCCTCACGGCTATCTCACCAACTGAAGGTATCGGACTTATGCTATGGTCCCAACAAATAGCATTCCACACATTGAGAACGAAAGATGGACAATTAATTACCTCCTCACAATCTAGCTCAAAATGTTCATGCCAACTTGAATTTCCAAAGGCAAATAACATCCCAAGTGCCACAACTTGGCACACACATAAGTGCCAAAACTTCCAAAAAATACATTTAATTGTCACTTTAATTTAAAAAAAAAAATGGACAATTATGTGCCAACTTCAACGAGGTTTGCTAGAAATCCGACGTGGTGTTATTTTATTAATAAAATTGGTTCACATGGCTCACTGAAATGTCCACTCAGCAATCTTTATCTAAAATGACATCGTCCTCCATGTTCCTTGAATTAGAAATCCTAAATCGGCCAAAATCTCCAATTGAAGGCCCCTAAGCCCTAATTTCAATTTGCCCTCACATTTCACCGCCAAATCTTGGAAATGGAGAGTAGGATCTTCAGCAAAGGCTCAAATTCCTCTCAACGAAGCAAAGGAGAAGGCACGCGTTTATATTATTGTGGATTACCAAGTCAAAAAAAAAAAACATCATGGACTTGATTGAGTGAGCAACAATGGTAAGCAACGAGCGACTATGAGTAAACAACAAGCAGCGACATAGCCTTAGCTAGAATGGCGATTGAGCGTGAAGGGCAAGCATGAGAAGGAACGGCAAGTTGTGGACCCTGCCTTAACTATATGACATCATTAGTGTAGCACAATCAAGTCAGGACGCAAAACGACGTCATTTTGGCGTGGTTCGCTAAAACGACATCCTCTTGTTTCGTCTTGCATAATCTACGTGGATGGTGTGATGTCGTTCATCCTGTTTATATGGATAATTTTTTTAAAGAGGAAATGCCACATCATTTAAAATTCTCGTTGAAAAAAATTATGTCAGTTATTTGATCGGAAATTCTTACCATTGGCATTTAAATGTTCCTTTCTTCTCCAAATTTGGTACTTAAATGCACATTTTGAAAGTTTTAGCATTTATGTATCTCCTCACGCCAAGATGTGGCATTTAGGATATTCTTGTACGGAATTTTGGACATGATATCGGACACTATTCCAAACCCGAGATCGAAAGTACCTCTTCAGATAACTCAACTACACCTCTCACCTTTCGATTTCCCCTTTTTTCCCCTTTGAGGGGTCTCTTTATGCCTTGGTTCCATCGCAATCGAATGCCGGTGCGAATTCGCTACCGTTCTCCTTCCCGACAACTCGCAAAAAAGTATTCCAAATTCTCATCCGAAAAAGCAATTGTAACTTTCGGTTAGTCAAGATGCTAGTGCCTTTCATCCATGTGGCCATTGTTGGGCATTGCATCACCGTAGAATTGGGTAAAGTTTCGTGGTGTCCGTTTGATTGAACGTGTCCATGTCACCCAATAATTCATTGGAGTACATATCTATTTCCAAGATTTCCAAATGATGTGCTTCGGCCATCTTCCAATGAATTTTCGCCGAGCCTACTTGGCGCCATATCGGCGCGAAAAAGAGAGGAATAGTTACCTCCAAAATGGATGATATCTTCAGGTACAAGATCGTGAGAATTGAACATGGAACAGGGTCCGACATGACAGCCTAGCCCATCTCCGATGTACATCCTGTTCAATCTCCCATAGCAGCAGCTAGAATTGTGCTCAATTACTTGATCGATTCTATAAGGGCGCGTTTGATAACGACTTTTTTTCTCGTGGAGTAGATTCGATTGATATGAATTTTTTTTTTATTCGTTTCCTAAACAAATTATAAAGATTTTAAGCTCGTTTAATAACTGTCCAAAATTTCGATTCCTCGAAATAAAACTGTGTTTGATATCATACTCATTGATTCTTCCAAATTAATTTCTTTAATTTTTAAATAATTTTTATACTTTTTATACTTTTTTTTTTTTTTTTTCTTTTTTCTCCTATTCTTATTCTTCTTCTTTAGGCCAGTCACCGGACTAGCGGCCGGCCAGATGAGGACCGGTGACCTCACCGGAGCGTCGTTGGCCCTCGTCACCAAGCCTCGCCGATGGCCAGCCGACTTGCCGGGCCGGGCGAGGCTTGCCCACCGGCCACCGGGCGAGGCCGGGTGAGGCCCACCTGCCACCGGTGGGGCCGGGCGTCGCGAGGCTTGCCTAGCCCCGACGAGGCTTGGCCTTGCCAAATCTAGTGAGGTCGAGCCTCGCCGGTAGGTTGAGCTTGCCTCCGGCGAGCTCACCGGACCGGTTGCCGGCGACCTACAGCAACGGCAGCAAACGGTGGTGGGTGGTGGCGGACAACAACCGCGCGCAATTGAAGAAGAAGAAAAAGAAGAAAATAGTTGGTTTTGATTCTTTTTCTAATTCTCTGAACAAGAATCACGTTTTTTTTTTTTTTTTTTTTATTCTTGATTCTACTCCCAATCTATTCTCGGGAACAAATTTGTTCCAGAGAACAAAAATTTTACCAAACGCGATTTTGGGCCCAAATTAATTTTGGGAACAAAACATCAGAATTTAGCCCTGTTTCGATGGTTACCGAACAGAGCCTAAGTTTTCCTCATAGAGATTCTGTTTGTGGGCCTGCCGTCGTTGGTTTCTCCACGATCTTTCTCGATTTGCCCTCCCATTGATCAAAAACCGAGCCTTGCATTCCATTCGAGTTCGAGTAAGGAAGGACGAGTCGCGATGCCTATTTGGTTAGCATTAATGTCCAGTGCTCGAAATTGATATTCCCCCTTCCACTGGGCTAAATTAGGAGTGGTTACACGATCAGTCGTGACGCTTGTCTTGCGACCTGCATGTGCGAGAACTTAATGCGAGATGCCTATTTACAGATGCTAATCGGCAGAAGATTTTTCTTTTTTCTGCTGCAAGATGATGAGTCATGCTGAGTCTATCCACCGTAATGTTTAGCGGAACACTTTCGAACTCATGCCAAGTAACAAACCAAAGTGAGATTCTACTCTTAAAATTCCATGAGAATTTCACCATTTAGATTCTAGCCATGGCTACCACAGATAACAGATATTCCCAGACAAGTTGCACGTAAAAGGTGGAATATCTGCAATATAATTGAAGCCATTCGGGATGCTAGATGACCTCGGAACTCACGCATGGGGAACCTTTCAGGAGTGGCTAGCGAAACGCTTCAAGAACTCGCGAACCGGCTCCGACAGTACGAGCTGCCGCTAGGACTAGAAATCGACCACAAAGAAGAGAAGAGTGGCGATCTATTTACAAAATCCAAAGATGGGGCAAATGATCAATCCCAATGTGCTCGAGATGGCATTTGTTGCTGTCCCATCGAGCCGAGGAGGAAGAGAAGAGCTGCCGTCCTGGTGTGCCTCTTTGAAGGCCACGGAGGAGAGCTTCGAGTCATTCTTACTAAAAGATCGATGAAACTGTCTTCTTATCCTGGTATATATGAACTCTGCGCCTCGTACAGATCGTTGCATAATCATTTGCTTATGCGCTAATACAATTCTGTCATTCGACGGGTTATGTTTTGAAATGTGATATAAACGAAGATATCTTTGTGTCGATGTCACGTACCCTTCGAAGATATTTGCTAGTTTTGTTTCGGATTCGAATTATGAATATAGAGAATGGACAAAGTATCCAGTTGACCCCTCAATGATATGGCCGTGCTAGATTTCATGTTCCAATCAATGATCTCTACATTTCTGAAGTAAAAAATCCGTAAAGCAGCATATCAATTGGTCAATTAATTTATTATGAATCAATTCATTTGTAAGGTGAAAACAGATACTAACATTGTCGACTTGCTTATTTCTGAGAATACCTCAGTTTCATCCTCTGCAAGAACAAGATTAATCGCCTTGATTAGCAGTACCTCTAGAGTTCAGTTCTGACAATATATGATTCTGTGTCACGAGAAACAGGAGATGTTGCATTGCCGGGTGGAAAGATGGAAGAACGTGATAAGGACGACGCTGCGACCGCATTAAGAGAAGCCACAGAAGAGATCGGCTTGGACCCGGAATTGGTTCAAGTCGTTGCTAATTTGGAACCCTTCTTTTCTCAGGTGTACTATGATAAGTTCTTCCCTTGCTGTCTGCAGTATCTGTGCTCAATTATTCACTTGTGTCCTCACTGTTGCACTTAAAACAGCATCTCTTCGAGGTCATACCAGTCATCGGCCTACTCGCCAAGATAGAAGATTTCACGCCCTCGCTGAATGCGGATGAAGTGGATCTGGTTTTCGATGTCCCATTGGAAATGTTTCTGAAGGTTTCTTCCTCTACGAATTATTCTTCCCCTCTTTATGTACTATCTGCTCGTGACATATGAACCGTATCAATATTCAGTAACCAGTCTGTACCATTAAGATGGCCATGAGATAATTTCCACGTTATGTCTCGAGCAACACAGGAGGAGAATCACAGATGTGAGGAGAAAGAATGGCTAGGATGGAAGTACGTTCTTCACGTTTTTGATTTCCGACCAGAGCAAGAGACTTTCCGTATATGCGGATTGACAGCGAGAATTCTGATCCGGGTGGCGTCCATCGTTTTCCAGCAGCCTCCTTCGTTCGACCTGCACACTCCCAACTTCCGACAATTGCAGCAAGTACTCGAAGATATCAGACGGAAAACTTGAAGTTTGGCACTACGACAAGCTAAGCACTGGGGCCATGGTCCTTACATCGTGGTCCTTACATCTATTGAGGTAAACACCAAAGACAACGACGACCAGGCGCAGATCATGGTACTCTTATTTGCACCGCATAATGCCATTTTCTCGGTTGCAAATTCAAGTAATGAATTTTTAAGATTATCATAGCGAACATGAATGATCATTGTAATCCATTTACTCTCTCGGATCATCTGATGTTCTCAATCATAACTCGCTGTGTCGAACCGAGTAGTATTAAGGTATGATTAATGCTCGAGTGAGAGAGGTTGAGGGGGACAACTGGTTTGTTTCAGATTCTCTATTCACCAAAACACACAGACGTACAAGAACAGTAAGAGTGTCATGTAAGGTTTGATTACAGCAACTTTCCTGAGAAGCCCGGAATTCTAGCACTGCCGATACGTTTATATACACTCCATCTATCCTCGAAGAGCACGTCCGCGCATTGCACGATCAAGCGAGAACAAGCGATCAGCTCACAGATTAATGGTCACGCCTCTAGCGCCATTTATATAGGGCGAACGCGCCATCATCTCCTCTCCATGAGACGATGGGTTGTTCCAGCCGTGTCTCGTGGGGTCGTACTTCTCTCCGTCGCCCCAAAGCGCGTAAGCCTCCTCCCCGTGGACGGCGTCGTCACCTATGATGAGCATCTCGTCGGGCATTCTCAACGGCATGAACAGCCTAATGCCGAGACAAATGACTGTCGTAGAGAATATGTTCCACCCGATCACGAACAAGGCTGCGACGACCTGCTTCAAGAACTGGACCCCGCCCGAGCCGCCATAGAATGCGCCCCTTGTGTTCGGGATCGGCAATACAAGATTGCAGAGATGCGGCTCGGCAAAAGCCCGGTGAGAAGCCCTCCCAGCAATCCGGCAACGGCGTGCGTGTGGAACACGCCTAGCGTGTCGTCGACCTGATCACGAGTCGCCTGAGCGTGTCGTTTATTTTGACCAGACAAGCGTTGAGAAAAAGCTCTCTCTCTCTTACGTTCTCCAGATCTCTCTAATCCTCCAGACCTGATCACGAGTCGCCGCAAAACATGAGTCAGATTATGGTTCTTGTTCTACCATCTATGGCTTGTTTTGGATCAAGAAGCTTTATTCTGACCAGACAAGTTCTCATAACTTTTACATCTTCCTAAATTGCTATTTGTTTGTTAACAAAGAAACTATGATCAGACCTTATTGTATCCGACTCCCGACAAATGACAATAATCATTTGCCTTAAATAAATGAAATATTCAATGTATTTGATTCAAATCTTGATCCCTCAACCTACTTTCAAGGGAAAAATTACAAAGAAGAAAAAAGTCCTAAATTTATTGCACTTGAACTCATTATGTCTTAAACCTTTTTAATTTAGTCAATTTTTAATAATAAATGATATGACAATTTGCAAATTTCACCTTAACTTTTTAATTATGTCAATTTAGTTACAAACTATTCAATAATTTGACAATGTAGTCATTCAAGCCAATATTAAACAAAAATAGTTAATATAATGATTTAGTTAGCACTGATTGTCCTATATGACATGAGCAACACTAACGTAGATAACTTTTGCAATCTTTAAAATTTAAAATTTTCTTAATTTTCTAAATTATTTTTTCTTTTCTTTTTCTTTTTTCCAACCTTAGGCTAGCTAACCCTTGCCTAGTATGGGTGAGGGCATCGTGGCCTTCATAGGCCCCAAGTGAGGGCCTAGGTCAATGGCCAAGAGGGCATAGAGGCCCTAACCCGTGGCCAACGATCTCATCGTCCCAAGGATGGAAGAAAAAAGAAAAGAACAAAGAAAAAAAATTAATAAAATTCAGAAAAATTAAAGATAAAAAAATGCAAAAATATCCTAGTTAACATTGATTATACCACATAAGACGATCGATACTAATTAAATTGTCACATTAGCTGTTTTTAGTCAAAATTGACTGAAATGATTAAATTGGTAAAACTTTAAAATTTTAAAACTAGATTGGCACAATTTAAAGGTTTAAGACTTGGTTAATAAATTGTCAAATATTAAGGATTAAATTAATCAAACTAAAAAGATCAAGATTAGATTGATATAAATATGATAAAGTTTAAAACGCTTTCGATAATTTTTCAACTTTCAAGAGATTACTATTATTAAGAGCGGACCGTTCAAAAATTAGGAATGTAATGGGAACGCATACAGCCACTTGGGCATTGCCAAGCCACCATCAATAATTGAGCAGGACGAGGAAAACAGCACAGTTGACAAAATTGAACAAGCGTCACTTTCATCTTCTCCCCCACCCATAATCACTAATATAGAAAGTGCTAGTGGGAAAAAATATCAAATTCCCTCTTCACGTGTTACCGCAATGCAACTTTATACCCTCTACTATATAAAAACCTTACTTTCCAATGTGAAATAATTCTCCTGAACGAAATGACCAAAATGCCATTTCTCATCAACTTGACTAACTCAACACAAATGCTAACCTCCATTTCCAACAATCCAGCCCACCCATGCCTCATGACCGGCCGTCATCAAATCGCCGCCGCCGCCACCGCCGCCACCGCTGTTGTTGGCAACCTCATCCTACTATCATCGCCAGCGCCCATCTCTTTCTCTTTTAAGTGTGTCGTCCCTCTCTTTCGTCCATGGCCTAGAGGAGATTGGCGGCCTCGACTTAAGGAAGAGGGGCCGGCAACAATGCTAGATATGGCGCAGGATGAAGTATGGGCCACAGCACAGGAGGCGCGGATGGCGGCCGGAGGTGACGGCCGCGGATGGAAGTGGCTGAAGTCGGTCAGCGTGGCTGGGAACGTAGGGTTTGCATTGGAAGTTTGGGGGACTTGAAAGGAGAGCGGGGGTAATTTGGGAAGTGGCGATTATGCAAATAAATCTAAGTTGCTAACTCATGGGAGGGCATGCAATTTGGCATCCAATATAAAGCACAAGATGCAAAATGACAATTATCGAGGTCAAAAGTGAATTGTACTTTTTGGTATTTTTCTCATTATTAAACTCTAGAGCAATTATATACGCTTGATATGTATTTGACCGTGACAAATCACTTTTGTAAATAAGCAGGAATTAAAATTATTTATATTTACCTTTTGAAAAAGACTGGATTTCTTGTGAAGAATCATCATGGAGACCCATGGAATGCTGCCAGAAAGTATCCCCATTACTATAGCCGCCCACGATGGCACAACACCTGGAAATTTATTGCCATTCTTAGTCAACTCCAAATCATAATCGTGCCTCCCATTTAATTAATTTCCCAAAAAAAAATATTTTGAGAAAATAAATTGACGAAATATCTTTGCTACCTGCTCCAGGCGTGATGCAAGCCAGGCCCGTCACCATCCCTTGGACCGCCCCGATCACCGACGGCTTCCCGAAGAACACGACGTCGAGCGACGTCCAGATCAGGAGGCTCGTGGCGGCGCATATGTTGGTGTTGAGGACGGCGACGGGGGCGGTGATGTTCGCCGCGTACGGTGCCCCGCCGTTGAACCCGGACCAGCCCATCCACAGCAGGCCGGCCCCGGCCATCATGAGCAGGACGTTGTTCGGCGAGAACCGCTCCCGGTCGCTCTTCAGCCTCGGCCCGACCTGGAACACCGTCACCGGCAGTTCAAATCATTAGAAATCGAATTAGAGCATCGAATCGAATCCCAAGATTTTGCGACGTTTATTTTCTTATTCTATCTTTGGTTTTTATATTGTTCTGAGCTCGAGGTGCCATCGATTTTCCACATGATGGTCCCGGAATGGAAAGCTTGGGCGGGCGCGACGACGTGCATGGACATATGTTCAGAGACACGAGGTTTCATGACAGATCGAGGCCTCGATTTTTCTTGAAATTAATTGAACATAAACTAAACTTACTTGGCCCTTTTCAATTCGGTACTTACCCAGTAAGCGGCGGTGAACCCGGAGATGCCGGACGAGAGATGGATGACGTAGCCGCCGGAGTAGTCGATGGCGCCCCATTGGTAGAGAAAACCGCCGCCCCACAGGCTGAATGCACCGACGGTGTAGGAGCAGATCAGCCAGAGCGGGACGAAGGCCATCCACGCCTTGATGTTCATCCGGCCGAGGACCGAGCCGGCGAGCAAGATCATGGTGATCGCCGCGAACTGGAAGTGGAAGTAGACGAGGGTGGCCATGGGGTAGAACGGCTCGACGGCGGGCCTGTCGTGGTGCGCGGTGGCGGGCAACTTGGCCCGGCCGATGAGGTACGTCTGGCTGAGGGCGGGGGCGCCCTCGCCCCACATGGGGACGAGGCGGTCCCCGAAGGCCAGGCGGTAGCCGACGAGGACCCAGATGATGAGGACCGCCGCGAAGGCGTAGAGGGCCATGAAGGCCGAGTTCACGGCCCACTTCTTCTTGACGATGCTGGCGTAGAGGATCACGAGGCCCGGCATGCTCTGGATCCCGACCAGGGTCGACGCCGTCATCTGCCACGCGTTGTCGCCCTTGTTGAGCCAGTCCGGCACCCCCGGGAGGTGGGACGCGTAGGCCTGCGGGATGGCCATGGCTGGGCGGCGCCGAGCTTCGACTTGCCGGAAATTGGAAGCGAAAGGATCGGAGAGGAGAGAATGTTCAGAGAAAATGGTCTAGCCGGTGCTATCTAATTCCTCTTTATAGGTGGTGAATATCAACGCATTTTGGATTAGAATAAGACGCACGATGCTGGTCCAAAGCTCGGTTTTTCAAAGCGCATCGAAGGTTCTCTGTACGAATGAAGGACGGATGGGGAGTGTGAAACGGTGGCCGATTTGTCAATGAAGGCGAGTTTTATTAGAGGCGACGAAGACCCGAGTCGGCGAGGATTTACAGCTGCCTCAACCGAGGGTCGGATCCAACCCAACCGACCAGTTTTGGGCGATGTCAATTTGTAACCGGTGATTTTCAATCCGATTCCTGGCTCTAAGGTAAGGAGACCCATTAGTATATTTTTTTTATTTTTTTTATTTCTTAAATATTTTGTTTATTTTATTTTTTTTTATTTTTTTTATTTCTTAAATAAGTAAAGTGTAAACATAAACCCTAATATCCTTTCATGTCTCGTTTATTTCATGACGAAGCAAATCTTTGTTTTTTTCATATTGCTGTTTTGATTCATCCAACTTGCTCCTTTTATCTCTTATTTCTTTTTTATTTTATTTTCCAACAAAGACTCGCTAATTTAACCTCTTTCGCTTATTCGTACCTTCCTTAAATTCATGAGTCCGATGTTTATGGAAAAGGAATCTACCGACTCCTTCCTTAAATTCATGAGTCCGATGTTTATGGAAAAGGAATCCACCGACTCCTCCTCCTTTTTTTCACGTGTGCCCCTACAATCACGGTCCCCACCATCTCTCGTCTTCTTCGTAAATTTTGGACGAAATCTCAATTTGGAATTGTAATCTGGATTGACAATTTAATTAATCCAAAACTTTCGGTGGTCAATATATGTGAATTTACCAATTGGATTCACAATTCCTAAGTGGGATCGGACGAGAAGAACATAAAGTTACGGACAAAAGGAGGGAGAGAGAGATACGCGGTGAAGTGACACGATGAACCCATCGAGAACGGAAAGGCTTTGACGCGCATGACGAGGGGATTGGAGCTCTGGGAAGGCCGCGAAGAGAACATGCCATGGTCAAATTCTAAGTTGGGGAATTCGTGCGTGATCGTGACCCTTTTTGGGAGGTAGATGCTTCCGGATGAAGGTAAGAGATATATTGACTTTGAACATGGTTCAAGACTTTTCATACGGAATGGGACGAAGAAGCAGGGTGATTCACGAGGAGGGATAGCGACGTCGCTTTGCGATCCCTCGAAGCAACATCAAAGAAGTTTCTCTCCCTCGAGTCCATCAAAACAACGAAACATCCAAGCTTCGCCAAATCTCTCTCTCTCTCTCGGGCGCATTTATTGACCTATAATTCTTGGAAACGTTAGGCCATGATTAGATAAGAAGAAAGATGACCGTCGGGAGCGTTTTGCTCGTCGATGAAGGAACGACTTGAATTCCACATTTTTCGCCCACCATTTTTCTTGATATATCTGGGTTTATTTGTTTGTTGAGGCGACAGAGCAGTGCAGTCTTTCCTGACCAAATCAAGGATTCGGGGCTTCTTGCTACACAACAACACAATAGAAATCCTGTGGTACGTCACCTAACACCGAATATGATATTTTATTATCCTATCAAGATTCTAAATGCAACCTAAATGAAATCCTATACCAAGAAGTTATTGATAATTTTTCTATTGACTACACTAAATCATCTCGGATACCTAACAAAATTGCCCGATGCCTTCCTGGAGATAACCTGATACGATTTTGTCAAAGATTGGCGCATGGTTTTCGTTCAGAAATATGACGGGGGAATATAAGCGGAAAGATATCATCTATATACCATCTGCATATTCGCCAAAGCAAAACGTGGATCGACGGAAATAATGAAATCCCGCTCTCGAGGTAACGAAAGCATCGAATTCAATTGACCAAGTGCAACACCGTATAGGAATCTCGCCTTGTCGCACTGAATTTCGCAACAAAAAATCAACGGTCGTCCATTCGCACGTGAATTTCTCAAATCTTTTTTGTGTTTTTTTCTCCAGGAAGTTTCCCGTAGCAGTGCCTCGATTCATCAACGCCCAATTTCCGTAAATTCTATCCCGGCAAGTCTTTGGGATGACTCGTCAAGACATGGAAAACGAGTACTGATTATATTTTAAAATTTTTATCTTTACTTATTTACTTTTGTTTTTTCCTTTTTAACTCTAAACCGGCGAAGTCGCCTATGACAGACAAGGGCTGTTGGGCCCTCACCCAAAACCCAAACCCTCTCTTGAATGTGGCAAGGGCATCGTGATCCTTGCTAGGTTCTGGCAAAGCCGATGACCTCTCACTTGTAGCCAGTGAGGGCTCAATTAACTCACTTGTGGCTAGCAAGGGCAATCGCAATGCCCTCGCCAGCCAAAGGGTGCAAGTCACGATCCTCATCTAAATTTGGGCAAAGGCCAATACCTTTACTTGTGACCGGTGAGGACATGATGATTCTTACTCATGGCCATGGGCAAAGGCCAATACCTTTACTTGACCCATGATGATCTCTCATGGCCAATGACCCTAGTTTGTGGCCGATGAGAGTCAGTTGGCGACCTCGCCAACTTAGGGTTATAAGAGCAAAGAATAAAAATAAAAATAAAATCATAAAAATTAATAAAATATAAAAATATATAATGATATTATTAAAAATTATCCATGTCAATGTTAGTTAACATTTATGTGAATGATTTTCAATTAAAATTGATCTATTGATTCAATAATCAACAAAACATTAAAAGATTTAGAACTCTACTGATAAAATTAAAAGATTTAAAAACAAATTGATAAAAAAAATTAAATATAATTTAAGATTTTTTTGGGATAGTTGCCCTATTTGAAAGTTCTAAGCTTTGTTCGTGTCCCTTTCCCCAACCTAATATAAAGTGGGCCCGTTCCCAGAATATTCTATTTTGTGGGCATTAAATTATGTAGGTCCGAAGGAGAGCAGACCCAAAAGGGAGACTTTTCCAAGCTTGACAAACCCCCCGAAGCCTTCCACACTTTTCGCCTCTCTCTCTCTCTCTCGTCTCCATATTCATTTATAGACTTTAGTGAGCAGGCAAAACTGCATTTATTTCACAATAAAAGTATAGTCACCGTTCACAAAAATATTTAAACATAATTGTTAACTAATTATTTCGAATCATTTTCGGAGCCTAAATTCCAGTACCTATATATCTATCATGGGCTTTATCCATGGGCCAGTTTCGTGCTCGTATCATCTGGCAAGCCCCGCGACTTATCGAGTCGAAATGCCCAAAACAAAAAGAGCCAACAGGTCGTCGGCATACAAAGTACTCTCGATCACCTCTGATCAGTGACGAATTTCACTATGGAAACACCTTCACATCGCTTTTTCGACATCGGATCACCTTAAATTATTCAAAATCTTGCTGCGAGTATACATAACAAGAATCTATCACCACATTCGACCTCAGAACGTAGCGATCAGCTCGGCCTCTTCGACAACATGCCCTTCGATCGCCTCCAGCAGCTTCTCTTTGGTCACCTGAAAATGAAAACTCAGGACATAAACATGCATTCACGCGCGATTCCATCGCTTCGAGATACCGAGCTCCGTTTGAACAGGTATCGTGTCGTGCCATACGCACCTTGTGGCCTCAGTTCAGCTTCTCGTCCAGGGCGTAGAGCTTGAACTCGAAGCGGTGCCCGTGGGACGGGAGCTTCGGCCCGCGCCAGCCCGGCACCTTGTGGTCGTTGTTCCCCTCTTGGATCTCGGCGTAGTCCCCGCCATGCTCGTGCCCTTTGCCCGAGAAGCCCTCGGGGAGGCCCTTCAGCTGCGGCGGGATGTTTGCCACCACCCAGCACGTCCACGGGACGATGGGGCTGCTAGGGTCGAGCGCGTCGATGTCCTGCACCACGAGGGCGAGGCTCTGCGTCCCCTCCGGCACGTTGTACCTAATCCAACGCGTTCAAGATCGAATAACGTAAGAATGATCTGCAGATTTGACTGAATGAACGCATCCGCTTGAATTCCCGGCTCTTGCCGGGTAACGTTTTTACCACTCGAGCGGCGGAGACACGCTCTTGAGAGCGCCCTGGCCGTTGTCGGTGTACTTCCTCGGCAGCTTCCCCTCGCGGTCGATCGGCGGAGACACCAGCCTGAACTCGTCGCTCGCCATCGGATGTCAACCTTCGATGACCCTTATGCTTTCGCTTGAATCTGATGAGTGTTTGATGGAGATTCGATTTGGAAATTGGCGATGGTGATGACGATGACAATAGGGCGATCTGGGTTATATAGGGGGGAGTCTTGTTTGGCCGAAAAGTCGGCGAAGAAGCTACGTGCAGCGTTGAGAAGGTGCAAGCAGCTGGACGGAAAGGACGCGTGGCCTGCCATTCGGAGGGCTCTAGAGGGAGTAAGAACGTTTCCAAACCAAAAATTTATTCGGGTACAGATGAGAAGAAAACAGAAAGGTCAGTCCGATCTCACATCCCTAAATCTGAAATATCAACTTAAAGGCAATAGTAGAAAAGAGATGGTTATAATATTTAAATAATAAATCACGTTTTCATCTAATACTTTAAGTTTTAAAATAGTTGACGGTGATCCCCATAAAATCTTCACATGATATCGAGTTAGGAGGTTCGAGTTCGAATCTTGAGAGCTTTATTTGCATTCCCAATTAAATTTTCACACTTAGTATTAGGCAAAAGACCAGACTAAGTGTGAGGAGGAGTGTTAGAATATTTAAATTTCCACGCTTAGTACTGTTATTTGGTTTAAAGGCCCTTGATTGCAAGTTCAAATGATCTTGATCGCTCCTCAATCTTGAGATAAGCAGCAATTATGACTAGATCAGAACACCCTGATCGAGTGGTTGTAGAGCTTATAAGGTACCATCGAGGGTGCCACTTAGTCGCTCTTGGTATTTCTTTCTCGTTATTCTTTGAAATAGCATGCTGATTTTTTGTGGGTTAATGTTACTCATTTTCGTTCTTGATTCAATTGCACGTGGGCGGTCTACATACTGTGATTTGCCAACGAGTGGATTTCTCCAGATTTGAAAGAAAAATGCAGTTATTCTTATTGGCAGCTATTGTAGTGTAATTGCTAGAGTAACGTTCTCAATTTAATTCCACAACATAGAATGTCTCGAAATTTTGTCACACACAAATGGCGGACCAGCGGCCCAAACATATGACAGGCTTACAGCATTGTGGTATTGAAAAGTCCAAGTCCACCAAAGATCACATGATCGACCAAACAAAAATTGCATGAATCCTACAGATTTCGGTATTGGGCTGATTGAGCCGGGTGCTGCTTTGTCCAGTGAATGGAGTGTAGCACTTGATGGTTACAAATGATAGCGGAAAACTCAGCCGTCGGTGCAAGCATCGAGATAAAGCGTCGAGGCAATGAAGACTTGTTGAGTTGATCAGTTGATTGGCAGTTTGCTCAACACTATAATAGGATGAGAAAGAAGAGAGATTTTAAGTTGGACATTCAGTTTTTGTTGAAAATTTCGGTCTAGCTTGGTTAACCAAATTGAAATAATCCAAATCAGAAGAAAGAACAGATATTTTTCCATTATCCAAACCAAACCGAAAACACACGAAATTTCAATTTGGTTTCAGTTTGGTTTGAAAGACAAATGGATGGGCTTGTGCAACGTTCTAATTGAGAAAGCTCGGCCAGTCCAACTTTAGCCCGAGCACAACCCAACCATGTTATTGCCGAGCCAATACAATGCAATAGGCCCAGCGATCACCTGTAAACTACCCATCTTGTCTTCAAACTGACTGATGAGAAGGTGGAGGAGATTATCAGATTGGCAGCGTAGAACATGGAAGCGATGGACGGCAACGGTAGGGGCTTAAGAGACAAAGTTTGTTTATTTGTCTATAAATAAAACCAAAGTAGGATGAATGCTAGAGCTTCTTCTGGTTTCGGGCTGACTGAGGGGTGGCGCAAATGATACCGGAAAGCTCAGTTGCCATGTGAGCATCGAGGTCAAGTGCCGATGGTATGGAGGTCGACTCTATGAAGTCTAGCGAGGTGATCAACCCGCAGGCTGCTCAATTTGAGAGTGTGAGTGAGAGTGAGAAGGAGCGAATGACAAAATGTGAGTGCAACTGCACTAAATTATGTGTATTCACCTTCATCATTTATGTCATGGCTAGGTTAACCATTGCACGCCATACGCAATTAACATGATCCTACTAAATCTGCTTTTTACGTAGAGATGATCCTCAGTGGTAGTTTGTGACATTGGCAACAACCTACATTAATCTTCATTTATTAAAATACTTCCTCACTCGCAAGAAAAGTACTCATTGGTCCTCAGACAATAGTTCTTAAAAGATTTTGAAGAGTGGTTAAAGCAAATTGAGAGACAGAGATAAAAATAAAGATGCGGAAAGAAAATAGAGAATATAGAAGATGCAAGAATTGTATAATTGGGATGTTTTGGTTTTTGAATTGCCTATTACAATCAATGATGACTACGGTATATATACAATTAGAAAGATTCCCTAGAAATAAATATTGACAATAAAATTGGAAATCACTAGTGGAGATAACACTTGAATTAATCAAGGACTACTTATATGTTATTTTCATTGTACTTTTATTCTAGTGCAAACTGGAGATAACGTTATCAATCTCGGATTGCTTATCACATGGATATTTTAATTATGTTTTAATTTTGATACGAGCTAAAGATAACGTTTGATTCTAATGTAAGCAGGAACAACTAGCAATGAACTGAGTCAATAGATGGAAAGATACATGAGCACAAAGGACAAGAGAATTGCTTACCCGCTCTCTAATATTCGAAAAGGACATATAGCAACTTGCTCTATGAAGTTAAAGTGGAAGGAACAAAACTTTCTCATTTAATTTGCAAGTGGTCCCATCTTCTTGCTTGCTGTCAGCCACTGTCTGAGATCCAAATAGGACAATTGCACACTCATTCCAAAGTCTAGTCAACTCGGGCGACACGCTTACCTGAGAAATCCCGACCAGCCCAATTTGGCCCAAGCGTAGCCCAAACATCTGAGTCGATTTTGATGTGGTAACCAGGCTTGGACGATGCGCGATGAGCTCGATCTTCAGGCTTGTCTCAAGCCTAATGTTTACTTCTAAACTACAAATCTTGAAGGGGATTATCAGACTGGTAGCATGGAACATGGAAGCAATGGATGATAGCGGCAGAGGAAGTGGAGGAGGCAGTGAACTAGGCGCCTTCTCTCTCTCTCTCTCTCTCTCTCTCGTGCTTGGACATTGATTCACAGCATTAAAATGCTATTTTCCTTCATGAAATGAATCGACGAGTAGCTGTTCACGCAGCCAGGAATAATTTCACTTTTCATATTCCACAATAAACCTTCCATTTCTATTAATTCAGTAAATTCCAAAACAAGTTAGGATGATTAAAACATAATTTTTAGATGAAAAAGTTCAAAGAATCAATTAACTATAATTATAGTGAATTTTGATTTAGAATATTTTAAAATAATTGTTAATAAACAAAGTAATATGAATTTATATTGAATGCTTTTAAATACTCAGTTGTCAATTAGTTTAGTTAAAAGAAAATATAAGTTCTTGAAGTATTATCCATGACTAGAATTTTATCACAATGGAATTATACAAAGACATAAATACAAATGATAATACATATACAAGGTGATTTTACGATAATCAGTTAATCAAATTATTAGATAGTTTTATTATCATTTAGGTCACATGAAAAACCAAAACAATAATAAACTAATTATCCATTTATATCCCTTTTGATAAGTTTAAATCAATTGTGTTAAAGCCACATTAAGTAGCACTTTTCTATTAGTGCTCAACCTAAGCAAGGAAAAAAAACAGGTAGTTCATGAAAATGAAAATAATTTCTTAAATCATATAAATGAATGCATAATTTATTTGTACCATTAATTCAATAGACCTAACTATAAGTTAAGTCCCTCAAATTATTGAATGGCATACATATTTTTAATGTGCGCTACAACTCTTCCGGCACATGTACCCTTCTCCCCACCTAAAGGAGACATCATTTTCGCATATGGTTTAATATGCTTAGTGCATGTAATCGCTAGGTCATGTTAATCTCACATGGGATTCACTTTATCAAACTAATCACATATGATGAATCTGCACTCTCTAAATGCACTTTGGTATTTAGGCATAGACAAGCTAATTGTGGGGAAATGGCATAAATAAATAGTCATGAATTTTAACTCTATGTGTAATTTGGTTTAATGTACTTTAACCGGATATACAATGTGATTGTTTTCTAATTTTTTAGCCCATAAAATATCAAATTTAATATTATTGTTTTTTTTTTTTTGGTGAACTATACAAAAATATTCAATATTATTGTTGAATTTGAATCAATGGAAAAATAATATTAAAGATTTTCAAATAATGGCTACACATGGCGAGAAAGGCGGACGGTGCGGATAAAGGCTAGCTCCCCAGCGCAGGCTACTGACTGGCCTCCAGCTGATCTTCATCGACGGGCTGCGAAAGCTTTTGACAGTCCCTGTCATGACAAAGTCTCCACTGAACATCCGACTCAGAAGCAATCCTGAGGGAAGTTTATGGACCACCCTTTGGACTTGGACTAGACATATACATTCATCCCTTCCTTCGCTCGACACAAGGCTCTGCGCCGAGTCACCAACCCCAATGAGCAGTAGATCCAAGAGCGGACGAACGTCTGCAGGAGAAATCAGTTGCGACTTGCAGACCTTTTCGTGACGTTTCCGCCCTCTCAAAACCCTGCAAATATCTTGTGTCTCACTGAAAAAGAGCCGCAGCGAGTAATCATCAGTGCTGGGGTTTCGCCTTTAAAGGATGGACTTGCGAAACAGCCCGTTGCTTCGACACTAATGGCGAAACGACGAAAGTGAGAAAGAACCGGATAGTTGCTGATACCTCTGTTATGAGCTCGTGGTGCATAGATATTGTGATTATTGCCCATGGACGAAAATTTGTTATGTCCCTTTCCCCGGTTTTCATTTTTTGTGAATAAAGTGATATAAATCTTGATTTTCGCAATTTTATGCTCTTTGGTTTTCAAAAAAAAGTGATGAAATGAACAATTAACATGCAATGACCTCTTTTTGGGCATTATTATAAGACTACTGTAACTCACAATGGAATATCTCATTAACATCATAGCTACAAGCTAGTTTATGGATTTGGTTTTCAAATGTTCGAGACTGATAAATTTGTTATCATAACTCTGGACATTAAAATTAGAAAGTATAATATTTTTAACCTTTTCAAAATAAATTACAATATTCAAAATTATTTATTTTTCAAAACTTACAAAAATTTCATATGCGACTTTACGTGTTCAAATATCTATATAATGAAAATTTCATATATTTTCAGGTTGGAAAAAGAAAATCAAAGTGTGAAGCTGCGAGATTTAAATGAATAAAAAGTAAAAAAATTAAAAAGAAAATTAAAGTTTATCCACATAATATGTACTGCAACGATTAGGTCGAGGAGTGGAGGGTGCAACGTTTGAGAAGACAGGCAAATCAGGTTATTTCATGACAGCAGCAGCCAGCAAGTAGATATAATCAATGATTTTACCAACTCCTCTTCATTACACGTGAATTCTGAAGGTACAGTGTGATATTCTTTTATTTATTATTTAGGAGAAAAATTCAGAACCCGTATGACGGTCCTTGCCCAAAAGGATGGGAAATTGATTTGATGGTGGGCATTTTAATTTAGTTTATCTAATATTACCGTGATTCTCCTTTAAACATGTTTAAATGGGAAAAGTTAGGTATTAAATTTTATGTACGAGAAATAATCTATAATTGTTCCATTAATTGATTCAAACTAAATTATGAACTGTACAATCAAGTCCTTTCAGTAAACAATTGGTATAATTCAAAAGTAACATAATTTGTGGGATTCGCTTGATTTTATTAGAAGAAGGTTTAGAATTTAATTGAACCAATCAAATGAAAACTTGACTGAACCGATCAAAAGATTAGAGCCAATTTCATTTTTGTACATAAAATTCAGGATTCACTGATTGATTTTCCTCTTTAAAATATGCCGTTTAATTGCGTCCAGTATCTAGATTGATTCCTATTTGATTCTTGGGAATAGATCAAAAGATTGTGAATCTCAGCACCAGCCAACCACTCCCTTTTTTTCCTTTTTGTCAAAATGACTTGAAAAGAAGTGCTAGGATGTGACCTCGACTGCTTTTCCTTTTCTTCTTGGAGAGATGACACCAAAATCAAGTTTTTGGAAATAAAGGGTTTGATTTTCAACCTAAGTTTTCAAAAGAAAAATGATTGCTTAACGTGATATTAGGGAGAAGATTGAGAACTTTAATTCGATCTTAATATTCCCTCGTCTCGATGTTCTTTCCTATTCTCTATTTTCAATTTCATCATCAATGATCTAGGTGTTTATGGGTCTACTTTAATTCCTTAAGATCATGCATCTTTTACAATCAAGTCCTCGAATTCTTAATTTACTTAATCAATCACTCTCCGCTCCAAAACTAGTTAATTGGCTCCGACGTGCTCCTAAGAGCCAATGACATCTAGCGTGGAAAGCTCTGGTACACTATTCCTATTCATAATTCAATTTGTCGTCATCCTTTCCAAAGTTTTAAGTCCCGTACATTAACTAAATTGCTCAGGATGCCTACATATATTCCCACCATCAAACTTTTGCAGACATGTCATCAGTTAATTGTATCAGAATTCTAGACTCCAATAGAAAAGCTAGGTAACTTCAAGGATTTGATCAAAGAAATAAAAAGAATTAATTAATATTACAAAAAAATCTTAAATTGATATATTTGTAATAAATTTGTCTCAAAATAATTTTTAATCACAAAAAATATAAAACTAATACATTCGTGATAAATTTATCCAAAATTATTTTTTTTACTATAAAAACTCCAAATTTGTACATTTGTAATAAATTTACACAAAACTAATACTTCAAATTTGTACATTTATCACTAAGGAACATCCATACACAAATTGATAAAGATCTTTAAAAAGAAAAGGTTAACTTGATTTGTATCTTGGAAAGTCTTTTTGATATATTTATTATTGGAGAAGCCGGTGATCGAATCAACTCGTTTAATGCTTTCTTTTCTTTTTATTAGTCTAACTTGTTGTACGTTAGTATTGCTGAAAATTGCAAACTAACACAAAAGTAAAACTTCAAACTAATACACCTATCAATTGCGACGTGTCATCAATTTTAGCAATTTAACAATAAAATTTAACGGAAACTAATGAAGAGTAAAATTCCAAATTAATATATTCGTCAACTATTACATATTATCAAATTCAGTAATTTAATTATAAAATCTAACATAAACTAATAGATAGTAAATTTGTCATAAGTATACTAATTTTTGGTTTTTTAGCTTTGGAAAAATTTATTATATGTGTACCTGTTTGAGATTTTTTTTTCGTGATATTAATTTAAAAAAAAAATCAAAGAATTGAGTTTAGGAACGCATAGGCTTTGAAGATCAAAAGTGGAATTTCGTCCGAGCCATATGAATCATGGGCTCCACGCACGAGGACCGACATGTGCGCAAGAGAAAGTTATTACCAAAATATAAATGAGTTCGAATTTTAAGAGGAATCGTAACCATTATGACGAGGTGGTAATGATGAGAAAGAGAGAAGCAAAGGAAGGAAAGAAAAGAAAAAGAAAAGGAAAAGAGCGGAAATCGTCCGGAAAAGCCAGGCAAGGAGATCACCTTTGCTTTGGATTTGGGAACGTCGGGAAACGAGGCTGGCAAATCCACTTCGATTTCCGGGGATACGACCACCCACGGGACCCCCCCACCACAGCACAAGCGGTCCGCTTGACCCGTCCTGCCGCTTCCCTTGTCGACTCCTTACGGTGAACGATGGGTCATGGGTAGGGGGTCCCCCACGTGGCCATCCGTTTCCCTTTCTTCCTTCTCTTTATTACGAACAAAACCTTTTCCGTGCTCAAAAAAAAAAAAAACCACAATTAATTTTCATTTGATTGTACGAATGTCGATTCTATCTTAAACATTTCAATTTTATCACTTTAATTGTAAATTTTATTCATAATAAATTTTGACTTAATTACATTTTTTTTAAAGTTTAATGACTTAATTATTCTATCTTAACCAATTTCGGGACTACTTTATGCATTTATCCCTTATTATCGATGCGTCACAAAGGCCATTCTCTTCCCTCATATAACAAGGTGAGATCAACGGGTTTGGTGAGGGATGTCATTATGGTGAGAATCGGAGATTTGCTCTCCGGACATTGATCATGAGCAGGAGGTCTTGAGACCTTGTCGTGGTATCTACTTGAACTCAGTGAAGTTGGAGCTCATTGATCAATGACATGCATTGGAACACAACGCTTTACCCCCTTGATTTATGGTACCGATTTCTTGTCATTCTGCATATCTAGTACTCCATGCTACCATAACATGGTAGGTGGATGATAAATATATCATGCTATTATAGATGAGAAGAAAGTATTCAATGTGACAAATATAACACATGATAATGATCTATAATCGATTCTCTTTGGCTCAATATACCACACATCACATGTCACAAACACGTGTTGCATGCCTCACACAAAATAACTTCTTTTTCATGAGATTACAAGTTTGAGATTTGCCATGAGCGAATCTATGATCATCTTGAACCTTAGGCATTTGTTACATTGTAGAAAGACACCCAAACTTTCGGCATACTTATCGAGCTGAGATGATTAGTTCTTGTACCTTCAAAAGGATTACTAGAAGCCCTTTTGTCTGAAAAGAGCATCTACTAATCATTCACAGCCCCTACATCATTTGATTGATAGAACGAGCCATTGAATCATCCACCTTTTGTTGCAGTCTCAGCACAATTCATGGCTTCAAAAAATTCAAAATTTGAGGCAATTGTTGTAAACTATATGTTGGCAACTCTCCAATCTTGTTATTTAGAAGCTATTACTACTTGAATTTATGCACGATTCAAATCGCCTCATTCATTTTCTGCACCAAATATTTAGCTACAATGTCTCTTCTAAAGGCACTTCCCCTCTAAATTGCGGTAACCTTAAAAAAATCTCTCTTTTATAATTATTGAAAATGCACAGCTTTTTGATCTTCTCGAGAGTGGTCCTAAAGAATTCGTAGGTACGGAATCACTTATTACTTGAGCAATCCCATTAAAGTCATTAGAGATGTACCTTATCGGGTGTTGCTCCCAAAAAAATGTACAATTCTGTACATACAACTAGAATCACTTATCTTAGTGGATCTTCAAACTCGTCTAATTCAGGCCATTCAGTAACTCGGTTAACTTTGTCTATTTTTTTCAAAGGCACGTGGTGTTGTACTGATAAAACATAAAAGCAAAGACAAAAGAATTGGATAAAAAAGAAGATGGATCGTCGATTTTAGAGAGAGACCATGCCTCGCCCCCTACTTTGCCGTGGAGCTGTGGCGGGGCAGCTCGTGTCTCCCTCTCAACCCTTGCTATCCCCCACCCGATTCTATTTTTTTTTTTTTTTTTTATTCTCAAAATTTTACCTTTTTTTTTATTCTAACATCTATTTAAAAAATTCTATTTGATTATGAAAAACATTTAAAAATATCACGTCAATATATTTCCTTGCTTGGACCACAAAGCTTTATGAATTGATTGTATTTTGTGTACTGATTTTAAAACTTCAAGCACACTTCCCTATTTATAAAAATAATGTGACAAATGAATATCATCATGTTCAAATATCCTATAAAAATATCACTATGTAAACAGTCCGTTTTGTTGCCTCTTGCAGCAGCCTATCTATTTATGTCCTACCCCCCCTCAAAACTCATCAAAAACCCACCTCCAATTCTCAAGGTCCAAGCCAGTGGCCACCATCCTCGGCAATCAGCACATACATGTTCATGGAACATCACTGCCTTCAGAACAACCCCAACCCCGATCCATCCGCAAATGCTCCTCCTTCTTCATCATCCCCGGACAAGCTCGGCGACAGGAGGAGATCGCCGTCGGCCCGGAACGTCAAGACCCGAGGCGGGAGATCGGGGCCGCTCAGGCTCTCGACCGACCCGCAGAGCGTGGCCGCCCGGCGGCGGCGCCACCGCATCAGCGACCGGTTCAAGATCCTGCAGAGCCTCGTCCCCGGCGGGTCCAAGATGGACACGGTGTCGATGCTCGAGGAGGCCATCCACTACGTCAAGTTCCTGAAGGCTCAGATTTGGCTCCACCACGCCGTGTTCGAGGGCCGAGCCGGTTGGTCCGACCTCGTCCCGGCCTGCTCGGCTCCCCTCCCCCGGCGGCTCACCAGTGGGCTCAGATGGCTCAGAGCCAGCAGCCCGACAGCGCCTCTTCGAGCTTCGTGGACGTCGATCATCATGCGACGCCGCCGCCGCCGAGCTTAGCGGATCTCTGGTGGTTTCAAGGCGGCGAAGAGACCGTGTCGTGCGATGACCGGGCATGAGGCAGTCTTTGGCTTAGTGTAATGTCCGTCTCCATTGGCTCGCGTGACTATCATATGTATATCGCATTGTGTGGGTAGTCTTCTTCTTTTTTTGGAATTTCTTTTACGATTTTGAGGAGATGGGTGTGACCAAAAGTGGAAAAAAGAAGTTTTGAGGGGGCTTGTGATAATTAATTGAGGCTTCGTGATGTCAATTTTGTATTAGTATGGGGATGAAATCGGTAAAGAGAAGTGCAGATCAGGGGCAATGGCAGAATTAGTGGGAAGTTACTACCCAGATGAACCTATGCGATGAGCCGTTGGTGGTAAGCTTTAACACTCTTTGATACGATCTTTCTAAGACGGTATTGTGGCCGTTAGATTTTTAGTTCGTTCGATAACGTAGTCTAAGAATATTTTGTAAATATTTAATTTAGTTCTACACTTTCACGATCATACTATTGCTCAAATTTTGAAATATTTTTTCAGTTCAATCTTTTCTCTAAATAAAAAAATGCTGCCTTCCCTAAAGACCGATTGGACCCAAAAAAAAGAAAACGCGAGGAAGTTTTTTTTGTTTTTTGTTTTTTTTTTTTGAACAAAGAAAACGTGGGGAAGTTTTACAAAGAAGAAAAATCGAAGTACGTGTTCGTTCGCACATGATATTGGTCAAAGTATATTGGTCTGTGGCCGTTTGACTTTTTTGTCCCTTGGGAGAGGTTGTCAAATCCTGAGTGTTTCTTCCCGTACGCTTGTCCAATCAAATTTAAATGATTTGAACTCATATATATATACACACACATTAACCGGTAATGAAATTGAAAATAAAAAATGATATATATGCCTCTAAAAACAAGTATATCCCTGGTGGGCAAAACTATCATGCAAAATTCAACCAAAAAACAAAAACACCAGCATGCAAAAATTGCCAAACAAATAATCTAATCTTTGGCAAAGTATCCTTGGCAAAGTAAGACAAAATGGATTAATGAAAAAACAATGCATAAAAAAAAGGTAAGATTGATTGATTAGACAATCCACATTTCAGCTCATTTTAGCATTCTAGGATTGAAACAAGTCTACATACTCAACTCAAGGAAATGTCAAACTGAGATCAAACTCTTCTCTCTCCTCCTATTTTTGCTGATCTTTTGCCTATAGTGGCTTGATTTCACGTTTGGAATCGCGTGAGTAATTTTCAATTTTGTAGCAAGTCAAAGTGTTCGCAACAAGCATTCATGCTCTTCTCTCTCATCATCATTCCAAATGTTACAAAAAATTGACTCTCTTCTTTATCCAATGCTAGAACCCTCAGACAATGTCTTGTATGACTAGAAAAGAAGATAGAAAACTTGGATGATTTCTTCTTTATATTTATCATTATCCATATGCTAGTTTGTAAAGGTTAAGGAGATGTACTTTAAAGTATAATTTGTAATGAGTCATGTACGTTAACTTTTAAAATATCTGATGGTTATGAGAATATATAATTTTTTTTCAAATTTTGTAGTAATATAGAATATGGGTTGATTACGGGTCCAAAATAAATGATTAAACTTGTATCATGAAAAAATGAATTAATATGAAATAAATAAATCAATTTGAATCGGACTTATTTTTCGAATCATTTATAAATCTACTCAGAATTTGTCCACGTAGATAGGCTTGAGACAAAACCACGAGTGATTATGAACCGAGCATTACATGACTCGTTGAGTCGAAAGTTCAAATATACGAGAAAGAAAAGTTGACAAAGCTACGGACACGACAAAAACAGTGGAGGAAAAGGACAGTCGGAGGTTGCCGATCACATGCGGAAGAATCTGAGAAGTTCCCTATAAAATTTGCACGAGATGAGACGCCGGTCATGCATGATTCGGTGAAGGTGGAGCAACCAAAAACCTGGGTAAGCCCTCACCTCACCATATTTTAGCTGCTCCTCTAAAGAACAGAGTGGGCTGTGCAATTGCAAATCAAGTTCGGCGTGCGATTGTTATAGATAGCGAAAGCGTGAATTGCCATCCAATGGGTCGGCATTTTTGTACAGTTGTTTGAGAAATGTGATGGATCTCCACCTGTTCGACAAATTGCCTGAGAGAAAGATTCTCTGTCGACATACCCCGCATTGGATTGCTAGCAAATGCGGCACGCGGGAGGCTGATGGTCCCTGCTGTTTATTGATATATGTACTGAGAAAATCCCGTGTTCTGTCCTCAACAGCATTGACAATGGTATGTGTTATATACAGTATGCAAAGAACGGGAAGGCAAGCAAAAAAAGCTCAGAGTAGAGACCAAGAAAGTGCCTATGAAGAAGACGAGGACGAGTAGGAGGAAGAAGAAGAAGACATAGGTGGCGAGTCATAGCATGTGCACTTTGGATCGTGTATGATTTTCTTCAAACTGAGGTCTAGGTTGGTGGTACTCTTCTTCTTCATCAAATTCATAGCCATTGTAACCACCTAAGATAGCTGTGCTGCTGGTTTTGAAAGCTTCGTCTCCCTCAAAGTTCTCATCATGATGCCTTTGTGTATGTAGGTCCCATCTTCGGAAGAACCACCTCGAGGAACTTATCCACTCGATCATCATTCCTTCTTGGCCTGTCTTCCAAAAGGTAAGAGGTGCAATGACCACCGTAGCACCTGCCCCGAACCCTGAACCGACAAGAATGAACTGAAAATTAAAGCTTCCCCAACCATCAGAACCATTCGTCCCATGCTTAGAACTGTTGGTATTTGTGCAATTTGTTCCCAGCAGTGGCATGCACAATTCGCTGTTGTTATTTGGGCATCTTGTTCCCAGCTGCTGTCCACACAATCTGCTATTGCCTTCAAGGAACTTGCTGAAAAAGTGAGAAATTGTTTGGCTGCTGGGATGCTTCCCACTAGATCATTGAATGAGAGGTTCAGGATGGAGACAAAATTCAGGTCTGAAAGCTGTGTGGGAATGGTCCCATTGAGATGGTTCCGTGAAAGGTCCAAGGACTCAAGCTGTTGCAAGTGTCCTAGGGATGGAGGAATTAGCCCAGAGAATGCATTCCTTGATAAGTTGAGGAGATAAAGCGCTTTGAGATCCCCCAGAGTATCAGTATTGGACCTTCTAAATTGTTGCATGAGAAGTTGATTGAAGTGAAAAGAGTCAAGATCTTCACTAGCTCCACTTGCAGACCTTTGACAGTGATGCTTACTGTGTCCTGATAGTAGAGTCCACTCAAGCGAAGAAATGGATATTGGATATGACTGATGTCTACGTTAACCTTCATAGCCTCCCAAGTTGCGAGGCATTGAGCAGGCAGAATGCCGCTGAAATTGTTGGAAGATATGTCTAAAATTTGAAGCATCTTCCAGGTGCCGTTAATCCCTGGACATCCAACCCCTCCATGGAATTTGTTGAATCGTAAAACAAGGGACACGTAGACTTGCAATGCTCTTCATTTTACATGGAAACACATCATCAATCTGGTTGTTTCCGACATCTAAAACATCCAGAGTTGTGCAATTTGCCAATGACTTTGGGAACTTCCCTGGTAATAAATTACTGCTGGGATCCAAAGTCTTCAAACCACATGTTTCGGGGAAAATGAAAATGCTACCATCCAAGGAATTGTTTTGCAGATTTAATACCTTGAGAGACTTTATCACTAAGCAATCGGGACTATTTCTACTCAAATTATTGTGAGATAGGTCGAGCACCTGCAAATTAATTTTGGGATAAAGCCCTCGAAAATGTTATGGGACAGGAAGAAGAACATTGCAATTTTGTACTTATGGAAGCTGTTGCTCGAAGAACTAAATGGGGGCAGCGGTAACGTTTGTCCAAGCCTAAGAACTTAGGTTAATGGTGTTTCAATATCGTCTAGGAAATTAGACGAAAGATTGAGATACACAAGATTTCGAAACTCTCACATCCATTTCGGTATCTTGCCCAAAATTTGATTGCCACTGAGGTCTAGAAATATCAATCTGTGTTGTCCAGCCAGGAACTCAGGTAAAGTAAAGTCCTCAAGTTGCAAGAAGCCAACTTTAAAGTTGCTAGGTCAGGGAATGAAGACGACTGGGAAGCAGTATTTGTGGCATTAGTGGAGAAACGATTGTAGGAAAGATTTAAATACGAAATATTTTTCAATTGCTGAATCGAATTTTGTTGTAGTCTCAGAATAGTTCATGAATTCAAAAAGTTAAAAATTTTCAAGCCATCTTGCTAGTCTTGTTACTTAGGGCCTGCATGGTAACATTTCTATTCTTTGGTTTTTTATTTTTTTGTTCCTTGAAATAGAGAAAGAATGGGAATTTGTTTGGTAAAGTCAATTACTTTTTATATTCTCCCAAATAGAAAAATTGTTAAGGAATAGATTTAGAATAGAAACAAAAAGTACTTTTTGTTTTTTGAAAAATTTTTAGAAATTAGTCTTTTCTTTCATTTATCTTTTTCTTTTTTTCTTCTTCCTCTTCTAATTGCCTAGTGGAAACTCACTACTTGCCACTGGTCGCCACTGCTGGTGGCTAGAGGAGGAGGAAAAAGAAATGAAAAAGAAAAAAAAAAATTCTAAAATATTATAAAAATTCTATAACACAAAAAAATTTGTTGGTTATACCAGATACATTCCTTTTCTTTTTTTCTATTTTTGGAATATGAAGTTTGTGTAATTATCAAATTTATTATTTTACTTAGAAATTATTTTAGTGAATAAAATTATTTCTAAAAAAAATTATTTTTCAAAATAAATGTTATCAAACACATCCTTAAAAGTTATTAATACACACTACGCATTTTGGTCCTACCTGCTCGTACTTGCCTAGAGAATTTCCGCACGATTCAAGTTGCCCCATGCATTTTTTACACCAAAGATTTAGCCACGATGTCTCTCATGGTGACATCTCCCCCTTCGAATTGTGCTATCCTCCAAAATCTCTCCCTTTCATAATTATTGAAAATACATCGTTCTTGGATGTTCTTTAGAGTGGCCCCGGAGAATTTGAAGGTGTGGAACCACTTATCATTTGAGAATTTTGTTAAAGTTATTAGAGATGTGCCTTCTTGGGTGTTATTATGTGTAGCTAGAATATATTAGTGGATCTTCAAACTCTCCTTAGGTCATTAAGTAATTCAATTAACTCTGTCTAATTTCGTCAACAGAATTATGGGCATGTCATTTTTGAATTTTTTTTTGAAGGCACATGGTGCTGTACTAATAAAACATAAAAGCAAAGACAAAAGAATCGGAAAAATAGAAAAGATGAATAATTAATTTTAGGGCCTATTTAGTAACTATCCCAATAGTGCAAGATTCTGATTTTTTGTTCCCAATAGTAGTTTTGGAACAGAGTCGTATTTGGTAAAAATTTTGTTCTCGGGAATAAATTTCTATTTTTTTTGTTCTCGGAAGTAGGTTTGGAATCAAGAATAATAATAATAAAAAGTTGATTCTTGTTCTCGGGAACAAATCTAAGAATCAAGCTATTTTCTTCTTTTCATCTATCACCATCGCCGTGGTCGCCATCTGCCGTCCGCTGCCCGCCGGGAGGCAAGCCCGACCACTGCGATGCTCACCTAGCCCCCGTCGATGGCCGGTGAGCCTTGCCCAGCCTCGGCGAGGCTCGGGCTGACGAGGGTCGGCCTTGCCAAGTGCCGACGATGTTTTGGTGATGTTGCCAGCCCTCGTTGACGGCCAGGCCACTTAAAGAAGAAGAATAAGAGAGAATGAAAGGAAAAAAAGAAAAGAAAAGAAAAATAAAATTATTTAAAAATTAAAAAGAAAATGATTTGGAGTATAAATTTTGAGCACGATACCAAACGTAATTTTATTCCCGAATTAGAACTTTTGGACCTACCAAACGGCTTAAAATGTTTAGAAATTGTTTTTGGGAACAGAATAAAAAAGAATTATTTATGATAAAAAATTATTAGGAATAGAATAGTTACCAAACGTGCTTTAGAGAGAAACCACACCAAGGCCCCTTCTTTGCCGTGGAGCTGTGGTGGGGCGGCTCGTGTCTCTCTCCTCTATAACCCTTGTAATGTCCCTGCTCCCCCTTCCCTTCGGCGATTCTATTTTCTTGGTTCTTTTTTTTTTTTTTTTTTCAAAATTTATATAACATCAGCTCTACTTGATCATGAAAAATATTTAAAATGTCGCGTTAGTACATTCTCTCATTCGGGTTGCGAAGATTTGATGACTTGATTCTATCTTGTCTACTAATTTTTAAACTTTGAGCATCCTTACCTATTTATAAAAAATGATGTGACAAATGAATATCATGTTCAAATATCCTTAACAAATTCACTTTGTAAACAGTCTGTTATGTTGCTTCTTGCAGTAGCCTTTCTATTAATGCTCCACCCCCCTCAGCACTCATCAAAGACTCGCCTCCAATTCTCAAGGTCCAATACTTGTTCATGGAACATCACCGCCTTCAAAGCAGCCCCGACTTCATCAGCAATTGCGCCTCCTTCTTCGCCATCCCCGAACAAGCTCAGCGACGGGAAGAGATCGCTGTCGACTTGGAACGTCAAGTCCCAAGGTGGAAGATCCGGGCCGCTCAGGCTCTCGACCAACCCGCAGAGCGTGGCTGCTCGGCGCCGGTGTCACCACATCAGTGATTGGTTCAAGATCCTGCAGAGCCTGTAAAAGTTTTCCTAATGTGAACTATATTAATCGATATTATAATTTACCATTTTACGAGGTTGGTCTAAGCTGAGACAGAAGATTTCTTAATTAGTCTAATATGAGACTGGCTAGTGTGGGCCGAGGTGAACCAGCTCGTAATGAGAGGGTCAGGTTGGAATTTATAGTATTCAAGTCTTTCCTCTAATTCTAATTTTCTCACAAGTATGTTCATATAATGAGCGTTAACCTATCGCTAAAGGGTGATGGGCCGTTTCATTAAGCTAGTGATATATAAGATAATAAAAGAGAATGACTTGCACATGGAATTCCACTTATGCTTCAAGAGTGATGGAACCCAAAACAAGGGCGTTACTTTTTTTACTAAATTATGTGTATTCTTGTTCTGGTTATGGAGATCATGGGATTGCGCGATTTGCGTTCTACAGAGCCTCGTCCCCGGCGGAGCCAAGATGGACACTGTGTCGATGCTTGAAGAGGCCATCCATTACGTCAAGTTCTTGAAGGCCTGACCTCGTCCCGGCCAGCCCAGCCACCCCTTCCCCCGGTGGCTCATCAATGGGCTCAGATGGCTCAGAGCCAGCCCCCCGACAGCGCCTCTTCGAGCTTCGTGGACGTAAATCATCATATGCTGATGCCGCCGCCGTCGAACTTAGTGGATCTCTGGTGGTTTCAAGCCGGTGAAGAGACCATGTCGTGCGATGAGCCGGGCGTGGGGCAATCTCTGGTGTAGTATAATGTCCATCTCCATTGGCTCGCGTAACTGTCATATGTATATCGCATTGTGTGGGTAGTCTTCTTCTCTTTTTTGGAATTTCCTTTTCGATTTTGAGGAGATGGGGGTGACCAAAAGTGAAAAAAAAAAAAGAAAGAAGTTTCGAGGGGGGCGCGTGATAATTAATTGAGGGTTCGTGATGTCAATTTTGTATTAGTATGGGGATGAAATCGGTAAAGGAAGGTGCAGATCAGGGGCGATGGCAGAATAAGTGGAAAGTTACTGTGGAGATCAGCCTATACAATGAGCCGTTGGTGGTAGGCGTTTATCAGTTGTGGTACTCTTTGATACGATCTTTCTAAGATGGTATCGTGGCTATTAGATTTTTATTTTGTTTATTGTAGTCTAAGAATATTTGTCAAATATTTAATTTAATTTCTACACTTTCACAATTATACTATTGCTCAAATTTGAGAATATTTTTTCATTTTAATATTTTTTCTAAATAAAAAAAATGCTGCCTTCCCGAAGGACCGACTGGGCCCAAAAAGAAGAAGAAAAACGTGAGGAAGTTTACAGAGAAGAAAAATCGAAGTACGTGTTCGTTCACAGATGATATTGGTCAAATTTTATTGGCCTGTCGCCGTTTGACTTTTTTGTCAATTGGGAAAGGTTGACAAAATCATGAGTGTTTCTTCCCGTACGCTTGTCCTATCGAATTTAAATGATTTGATTCACTACATTGACTGGTAATGAAATTGAAAATAAAAAAATGATATATGTGCCTCTAAAAACAAGTGTATCCCTATTGGGCAAACTATCATTGCAAGAGTCGACCTAAAAACAAAAAAAAAAAATATCATGCAAAAATTGCCAAACAAATAATGTAATCGTTGGCAAAGTATCCTTGGCAAAGTAAGACAAAATGAATTAATGAAAAAACAATCCATAAAAAAAAAAGGTCATGATAGGTTGCTTAGACAATCCGCATTTCAGCTCATTTAGCATTCTAGGATTGAAACAAGTCTACATACTTAACTCAAAGAAATGTCAAATTAAGATTGTGCTATTCTATCTTCTCCCATTTTCGCTGATCTTTTGCCTACAGTGGCTTGATTACACGTTTGGAATCGCCGGACTTATTTTCAGTTTTGTAGCAAGTTGAAGCACTTGCGACAAGCATTCATGCTCTTCTCTCTCAGATTGCTCCTAATGCTAGTGAACCGAAAGGTTACAATTGACTTTCTTCTTTATTCAATTCTAGAACCCTCGGCCAGTGTCTCGTATGACTAGAAAAGAAGATAGAAAAATCGAATGATTTCTTCTTTATATGTATTGTTATCCATATGCTGGTTTGTAGAGGTTAAGGAGATGCAATTTAATGTATAATTTGTAAGGAGCCATGTATGTGTAACTTTTAAAACTTCCAATGGTCATGAGAATATATGAGCTTTTTCAAGTTATATATGTTAATATGGAATATGTGTTGAGTTCGGGTCCAAATAAATGGTTAAAATTGTATCATGTAAAGATGAGTTAATATGAAATAAATAAATCAATTCGGATCGGACTTATTTTTCTAATCATTTATAAATCTACTCACAATTCGTCCAAGTAGATTGGTTTAAGACAAAACCATGAGTGAATATGAACCAAGCAATTTTCGTGCCTCTCGTTGAGTCGAAAGTTCAAATATTACGAAAAAGAAAAGTCGACCGATGTTTACTCCGAAAGCTACAGACACGAGGATAACGGTGGAAGAAACGAACGGTCGAAGGTTGCTGATCACATGCGGAAGAATCTGAGAAGTTCTCTCTGAAATTTGCACGAGATGAGAGGCCAGTCATGCATGATTCGGGGAAGGTGGAGCAGCCAAAAACCTGGGTAAGCCCTCACCTCACCGCATCTTATCTGCTTCTCTAAAGAACAGACACTGGGCTATGCAATTGCAAATCAAGTTCGGCGTGCAGTTGTTATTGATAGCGAAAGCATGAATTGCCATCCAATGGGTAGAAAATTTGTACAGTTGTTTTGAGAAGTATATTGGGTCTCCACCTGTTCGGCAAAATGCCTGAAAGAAGATTCTCCATCAACCTACCCCGCATCGGATTGCCAGCAAATGTGCCACGCGGGAGGTTGATGATCCCTGCTGTTCATTAATGTATGTACTGAGAAAATCCCACGTTCTGTCCTCAACACCATTGACAATGGTATTTGTGTTATATACAGTATGCAAAGAACAGTAAGGCAAGCAAAAAAAGCTCAGAGTAGAGACCGAGAAAGTGCCTATGAAGAAGACGAGGATGAATAGGAGGAAGAAGAAGACATAGGTGTCGAGTCGTAGCATGTGCACTTTGGGTCATGTATGACTTTCTTCACACTGAGGTCTAGCTTGGTACAGAACACACAATACCGTCCCCAAGATTCTTCCTCGTCCTCTTCTTCTTCATCAAATTCATTGCTACCATAGCCGCCTAAGATAGCTGTGCTGCTGGTTTCGAAATCCTCGTCTCCCTCAAAGTTGTCATCGTGATGCCTTGTGTACGTAAATCCCATCTTAGGAAGAACCACCTCGAGGAGCTTATCCACTAGATCATCATACCATTCTTGGCCTGTCTTCCAAAAGGTAAGAGGTGCAACAACCACCGCAGCGCCTGCCCCGAACCCCAAACCGACAAGAATGAACTGGAAATTAATGCTTCCCCAACCATCAGAATCATTCTTCCCATCCTTAGTGCTGATGGTATCTGAGGAATCTGTTCCCTTGCTATCGGGATCTGAGCATTTTGTGGGCAGCGGTGATCCACACAATCTGCCATTGCCTTCGAAGGAATCTATTGAAAAGGTGAGAAATTGTTTGGCTGCTGGGATGCTTCCTTCAAGCTTATTGTATGAGAGGTTCAGGAAGGAAAGAAAATTCAGATCTAAAAGCTGTGGGGGAATCATCCCATTGAGGTCATTCCATGAAAGGTCCAAGGACTCAAGCTGTTGCAATTTTCCTAGGGATGAAGGAATTGGCCCTGAGAACGCATTTTTTGATAAGTTGAGGAGATGAAGCGCTTTGAGATCCCCCAGAGCATCAGGTATTGGACCGTCTAGATTGTTGCGTGAGAAGTCGATTGAAGTGAAAATAGTCAAGATCTTCACCAGCTCCACTTGCAGACCTTTGATGGTAACGCTTACTGTGTCCTGATAATAAAGTCCAGAAAATGGAAGGAATGGATATTGGATATGATTGATGTCTACATTAAACTTCATAGCCTCCCAAGTTGTGAGGCATTTAGCAGGCAGAGTGCCACTGAAATTGTTGGAAGATATGTCTACAATTTGAAGCATCTTCCAAGTGCCGTGAGGCTTTGGACATCCAACCTTTCCATGGAACTTGTTGAATCGTAAAACAAGGACACGTATACTTGCAATGCTCTTCAGTTGACATGGAAACACATCATCAATCTGGTTGTTTCCAATGTCTAAAACCTCCAGATTTGTGCAATTTGCCAATGACTTTGGGAGCTCCCCCTGTAATAGATTATAGCTCAGATCCAAAGTCTTCAAACCACATGTTTCGGTGATATTGAAAATGCTCCCATCCAAGAAATTATTTCTCAGGTTTAACACCTTGAGAGACTCCATCACTAAGCAATCAGGAATATTTCCTATCAAATTATTATGAGAAAGGTCAAGTACCTCAAGATATTCAGCTTTGCAAATTGATTTTGGGATAGACCCTTGGAACTTGTTATTAGACAGGGAGAGGAATATTGCTCCAGAAAGACTCATACCAATAGCAGGTGGAATGACTAAAGTGAAGTTGTTACTTGAGAAGTCCATGTATATGGCAGATGGCGGCAGAGGCAACATTTGTCCACGGAGGCGGTTCTTATGGAGGTCAAGAACAGACAGACTAGAAGTAAGATTAAGTGACAGTGTTTCAATATCGTCTAGTAAATTAGACGAAAGATTAAGATACTGAAGATTTTGAAGCCCCCATATCCATTTTGGTATCTTGCCCTGAATATGATTGTTAGAGAGATCTAGATATACCAATCTGGGTTGCTCAGCCAGGAAATCAGGTAAAGTCCTCAACTGGCAAGAAGCCAACCTTAAAGTTCTAAGTTCAGGGAATGGACACACCTGGGAAGCAGTATTTATGGCATTAATGGAAAAACGATTGTAGGAAAGGTCCAAATAAGAAAGATTTTTCAGCTGGCAAACCAAATTAATATGTAATGAGCCACTGAAATTATTGGAAGAAAGTGAGAGGTACTTGAGCCCTTGGAGTTTCCATATAAACATCGGTAGTTCTCCTCCTATATTGTTGTTGCTCAAATCAACTGTATCCAGCATGTGCAATGTAGCGTTAAAAGATCCCATCAGTTGACCAGAAAATTGGTTGTTGGAAAGTTGAAGCTTCTGAACCGATGGAAGTGCAAACAGAGACAAAGGAATATTTCCTTCAAGTGAATTGTATCCCAGGTCGATATTAAGAAGAGTCAACAGGGATTCCCACTGTGTTGAATTAATCGGACCAGTTAGCTTATTGTGGGACAAAGTGATTTGTGTCAGATTCTTGGACTTGCTTAGTGATGGAATTGAACCACTAAAATTGTTGAATGAGAAGTCCAAATAAGTCAGTCGCAAAAGATTGGTGAAAGAGCTTGGGATATTTCCACCCAAGCTGCAATTCACCAATGCTATTGTTGACAGATTTCTGAGTTTACCGATTGAATATGGGAGCTTCCCGGAAATACTTGTGAAACTAAGAACCAGTGTCTGAAGAGAACCATTTTCCGGAAATTCTGGCAAAGAAACCTGAAGAAGCTGGTTGACTGATAGGTCAAGGGTCTGAAGTGTTTGTACCTGGAAGATTTTTTGAGGGAATACTCCCTGCAGGCCACAGGAACTGAGATGCAGAGTTGTTAAATTGCCGAAGAAGGCAAAGAACTCCGGGACAGTGGTAGACAGATTATTGTTGCCCAGTTTAATCACCGACAGAGAACGAAGTTTCACAAGGGAAGAGCAAGACTCAATGGGACCTGATAAATAACAATTCGTCATGCTCAACACTTGAAGCTTCAGCAGCGAAGAAGACAACACATTGCACAATTCATTGCCTGTGGTTGACACGTTCACTCCATCAAGGTACAACTCTCTCAGCTCGATAAGATTCCCAATAAGCATCTTTAGATTCGGATTCTCGAGTTTCAGTGAAGTGAGCCCAGGAAAATAAAGCATGGATACATCAAGAGTAACCAACCTTGTCAAACGTGATATTCCAATGGGAATCTGTCCTGTGAAGCCCGCATTTGAAAGATTCAGGTACACCAAATTGGTAAGATTACCGAACCCAGATGGGATCTCCGAAAACTGGAAGCGGTTGAAGGCCAAATTCAGCCTCTGAAGATCCTTGAGTCTGAAAAGACTCGATGAGTCGTTAAGTCCACCAGCGATACTCTCGTTGGTCAGATCAAGCCCCGTCACTTGGCCCCCTTCGCATTTCACGCCATCCCAAGAATCATTGCTCTGATTCCATCTGACCAATTTCGAGGACAAAGAAGTATTGAAGTTGAGGCTATTCTTCAATTCCAGCAGCAGCGATTTCTGATCTTCGGCGAGACACTGCCCCGAAACCAAATTCCTGCCTATGCTGAAGGGGTTGGTTTGCGCGAGTATGAAGACCAGCCATAGGAGGAGCCAAATCCTCATTTGTTTCGAGCAGATCAGAAGACACTCCTGTAAATGAGAGACCCAGCTGCTCTGAGTTCAAGAATTCGAAAGCCCATGAACATGACGACCTTCGAGAGAGGGATCTGCTGCGAAACGGGCAGCTGAAGAACGGAGAGTTGCAGGTAGGGAGTAGGAGGAGGAGGAGAACAGGGGACGGTTCAGAGTGGGGACACGAGGAACAGTCAAAGTAAGCGCCTGCCGTAGGGGACGAATTTGTCAAATGTACACGTTGGATGGAGGACGGATGATGCCGCTTTCTTTATGGACTCGAGTGTAGGGAATAGGTGCAAAAGCGCGTTTTTTTTTGCGTATGTCGGCTTTTCTTTATTCCTTTGGCCGATTTCTTTGGTGCCAGAGATCCGTCTCAATTCCAGACGCTGGCCAAACCCGGAAAAATCAAACCTCGATCGGGTGGGGGATAATGACCAGCTTTGGGAATTGGAATGTGAGCTATATAGTCAATGACGAAAATAGGGATGGTTAATAAAGTGCCCAAATTCAAGGGGGTGGTTGAAGGGTGGAAAGACGGAGATCTTGCGCTTCAAAAAGCTGCGAGGTTTTATGTTTGGTCCATGCTTGTCATAGCCCGCCGGAGCCAAGATTGAATTGGAGATGGATGAAAATGTCGTTGAAAAAATCACTTGAAAGCGGAAAATTTTCTATCGATGACGGTTGGTCTTTCTTACTTGTGCCTGGGTCTACTTTAGTGTTCTCATTATTTTAGTAACCTTGGACTAGTGTGATTAAGAAATTCAAGTGGAAGATATTTCAATTGTATTGTGGGTCCGTAATGGGAATGTAACTGCTGGATTGACTTCCATGGCAGATGTGAGGTAATAAACCGTTGTGCTGATTTTCTTTCTTTTTCACCACTAGGTACCGTCATCTTGTAGAAAGTCACGATCATGTGCTAGATTGCCTTCTTTGAACCAATGTCCAATTGATGACCAAGACCGTTTTCCAAGTGTTGTTTAGAATATTTGTCGGCAAGTGCTTAGAAGAGAAGTAATTGATTGTAATTGAGTGTAATGTTTAGAATATAGTGTAATGTTTGAATGGGGCTAGACTCGAAAATTCAAGAATGGATACTCGATCCGAACCCAATCTCTACGATGCTCAATTTTTCCGGACTGGGTTCGACTTGTGAAATGTTTTGACAAGCTGAAATTGACTCGGTTGATTCGACCTGATTACTAGAAATGAGTTTTTGTTGAAGCTTGATCCAGTCGTGAGCTCAAAGTCGATTGTCGTAAAGTTCGAACCAATGAGGCTCGACCTTGACTCAGTGTCGCCCTTCAACTCGTAAATGATTTAGTCGTGCTTGAGCAGCTTGAATCTTTGGTACTTGAAGAAGCAACTAAAACCTGATTTGGAAGAAGCATGCGTGAAAATGAGGGTAAAGCGCGTGATCATTTCAGTCACGACTTCTTCTCCCAAAGGTCAAGCCTGAGATGAGTTCTTCTCATCTTCCGACCATCACCCATCATCGCTGGTGGAGGCTGCCCCAAATAATTCGTCCGCCCCTTTCTCGCGTGTCTTGCTCTTCCACATTTTGTTTTCTACATTTTACTTTCCTTATCTTCTAGAATAAAATCAGTTTCTTTTGATTTTCATTATTGACTTTTACCTTTTTCTAATAATGAAAATTTATCGTCTTAGCATGTCGCCTCAACATACCAAAAATTATTTAAGAAGGAACTGGATGAGAATGGGTAGCGTTAGAGGAGTAGATTCGAAAAGATCCGGTTGCACAAGAACATAAATTAAGGGACCAAAAAGTGAACTTAATCTTTCTAAATAATTTTTCTACTAGCAAGGGAGCACTGGTTTGCTTAAATTTAGCAACTACAATAAAAAGGAGAATAGGAAAATATGTTCGTAGAGTTCCAGCATTATAATATAATCTTTATACAATTTTTTTTTTGGTCAAAATAGAACTGACTATTACTTGATTAAGGAGGAGTCTTACATAACGCAGATGGAGCCAGATCTGCGCATAAAATATTCCATAGAGGAAAAGGGGGAGAAATCAACCAATTACGTGGGAGAGTTTTAAGCCGATGATTCCGTACAATCCAATATGCTGCGGCATTTGCTTGGCGTGGACAATGGGTCACCGTAATATTGTTGTTTTGATTTAGCCCACTCCTACAACGGTGCACGATTTCTTTTAGATTCCATGAAGGTTCGGCCCAGCCCATTACCATTTCTACCACTGTGGAACAGTTGCTTTCTATCAACCACTTCCCCGTTCGACTTCCAAAGTCCCTCACGTGAGACAACTGGAGTTCGTGGGTATATAATATGCCGTGTAAAATCGCCTTAGCTTCCGCTTCGCTCGACGAAGAAACCCTAGTCGTGGTTGCGAATCCTTCGAGAGCTCTTCTAGCAGAATCGTGCACGACTCCAGCCACAGAGCATAGAAATTCGCCTGAACACCATGCCGCATCGACGTTTAGCTTCAAATCCTACCATTCCGGAGGCCGCTACTGATCAGTTTGTCTCGTTTGAGTGGTCGTTCGTTTTTGTTTGATTTTGCTTTACTAAATGAGATCTATTGTTCCTGTTCTGTAATCAATAGGTCTGCTGGTCTGGGTTCTTTCGCTCGAAAAATCCAGTTATTTCTCGCCTTCCAGATGTTCCACAGAACCATACCAGTGAACTCTCGAGCAGGTGAGAACTGATCTCTTTTGAAAGCATTGAAGATCCACTGATCTGTGTGTTTAATACTATTGTTTGGTCTGATCGTTTCAAATAACGAGTCATCCCAAACTTTCTTTGTCCATTTGCATAAGAACAGAAAGTGCTCTGTGGTTTCGATGCTAGAACAGCAGAACGGGAAAACAAATAAATGTCAATTTTCGTTGTAAATCAATCTCTCACTCTCTCTCTCTCTCTCTCTCTCTCTCTCTCTCTCTCTCTCTCTCTCTCTCTCTCTCTCTCTCTCTCTCTCTCTCTCTCTCTCTCTCCTCTCTCTCTCTCTCCATTCTACCTAATTGCTTTACTCCTCTCTCACCTTTCTTTAAACAAAGATTTGGTTTTTTTTTTTTTTTTTTCCATATTTTTGGTTGGTCATTTTAATCTTATTAATATTTTGTAATCTCTAGATGAACAACTCTCACATACCATAGGCCTACTCCATAAGTTCAATATTATATTTTTTGGATAAGTGCACTAAAAGTCATGAAACTTGAAAAAAAGTGTAATCAAATTGTCCCAAATGATTAATTCTAAAGCTCTTGTTTATTAAGTGTCCAGGCAATGTTTTTATTTTTATTATGATAGTATGATGTAACCAAACCATTGAACTAGAACAAGTAAGTCATGACACAAACGTAACATAAAAATATCACTACAAATTTGACAAGAATAATAATAAAAGAACGAGTAAAAGATTGAATGCGATAAAGTAAACCAATACAAGTTAGTAAAAAAAAAAATGACATTATTAAGTTGTAGGATATTGTGAGTTAAATTCAAATTGAATCTAATTTTTCTAATAGTATAAACTATTTAAATCTAAATTATGCTAAATAAGAGAACTAAAACTAAACAACTTAATCAAGGTCTCGGTTTCTAAGGCTACGCATGATAAAATTTACACTTCTTTATTTATTTGTTTTTCTGTTAGAACATGTTTGGAACATAAATCCGTTTGGTAACGCAATTTGATTTTTCTATTTCTGGAACAGATTTCTATTCCAAAAATTGATTTGAAGAAGAAATTAGAAGCTAAAATTTTTAACTTCTCAATTTCTAATCAGAAATCAATTTCTGTTTTAGAAATTTTGTCATACGCACCCAATCTTTCAATTTTTTTTTTCTATTTCTTTCGAAATTATTATTTTTGTAGGTAAATGTTTCTTCTTTTCTATTTTCATCATGCACCCAATTAAAGTATGCACGATCAGTTTTTTCAATTTTTTTTTTTATATTTTATATTTTTCACTCTGACCGCACCCCTTAGGCCCGAATAGGGCCGCACGGTGGTCTCACAATTGGGCCCTCATATTGAGCATTCTTTTCGATTAGAAAATAAGCCTATCTTTCTGAAAATGAGATTCAACCCAAACCCATCTAAGCTAAGTCAAGCCCAAAATTAACCAAGCCCCCAACTCATTTAAGACTGTCACAAACCCAAATTCGAATATGGAAACTCCCAAGCCCTGTCTCTAATGAAATCACCCTATAGTCCATACCCAATTCCTATTATTCCATATTTCTCTCTCTTTATTATTATTTGGATTAATATCATAAAAAATCTCAAATCGATTTGCATGAAAAATTTACCATAAACTATATTTTAACCAAAAAAAAAAAAAAAAATCCTAATTTGCTACATTCGTGACGGATTTATCCTTTGTAAATTTCCGTGAAATTTTATCGTCAAATTGTTGAGTTGAATCACACGTGGTAGTTGACAAACGTACTGGTTTAAGGTTTTACCATTCGTTTGTCACATGTGTATTTGTTTATAATTTTTTGTGATATTAATTCAATTTAATAGAAACTAATGAGAGAGTAAATATGTTACAAGTGAATTGGTTTTGAGTTTTCTAGAGTAAAAAAAATAGTTTTTGGTAAATTGTCACATGTGTATTAATTTAGAGTTTTTGGTAGTTAAAAAAATTAATTTAAAATAAGTTGTCATAGGTGTACTAATTTAAGATTTTTCGTGATATTAACTCTTATTATTTTCTTTTATTCATTGATATTTGTCCCTTTGGTCGTTTTCCTCTTCAAGACAACCAAACTTTGAGCTACACACACAAACTTACCCATCAATAACTGGCATTCTTAGCAAACAACTGCAATTGGTCACCATCTCCGGCCACCTTCCATAACCATTATATTCCATTGTGACCCATATATGGACTCACAAGGAAACTGTTTGTGGAAGACTAACAAGGTAGAGGCCTCGATCACAAATATCACCATAAATGAAGGTTGAGAACAATAACTCATATCACGTACTCATTATCGCCATCAAAAAGAAGTATAATGATTCGGAAATATATTTGGCCATCGTGAAAACTTTAGAACTCACGCTTAAATGACTTGAAAATCAATTAATATCACTTAATCTATGTCATCATACTTTCGGATTCAGAAAATGACGAAACTAATTCGCATTGAAACCTCCTTGACATTTCGGTGAACAAATTGCAGTCAATGGAACAGATTTTTGCGATTTCAAACTCATATTTGTGTCCATACGTAAATGAAATTAACATGCAGAGTTTAGAATCAAATACGTGACTCTAACATGACCGATCCTAATTGAAGCAAAACAAGCTTTACATTCACTTCACCTTGGTCAGAATCATAGCATGATGGAAATCGGAGATTATCTTGTCAATGAAGTCAAGGTAAGTCATAGTAGGCAGTCCAATTTATTGGGAGCTCTCACGATCGTTGTCAGCCAAAATGAAGACCGTTGGAAGAGCTTCAAGTGAGTCTTGGTCACTTCAATCTTCACGGTCGCGAAATAGAGTTGAACAGGGGCTTCTCCGGAGGCGGCGCTCGGGCAATGGCTACTTTGCCTTGGGCCTGGTGATGAGCTAAGGAATGAGAAAGAAGTCTCTGAAAATCGATTCCTTGACTCCCTCAAACTCAATCCATGCGGAGCGCGATTCTCTACCGTGCGGACGACGATCGGCAACAAGGTTGCAGCGGTTGAAGGTGAAGACTAGTGGCCACGGAGAAGGAAGCAATTGAAGGTGATGACCAAGACCGTTTTCCAAGTGTTGTTTGGAATATTTGTCGGCAAGTGCTTAAAAGAGAAGTGTAATTGATTGTAACCGAGTCGATATAATGTAATGTTTGAATGAGGCTAGACTTGAAAATTCAAGAATTGATACTCGATCCAAACCCGATCTCGACGATGCTCAATTTTTCCGGACCGGGTTCGACTTGTGAAATGTTTTTACAAGCTGAAATTGACTCGGTTGATTCGACCTAATTACCATAAATGAGTTTTTGTTGAAGCTTGATCCAGTCGTGAGCTCAAAGTCGATTGTCGTAAAGTTTGAACCAATGAGGCTCGACCTTGACTCAGTGTCGCCCTTCAACTCGTAAATGATTTAGGCGTGCTTGACTAGCTTGAATCTTTGTACTTTTTTTTTTTTTTTGGTCGAAACTACTGAAATATTATATAAGAGAAGATAGACATCCAGATGCTAAAGCATCAGCATACACTATATCTTGCAACATAAAAGGAGGGTCAAGGATCCAATTGCGGACCGGGCCGTGGTTCCTGTGTGCTTTTGCGGCCCAATCTGCGGCTGCATTCGCTTGTCTACGGCAGTGCTTGAGAGAGAGATTAGGGCACTGGGATAGCAGATCTTCGACTTCAGCGTAGAGGAGGCGTTCCATCCATGGCGGTTTCTTCTTCTCCGCAACCATCTCCACCAAGCGTAGGCAGTCCGATTCCACTATTAGTCGATCCTGGTGACGCTCATGCTGGATCGAGATGTTGAATCGAGAATTTCAGAGCATAAAGCTCCGCTGGAAAGCCGATTGAGCCGAGAAGCTTCGGGTAAAAACATCGGTGAGAATTCCTTTGTAATTTCTGCGAGATACAAGCCATTGAGCCTTGCAAACCCTCTGATTGAAAAGCACCATCAATATTGCATTTTAAACTGCCTTTGTCAGGAGGTTTCCATCGCTGATCGGGGCTGAGGGACGAGATTGGAAGGCTGTGAGGAGTTGGGTCGACAACCTTATCTATCTGCTCAGTGCAAGGGCATCCTCCACTTTGCTCGGATGGGGTCGGACTATGGTTTCTAAAGATGAAATTGTTGCGGCGCCTGATCTGCCACAACAAATTTGCGATTACCTCAAAGTCATGGGACTCCTTCGAATCGGTGGCTCTCGCCTGCGACCCAAGCATCAAAACGCTGCACCTTGAAGTAGGTAAGATCTCGAACCACGATATGAGGATGAGTCCATATCTTGCTAGTCCACGTGCAAAAGAAGAATAGATGTTCGGCGGAGTCTCGGGCATTTTTTGAGAGCATAGGTTGCAGACAGGAGTGGGTGAGATGTGTCTGTGAAAAAGGTTTGCTTTAGTAGCAAGGGCATTCTGACAGGCTAACCACATAAACACTCGAATTTTAGGAGCGGTTTTCATATGCCATATTGTTCGCCATAACTTAATGGGGTTCTGATAAGAAGTTGAAGGCACATTGAGTTGGGTATTTAGGTGTGAAGACAAAAGATGGTAACTGCTTTTTACTGAATAAACACCGAGAGGAGGTCGCAGTCCATATCGGTTGGTCGGTAAGAAGTAAAGGATTAATAGGAATTTTTAAAATCTCTTCACCGACACCGAGAGTCAAATAGATTGGATATAAGAGTTGAATTCCACGTGTACTGTGAGTTATCAATGAGATCAGCCACTAAAACCGGTTCGCCTTGAGCAACTGTACCTCCCAATGTACCCGTAGGTAGCCAATTGTCTTCTCTTATGTTAATTCTGGAGCCATCCCCAACTAACCATCGAAGTCTAGGAAGAATGGCTTCTCTGCCTTTTAAAATACTCTGCCAACCCCATGAAGTACGATTTCCCACTTGTGCACATTGAAATGATGAATTCCTGAAATATAATCCCTTGAACAACTGACTCCATAGAGCATTTGGTTGTTGATACGGACGCCAAGCTTGCTTACCAAGCATTGCTTTGTTAAAATCCGACAAGGTCTCTAAATCCCATTCCTCCAGAGTCTTTGGAGAGTTTTAAAGAAGTCCAATTTCGCCAATGAATTCCTGTTTTGCCATTATTATTGCTCCACCAAAACTCGATATCTTTTTCTATTAATCTGCATAAAGACGGGGGAGCTTGAAGATCGACATTGCATACGAGGTAATGCACAGTATAACAGATTTCAAAAGTATTTCCTTTCCACTCTTCGATAATCGTTCCTTCCAGCCATCTAATTTGGCGTTTACTCGGCAAAATCCAGGAAAACATCTCCCGTTTCGATCGCCCCCAATCGAAGGGATACCCGTACTTCCCATAACGATTCATCACGGGCATTCTGAATTCACTTGCTATATTTTGTTGTAGAGATAACGGGCAGTTTTTGCTGAAATACAAACCAGACTTATTCCTATTTATAATTTGGCCCGTAGCTTGACAATATTGATTTAGGATATTGGCTAGGTTTTGGGCTTCGAGAGATTGTTGCTTTTAGGAAGAAAACGAGAGTCATCAGTTGAAGAATAGATGGGATAAAGTGGGGCATGCTCTATTGAACTTAATTCCTTGTAACCGACCCATTTCCACACTTGAGTAATAAGAGTTGATAGCGCATTTGCGAGTAAAATAAAAATATATGGGGATAGGGGTCACCTTGTCTAAGTCCTCGAGATGGTTGGAAAGAAGCAAGCTGTTCCCCATTGAACCGAACACTTAGGGAAGTCGTTGTGATGCAAGCCATTACCAACCGAACCCATCTATCATTGAAACCCAGCTGCAGCATGTAGGCTTGGAGAAAATCCCATTCCACCCTATCATACGCTTTTTGCATATCTGTTTTTAAAAGAAGGTTGAACTTTTCTTGCTCTTACGCACTTTAAACGATGAAGCACTTCTTGAACCACCATTATGTTATCCTGTATCTGCCTGTCCTTAACAAATGCTGCCTGTTCTTTGGATATCAAATTAGGAAGCCAAGGTTTAAGTCTATTGGCCATAACTTTGGAAATGATTTTGTAAGCGAAATTACAAAGACTTATTGGTCTGTATTGATCAATGCTTTCAGGATGATGAACCTTAGGAACCAACACAAGTATCGTTACGTTTTTAGAGAGCGAGGCATGATACACTGAAGTGAAGAAATCTCGAACTGTTTTAATGACATCTTCTTTGATAATTGCCCAGTCTTTGTGAAAGAAGAGGCCATTAAGACCATCGGGCCACCGGAGCCTTTGAAGCACCCGGCTGAAAAGTTGCACAGTACACCTCATCTTCCGTTCTTGTTCTCAGCAAATGATCATTTATGTCGTTAGTTAGCACTTGCAGGTATTGATTTAAAAGGGGCCAAAGTCGCGAGAGCCGACCGACTTATATAAATTAGAAAAGAAACCCAACGTTAGCTCCTTTAATTGTCTTTGGTTCTCTTATCCAGTTAAGATCATCTTTTAACGAGGCATTCTGTTTCTTTGTCTTCGTTGTACAATCTTGGCGTGGAAAAATTTGGAATTTTTATCCCCCACCTCAGCCAATTGATGCGAGAGCGCATAGCCTTAACCTGTTCCTCTTGCTTTGCCCATTTGTTGAATTTCGTCTCGAATTGAATGGGCCAGCTCTTTATCATCACTCGATAATATTTTCTGTTCATGATAGTCTGTAGCTGATGTTGTAAATGAGCTATACGAAGATGACCATTACTGAACTTTGATTTACTCCACCTTGCTAATTCATTAGAAACAATCTGCAATTTTGCCGCCAGAGAGAGTTTGTCTGCTCTGGACATATTCCACGAATGTTGAATTATTTCTTTGCACTGTTGATCTTGGTTCCAGAAAGCTTCATAAGTAAAAGTCTTCTTTCGCTGAGCGGGACTAGTAGATGTGGTAATCAAGAGAGGGCGGTGATCCGAACCTAACGCGGAAGGGCTAACACTTAACGGTAGGATACAACAATCGCCATTCCAAAGAGCAAAAGACTCGATCCAATCTCTCCTTTACCGGTCAGCCCACTTGTTCCGTTATTAGACCGGAGTAAATTCACACCCTTTGCTTTCCAACTCTAGTAAAGAGCAAGCACTAATCACTGATCTAAATGATGATAGGCGAGAGTATATAGCTGGTCTCTTACCCACTTTTTCCCAGGGGTAGAGAATTTCATTAAAGTCCCCCACGCACACCCAAGGAAAGATATGTACAGCACTAATCTCCCTGAGTCTATCCCAAAGCTCTTGTCTAGCCCTATAAGTAGAGGGAGCATGCAAACATGTGATATGCATAGACGTTGCTGCAGAAATATCATAACAAAGCAGATCAAAATAATTCTCCGCTGACTTCAAAATAGTTAGAGCATAAAGCTCAGTCCAAAAAATAGCTAGACCACCAGCCAGGCCCACTGGATCCCTTATCAAGGAGTGGGGAAAATGAAACCGATGCTGTAATCTACTTAAAACTGAAGCTACATTCTTAGTTTCCATTAAGAAAACTAGATCGGGCTTTTCTTTGGCCAAAACGGCCTTTAGGGCTTGAACTGTCAGTGGGTTGCCCAACCCCTGACAGTTCCAACATAGGAGCTTCATTTGAGATGCGGTGGCTGTTTGGGGCCAGCCGCCAATGCCCACTGTGTTGTCTCATTTACATCATAAACGGGGGTGTCCATAAGTTGAGTCTCATCCAGGATCGATGAATAGCCAACTCTAGTATCATATGGAGAGTATCTCTTTTGTTTCTTGCCTGATCCCGTAGCATTATTCGTTTTCAGAAGTGTTGGCTTTTTTTTCTTGGGAATCTCCAGGGAAGGAGTCTGAACACTCTTCAATTTTGCCATGGCAGGTACCAAGTCAGTAGTCCTTGGAGCGGGATTGACTATATCCATCATAGAAGAGGGTCTTGAGGGGATGATGGGGGTCGTTGCTTGAGCTTCTGAATCTGACGCAATTGGAGGCAGAGCTAGGATTGGCATTTGCATGGCAGGGGGAGTTTCAGGTACAACTTCATCCATCTGCTTCTTATATTCCTGAGGATTATAGAACGTGTCCCAATACGGGCTATGTTGTCGAACCTCCGCACGTAACCAGTGGCCATAGGCGAGTTTCGATAAAGCATCGTGTTTGTCTTCCACATAAGGATATTCTTTACAAGCTGTCGCATAGTGTCCTAGCTTCCCGCACGAATAGCAGAAATGTGAGAGTCGCTCATAGCGAAAATCTAACCATAATGTCTTTCCTTCAATACGAATGAGCTTCCCCGTCCTTAAAGATTCTTTCAAATCAAGTTGTATGCGGACCCTTCCGAAGTATCTCGGTTTAACCCGATAACACGACCTACCTTAACCGCCTTACGCAGAATGTGTTCTGTGTTCCACTCCAAAGGTAATCCCATTACATGCATCCAGAAGGCACAGTGAGAGAACTCATAACAGTGTAATGGTGTATTTGGTCGCCATGGTTGGAAATGAAACAAATGTCCTGAGAACAGCCACGGACTCCCTGCAAGTACTCTCTGTTTTTCAATTTCTAACCGAAACTTGACTATATACAGGCCACCGTCACAAAGGGATATATCAACCTGTTCTAAACGCCATGCTTTCTTCATTGCAATTTGTAAAGCAGGAAGATTAACAGCAGGATTGGTAAGTATATTACCCACCAGGACAAGGCGACACTCTTTCAGCTTGTCTGAGGAAGGTAAATCATCCCAAACTTCCAATTCTTGTTCTGAGCATAGTCGTCCCAATCTTTGACACAGCGCCGCAATGCGCGAGGAGCTGTCTTGCTCTTCCGTTGCCATAAATCTTACAAGTACTTAAAACCACATGCGGGCGAAGACCCGGTTGTTGCATGTCCCAGGTGAAGACCGACCGCGCTATACTTGCAAGGTCAACTTAGAAGAACCCCGAAGTAAAACCCAGGTGTTGCATGTCCAGAATTGAAGATCGACAGCGCTATACATGCAAATTCAACCTAAAAAGATGATTGAGGGGACAACGATGATTCGGTGAACATCACCGGAAGGAGAGGGAAACTCGGGACGGGGAGAAAGAAGGCCTCGATGATTCGGTGGACTCAAAAACTTCACATGCAAGCCACGCCGAGGAGTAGGGAGGATTACTTAAAGGAAAAGGAGGTATCGGCGGGAGATTGAGGGAGATTAGACGGAAGGAATGAAGCTGAAAGTGGATTGCAGATTGAGCACCCGAGGAGAGAAGAAATTACGAGAAGGAAGAGCGCGAGCATATCGCGAGAGGAAACTCTAACATAAGCGAGAGAAAAGTTTGAGGAAAACTTCATGTTGAGCGAGAGAAAACTCGCATGTTGAGCGAGAGAAAACTCGCATGTTGAGCGAGGTGATTTTTTACTCACAAGAGGGATATCTTGAATCTTTGTACTTGAAGAAGCAACTAAAACCTGATTTGGAAGAAGCATGCGTGAAAATGCTGGTAAAGCGCATAATCATTTCAATAACGACTGCTTCCCCCAAAGGTCAAGCCTGAGATGAGTTCTTCTCATCTTCCGACCATCACCCATCATCGCTGGTGGAGGCTGCCGCAAATTATTCGTCCGCCCCTTCTCGCGTGTCTTGCTCTTCCACATTTTGTTTTCTACATTTTACTTTCCTTATTTTCTAGAATAAAATCAGTTTCTTTTGATTTTCATTATCGACTTTTACCTTTTTCTAATAATGAAAAATTATCATCTTAGCATGCCGCCTCAACGTACCAAAAATTATTTAAGGAGGACCTGGTTGAGAACGGGTAGAGTTAAAGGAGTCGATTTGAAAAGATCCGGTTGCACAAGAACATAAATTAAGGGACTTAAAGTGAACTTAATCTTTCTAGATAATTTTCGTACTAGCAAGGGAGCACCGGTATGCTTAAATTTATTAACTGCAGTAAAAAGAGAATAGGAAAATATGTTCGTAGAGTTCCAGCATTATAATATAATCTTTATACATTGAAAACAAATAAATGTCAATTTTCGTTGTAAATTTCTGTCATCGTACTTTGTGACATAACCTCTTTGAAAAATAAGGGTGTTTTCTAGTCTTTTTCTCCCCCTATACCTAAGTCCTTTACTCCTCTCTCACCTTTCTTTAAACAAAGATTTAGTTTTTTTTTTCCCATATTTTTGGCTGGTCATTTTAATCTTTTTAATATTTTGTAATTTTTAGATGAACAACACTCACATACCATAGGCCTACTCCATAAGTTCAACAATTTTTGGATAAGTGCACTAAAAGTTGTGAAACTTGAAAAAAAGTGTAATCAAATCATAAATTTGATTGTGCACGGTCTTTTGTACCAAATTATGAATTCCAACGTTCTCATTTATTAAGTATCCAGGCAGTGTTTTTATTTTTATTATGATAGTATGATGTAACCAAAAAATGAACTAGAAAAAGTAAGTCCTGACACAAATGTAACATAAAAATATCACTACAAATTCAGCAAGAATAATAATAAAAGAACGAGTAAAAGATTGAATGCGATAAAGTAAACCAATACGAGTCGGTAAAAAAAAAAAATAACATTGTTATTAAGTAGTAGGATAACAATCCTGAGCTAACTTTAAATCGAATCCAATTTTTTTTAATAGTGTAAACTATTTACATATAAATTATGCTAAATATAGCTCTAAAACTAAACGACTTAATCAAGGTCTCGGTTTCTTTTGAAATAATTTATTTTTGTAGGTAAATGTTTCTTCTTTTCTATTTTCATCATGCAACCCAAATTTTTTTTTTTTTGATCAAAGATACTTCATTGATTCAACTAATACGGTGGATTACATGTAGTAGGAAAGTCTAAACATAAAATAAGATAAAGATCATGCGGAGGCGTAGCGATCCAATTAGACGGGAGAGAACCGGTTTGAAAGGATTTTGCGATCCAGTCAGCCGCCCGGTTTGTTTGTCGCGGTTCGAACTGCAGGTGAATATTCTCCATTTGGGCCAGCATCTGTCGGCAATCAAGCACCAAAGGAAGAGAAGCCCAAGAAGGTTCTTGTCGGCCCATAATTGAATCCACCGCTTGAAGACAATCGCTGGAGAGAGTTACGGGCAGTTCAGTTCGTGCGTCTTGAGTTCCTGTCAGAGCACTTCGGAGCTGCTTCAACCACAGAAGCCCTTGAAGGATGGCTAGGATTTCGCCGATACAAGCCGATTGGGCGTAAATTTTTTGCGCAAAGCCATCGATGCAGATCCCGTTCGCTCCTCTGCATATACCAGCGACAGAGCACTCGAAATTTCTTCCCTGCCAAGAGCAATCAACATTGAGCTTCAACGAACCCGGATCGGGAGGTACCCATGTGTCCTGTTTAGAGGTAAGCGGTTCCTTTCGTGGATTCCATTTCTCATATAACTGCTGGGAGAGAAGGGCTTCGCTGATAAGTTTTGTTGGGTATGATTTGCGGCCTTGAAAGAGCAAGGTGTTGCGGGCCTTCCATATTAGCCAAAGAAGATGCGCAAAGATCGTCTTTTGGTGTGCTGAGATCCCAGAGAAAAGGTAATTGCTTACCCATCTGTCTATGCGTGTAATAGACATTTGAGAGACATCCATATTTCTGCAGTAATTTAACCATACCTCTTTTGTCCACTGGCACAGCACAAAGAGGTGCTCGGATGATTCTGGAAATTGATGGCAGAAGGAACAAGTTGGCTCAGGTATGATATTACGCCGATGTAGGTTAGTTTTGGTAGGAAGGCCTTCATTACATAAGCTCCACATAAAATGTTTGATTTTGGGATAAGTCTGTAGCTTCCATATTTCTGTCCATAATCGTTTTGGAACTTGGTATGAGGAGGATGCCTGATTTGCTGTGGTGATTGCATGATTTTCTCGTAATTTGTGATACCCGTTTCTGATTTGATACCGTCCCGAGATATGCCCTGTGTAGACTAGATGGTCGGGTCGGGGGGTAATGCTGAGGTGGATTGCCTGAATTTCTTTTGAAATATTACTGTCGAAAATATCATTTATAAGCTGAGTATTCCATGCACGCACAGTAGGATCAATAATATCTGCAACCAGCTTTGGATCATTTTGATTTGCTGGACCTCCAATCTTTCCTGACGATAACCAACGATCTTCCCTTATATTAATAGATTTGCCATCCCCTACCTCCCATTTCATATCAGCTTCTAGTACATCTCGACCTAAAAGGAGACTTTGCCAACCCAATTAAAGTATGCACGATCAGTTTTTTCAACTTTTTTTTTTCTATTTTTTAATTTTCACTCGGACCGGACCCCTTAGGCCCGAATAGGGCCGCACGGTGGTCTCATAATTGGGCCCTCATATTGAGCCCTCTTTTCAATTAGAAAATACACCTATCTTTCTGAAAATGAGATTCAACCCAAACCCATCTAAGCTAAGTCAAGCCCAAAATTAACCAAGCCCCCATCTCATTTAAGATTGTCACAAACCCAAATTCGAATATGAAACTCCCAAGCCCGACCTATAATGAAATCACCCTATGGCCCATACCCCATTCCTATTATTCCATATTTTCTCTCTATTCTTGTTTGGGTCAATACCACAACAAATTTATCATTTATTAGTTTCTATTAAATTTTACCGTCAAATTATTGAGTGAAATCACATATGGCAGATGATGGGTATACCATTTTGAGGTTTTACCATTCATTTGTTATATATGTATTAATTTGTAATTTTTTGTGGTATTATTCAATATTAACATAAATTAGTGAGAGAGTAAATCTGTCAAAAATGAATTGATTTTGGGTTTTTATAATAAAAAATAATTTTTGGTAAGTTATCACATATGTATCAATTTGGAATTTTTAGTGGTCAAAAAATTAATTGAGGAAATTTTATCATAAGTGTAATAATTTGAGATTTTTCTTAACATTAACTTTTCTTGTTCTCTTTTATTCATTGATATTTGTCCCTCTTGCCCTTTTCCTCTTCAAGACAACCAAACTTTGAGCTACACATAGAAAAACTTACCTGTCAATAGCTGGCATTCTTAGCAAATGACTACAATCGGTCACCATCTTCGACCACCACGATAACCATTATAATCCATCTGTCGCGATCAAACATGGAGTGAACCACCTAGAGTGCGATCTCCCAAGTCTTCAAGTTTTTTAGAACAAATGAATTTTTTATCATGCAATCTAATCCCAATATATATCTATAATCCTAATTTAGAGAACTATCCTATCTAATGCACATGCACAATTTGATCTTTTGAGTGCTTTCAAAAGAAGCAATATTACTAAATATATGCATTATATCCAATCCACTCAAGATATTCATTGAAAATTCAAATAAAAGATTAAAATAATTGAAAAAATAATCATTTCACGGATAAAATTAACAATTACTGTAACCCTAAACATCACAACATGCAAGAAAAATCAATATAATTAAAAATTGATTCGAAGACTCACAAAATCAATATAATTAAAAATTGATTCGAAGACTCACAAATCAAATTAATAATTATAATGATTTTAAAGCCAAAAATAATAAATAAAAAAGTGATCCAAAATCTTACGATCAAATTAGTAATTATAAAGTTTTTAACCAATAATATCGTTTTGGATAATGCCTAAAGTCTCAATGAAAGCACTATTAGTATCAAATATTCCAATTTAAGCAATAATATCGAGATGAAATTTGGTTCAAGAAAATTACATTGTTTGGATTATTTGTTTCCAAAATGGGACCAGCGCCAAGGATTCGCGATCGGGGCTTGGCGTGATGGCACGAGGACGACTCGCTGGGGTGACCGCTTCGACTAAGGAACGGTTCTGGACTGTAGCCGCGATGTCGCCGACTGCAAGATGCGAATAGCAGCGGTTGCTAGCTATTCGCACGCTTGTTGGACTCGCGTCACAAAAGCGAGAGATGCTGGCCTCATGGGGATTGATTCGCTTGGACTTCACTGGTCAACGTGAATGGCCTGCGAAGAGAAAGAAAGTGATCTTTCTATTCCTTTTCTTTAATTGCTCTTTATGTGCCCCTCTCTCTTCGCTGGTGGACTTCGGGAGAACGGTAATTCGCCAGCACTGCAGGAGGCTTGGTGAAATAGCTCGTTGACGTGGCGGGAGCTCGACTCGGATAAGCAAATGGTAACTCGTCACGGACGAGACTCGGTGTGCGGGGCACAACGATGATCATAGCGGCAAGCTCGGTTGTCGGCAGCTCGGGCGATGGATCACTGACAGCAGCGCTCGGGCCTACAGCGATTGTGGAGAGCCCGGGTGTGGCGGCGCTCGGGCTGGTCGTGATGTCAGGATGGGTTCTGGCCAGTGGTGGCGAAGGCGATGCAGGCACCGATTTGGACAGGTAGCAGCAGTGATTTGACGGAGGAACGGCAGCCGTGGATGGTGAAGGCAGGCGTCGGCTTCACGATCGAGCAGCTGGAGGCACCAGGCGAGGGAGCCTAAAGAGATTTGGTAAAATGCATACACCACCCGCTTTCCTTTTCTTGAAGATGCATATAATTTCTTTCTTTTCCTATTTTCTCTCTATAAGCACATCCCCTTTATACGAAAAGATTTCTTTCTTCATGCCAGTATGCCGCCTCTTTCAAAATAGGTTGCCCAAAGCATGACATCGAGTATATACTTCCACGTGCAATATTCCATTTTATTTTTTTGATATTTCATCCAAAATCTTTCATTCTGCTGCGAAAATATATAACTCAGTGTGTATATTGCATGAATATGTGAAAGACTTACCAAATATATCAAATTGCCATTTCTCATAAGTTAATTTTTAATCATAAAAAAATAATGAGTCTAGGCCAATTCCTTCTCTTTATGGACTTAGTTCAACTTATTAAGTTCAGAACCATATACATAAGTTCAGAACCATCAATTCAAACTCATTTGTCACTGATGCAATAATAATAAATAAATGGCTCCTAAAATTATTTGCTACTTAATTCAATACTTTATTATTTTTTAAGGATTTAAAATTAATCCCTAATTTTTCTATGCAATAAATGGATAATCGGGATGCCAAAATATAGGTGTCAACACCACCGTGACCCACACATGGACTCAAGCCTCAATCTCGAATGTCACCATAAATGAAGGTTGATAATAATAACTCGTATTACATACTTATCACCGATTGCCATTGAAAAGAAGTATAATGATTCGGAAATGTATTTGACCATTGTAAAACATTAGAACTCATGCTTAAATGACTTCAAAATCAATTAATATCGCTTTATCTACGTCAGCTTACTTTCGGATATAGAAAATGACGAAACTAATCTGCCTTGACACCTCATAGACATTTCAGTGAAAAATTGCAGTTAATGGAGCAGAGTTTTGCGATTTCAAACTCTTATTTGTGACCATACGCAAATGAAATTAACATGTGAAATTAAGAATCAAATACATGACTCTAAGATGACCAATCCTAATTGAAGCAAAACAAGCTTTACATTCACTTTACCTTGGACAGAATCATAGCATGATGGAGAATCGGAGATTATCTTGTCGATGAAGCCAAGGTAAGTCATAGCAGGTAATCCAATTTAACTATTGGGAGCTCTCATGATCGTTGCCGGCTAAAATGAAGACCAGTGAAAAGAGCTTTAAGCGAGTTTTGGCCACTTCAATCTTCATGGTCGCGAAACAGAGTTGAACAGAGGTGTCTCTGGAGGCAGCGGGCGGGCGATGGCTACGTCGCCTTGGGCTTGGTGATGAGCTAGAAATGAGAAATAATTCTCTAAAAATCGACTCCCTGAGGGAAATTTTTGGTGAAATCTCCCTCAAACTCAATCAGTGCGGAGCGCAATTCTCTCTGCCATGCGAATGATGATCGGCAACAAGGTTGCAGCGGTGGAAGGTGAAGACTAGCGGCCATGGAAATGGAAGCAATTAAAGTCAAATGGGCCTCTTTTAAATCCAAAATGGGCTCCTACTGGAAATCGAGGACTGAAGTTTTCGGGTCAAGTGAGCCCGCGAGTTGATCGAAGTCTTCTGGGTCAAATTCACGAGCAAACAGGTTTGGGTTTGAGTTGATGGGTTTGGATCAAGATATCTGGCTAAAGAAGAAAATGGCCGAATGGGCTTCAAACGTGATCTCTCTCTCTCTCTCTCTCTAAAATATTATTTTTATTATTTATCATTTATGTCTTTTTATTTTTCCAATTTTTAATCCTATTTATGGATTATGATTTTGTAAACAAAAAATTCCAGTGTCAATAATACTTGAGTGTCATAATTTTTTTCCAATCATTTGAATGTTATGTAGTTGGTTCTTCTATATGTCAATTGTATATTATTTTTTGGTTATAAAAAGCATTTTAGACATTTTCTTAATAAAATCAATAATTTCAGATTTGATTTTTTTCATTTACAAAAGTTTTCGACAATTGTAATGTGACTATGCTAATCGTAGTGCCCATGGTGGTTGAGCAATGGCATTCAAGATACGAGTTATTTGGGTGTACTAATTTTAGTACTTTCTCATTTGCTAGTATTTATGATGTTTAATTTGTTTTACTAAATTGGTTAGTTCTTTTTTTAATATGCTATTTTCTATATTTGAGGGGGACAATGGCTAAAAATTGAAGCCTAGATTGGATTGTATGTGGGTATGCTTTGGATTAAGACAGGTATGAGTCACCAAAATTAATTCATCCAAACTCAATCTGACCCATCTATTTAATAGGTCTAATTTCGGCTACTACTACCTTTCATTCTCTTTATCGTCATGAAGGCCCTCTTTGCTACTTACACCTATTATCATCCCAAGAATTAACCAACAAGTCAATTTCAAAAACATCTTTAGAGAAATCTAACTAGACCAATGAAATATGTGGCAATTTCATTTCTTGCTATTGCTTCACTACTATTCTCAATTTGTTTTAGATCGCTTAAAAATTACAATCTTCATAGTAGTTAAATCATGTGGGATCACATGAAACTAGTATGTGACACAAACATATGATGAAGAGCATCATATAATGTTAGAAAATCAACATTTTCAAAGAACTTACTAAATGTGAACACGGCCATTCGAATTTAGCAGATTGTTTTTCATATATAGCATGATTGTTGGCTTGAAACCATCAACAATCACTAATTGGACCATTAAGCAAGTCCATCGGATGCAATTTCACGCACCAAGCACATGAGCAGAGTTGGAATGTAAAAACTAAAATTTTCAAAAACAAAAATTCTGTCTACAACATTTGGTCAAGTTGATAGGTACACAATTATAGAATTTTTCTTTTTTTGGGTCAAACGTGTTGACACCTAAATTTTACTATTTTACTTAAAACTTAATAGCATTAAGGGTTAGGAATTAGTATTAAAAAAATCAATCAAAAAAATAAAATAAAAAAATAAAAAAATAAAAAAATTAATTAAAAAAAAAAACAAACCCCGTCCGGTTGGGCCGGAGCCGGCCTTGGCCCGGCCCACCCCCTTTCCTTTCCTTTTTTTTTCCCGCGCACGGGCCAGCTCTTTCGGCCCAGCTTCTTTTTCCCCTGTCGGCCCGGCCCGCACCTCGTTCTCGTCCCCCAGCTGGTCTTCACGCAACCTGCAGAAAACAGAAGAGAGCAGCAGCGGATCAGCAGCAGAGAGCAGAGGGAGCAGCGATGGAGGAGCAGGGAAATCGGGATGGCAGCGTGATCCGCGGGTCGGGAATGCCTGGCCGGAAACTGGCATGGCCGTGGTCTTCGCGCAAGGTCCTGCAGAAAAAAAAGAGAGCAAAAAAAGGAAAGAAACGGGAAGAAAAAGGGAGGAGGCGAAGACCAGCAGGAGGGGGGACGGGGGAGGAAAGAGAAACATAGAGGGAAACACAGAGAGAAACATAGGGAGAAACCGAGGAGAAAGGAGGGGGAATAGGCCGGAGAAGGAGCCGAGGAGCCCCGGAGCTTCCAGCTACCGCCGGTGAGCTGCTGGCCGCCGCCGAAGTCCCCGGAACCCAGCAGCAATAAAGAGAGCGAGGACAGGGGAGAAGACGGGCACCAGACCAGAGAGGAGCGAACCAGAGGGAGGAGGGAAGCTCGAGGGAGCAGCGAGCCATTGCCGGAGGCCCATACGCGCGCCATCGTCCGGCGCAGCTCTTCCCCGGACAAGGTAGGTCCCCTGGAACCCGTTGTCCCGTTTCTGGAAAACGCCGGGCCGGAGATCGCGGCCGATCAGCTCGCGCAAGCTCTGGCCCTCGCCACTTCTGCACTTTGCTCCCGCGTTCCTCATACATCATGTTCGAAGACCCCCTAAGGCATGTTCGAGGCTCGGTTGAGCCGGAAACCTTGAATTTGGTAGTGCCCAGTAGCTGTTCGACGAAATGCCTATTTGAAAACGCCGAACCCAACTCTCGACCGGAGCTTGGCTTTTGGTTTCTCTGCGTTGCTCGGGATTATGCTATTGTTGCTAACCGTTCCCGTCGTTTTCCTAGCTTGTTGGTAGGTTCCTTCGCGCTGTTTGGGGAGATGAGGCGCGCGCATCTCGCCGGAATTTAGCCGGCGACTCTAAGAACGCCGGTCAACCGGCGGCCGGCGGTGCTCGGTGTCGGTCGGACAGAACCATCGACGCCAGGCGGTGGCACGGCGACTTCTTTAGGGCGGTCAGTGCTCGCGGCATAGTCGGCGTCGGTCCGGCGGAGGAGTTGCAGGAGCTTCGGTGTGCTGCGGCTGCAGGAGAAGAAGATCGAAGGGGACGACCTGAAAAAGGGCAAAAGAAAAAAAAGAGAGAAAACACAAAAGGGCTGAAAATAGAAAATGAGAAGTGGGCTTCGCTTTGGGCTGTTTCTTGCTTCGTGGGCTGAATAGGTTGGGCCGAAAAAAGAAATTGGAAAATGGACCTTCAGATGGGCTGAAGTAAAAAATCAAAGATGGGCTTTGGGCCGAGAATTATCCCCATTTCTTTTAAAAAATTATTTTGGGCCTAGTTTGTTTTTAAAAGAGAGGAGGGACCTCTTGGGCTGGGCCCACGATTCGGGCCCATCCGTCCCCAACCGGATCGAACCTGATCCGCGCTGACCGGGCCGAAGCCGGGTCGGGTTGGACCAGACCGGACCCGGTTCACCAAAAAATATTAATTTTTATTTTATTTTATTTTATTTTTTCAAAAAATATAAAGAATATATATATTTTTAATTTTTTTTTTAAAAAATTCGAAAATAAAAAAAAATGATGGGGTTTGGTTAGGAATTGCAATATTTTGTATTCTTAGTGTAATTAGGCATTTATTTGCTCATGCGTTGATTATATCACATGTTTAATTTGTATATATAATTATGTTTAATTGCACGTGTTTAATTTTATTGAAATTAGAATCTTGATAGCTATGATTGTTATTTTAATGATTGTGCACATCTTTGATTATCTCATATGTTAGTGGATAGGTATGAAATCAATCAAAACTGCTTGACAAAAATTATTTCTTTTAAGATGAACAAGATTAGGTACCGAAATGGCACTAATTAATCAATTAGTGTAATCAGGTCCCGACCCTAGATTCTTTGGTTGTGTAGGAAGTGTGGCATACTCTCGTGTCTTACTTGGTTTCTAGTTGACCTCAATAGGCTGAGTGGCGACTTCTTTTTGCAAAATTCTTAAAATACCCCAATGTTAGGTGAGTATGGGCTTGGGAGAACCCGCGTCTAGCCTTAAGCTCGTCCTTTAGGCAATACTCCTAAACCTATTCCCTCCCCCGAGGGTAGGTCGTGACAAAACGAAATTTCCATTCATTACCAAAATGATGCATGAAAAGATTCATGGGAATCTTTGAGGTCACCATAACAAGGCAAGCCCGTAGATGTCCAAAACAAATCAAAAACCAGAATTCAAGGTACATCTTCTACCATAGGGGGCAGAGATAATCATACGCTTGAAGAATGTTCATTTTATCCAAAATCGAAGAATGTTCCAGATTGAGTCGCTTTCCCACAATAGACAGAACAAATCTAGAAATTCTTAATTAAATCATTGAATTTACTCCAATCGAGCTTGACCACCAAGTTTGCGAATAGTTTCCGGTTGACTTGACTATAGAATGCCAAATTATCGAGATGTGGTGACTAATCATTCACTCTATTCGTCATTAGCATGGAAAAGAATTTCATAGACCGTGCTAGTGCATTAACTCGCATCAATCAATATTATAGGAAATAGTCTAATCAATCGTGAATTTATTATGATTATGACAATTAAGTCTTAATCATTCCAGTTTTGTCAATTTAATTCTAAATCTTTGCATGAAATTCCAATGCAATCCTTTTTTTGAAAATTGCTAACTTGGCGATATGTTTTGTAGAATCATTGGTAATGACTGGAGTGCCGCATCAATGATTGCAGGTGAAAATTGGCCTGAAAGAATACATTAGAATTTCGCATGAAGTTTTAGGATTAAATTGACAAAATTGAAAAAGTTTAGAAATTGATTGACATATGTACAATAGATTTAGGATAATTTGTTGATTTTTGGCACAACAATTTTCTTTCTTTGTACCCACTAAGTAGTGTCATCTTGTACAAAGTCAGGTGTGTGCAAGATTCTCTTTGAAGAATGAACAAGAATGACCAAGACTGATTTCTACTGGAGTGTTTGGAATATTTTTCAGAGGGTATTTACAAGGAGAGGTGTAATCGAGTCTAGTCGAGTTGATATGGTCTAATGTTTGAACCAAACTTGAATTCAAAATGCAAGACTGGATACTAGATTTAAATTCAGTCTCAACGAAGCTCAACTTTTCTGGATGGAGTGTGGCTAATTTAATTATTTTATAAGTTTGAAATGACTTGATTTGATTCGACTTGTTCATTATAAATGAGCTTCGTGGGAGCTTAATTCAGGTGTGAGCTCAAATTCGACTTTCTTAAAATCCGAACTGACGAGGACGATTTTGTCAAATGTATACATTCGTCGGAGGACTGATGATGCTACTTTCTTTGTGGACTCGTGTAGGGAATAGGAGCAAAAGCGCGTCTTGTGTTTGTCGGCTTTTCTATATTCGTTTGCCGGTCTCTTGGTGCCGGATTTGTCTTAGTTTCAGACGCTGGCCAAATCAGTAAAAATCAAAACTTCGACTGGGCGGGGATATGACTAGCTCCGGGAATTGGAATGTAAGCTAGTCAATGACAAAATTAGAGATAGTTAATAAGTGCCCAAATTCAAGGGGGGTGGTACTGGTTATGGGTTAGAAAGATGGAGATATTGTGCTTTAAGAAGCGATCAGGTTTTATGTTTGGTCTATACTTGACTCGTCACAACCCACCCGAGCCAAGATTGAATTTGAGATGGATTCGATTTTCACGTGAATGAACTCGTTTTATATTAGATTGGAGATGAATTCTATGGATGGATGAAAAGGTCGCTGAAAATATCACCTGATCTCTGCCAAAATAAAGTGCGTTTTGATCACTTGTTAAAGCTTGATAATTGATTGAAATTGAAATTTTTTCTGTTGATGATGTTAATTCTCTTCTTATGGATACTGGGGTCTACTTAGGTGTTCTTGTCATTTTAGTAATCTTGACTAGTGTGACATGATTGTTGTTAAGAAATTCAAGTGAATGGTTTTTTAATTGTATCGTGCGTCTGTAATGGGGATGTAACTGCTGGGCTGACTTCCAAGGTAGATGTAAGGTAATTAACCATCATTCGAATTTTCTTTCTTTTCCCCATTAAGTAGCGTCATCTTGCAGAAAGTCACGACCATGCGCTAGATTGCCCTCTTTAAATGAATGTTTAATGATGAAAAAGACTGATTTCCAAGTGGTGTTTGGAATATTTGTCAGCAAGTACTCAAAAGAGAGATGTAATTCAGTCTAGTCAAATTGATAAAGTCTAATGTTTTAATGGGACTAGACTCGAAAATTCCAGACTGGATACTCAATTTACACTTGATCTCGATTATGCTAAAATTTTCCAAATCAAGTTCGACATGTGAAATGTTTTTACAAGCTGAAAATGTCGATTTATCTTACTTGATTATCATAAATGAGTTCTTGCCGAAGCTCAATTCAGTCCCGAGCTCAAAGTTGACCGTTGTAAAATCCGAATCAATGAGGCTCGAACTTGACTCAGTCTTGCGCTTCAACACGTAAATAATTTAGGCGTGCTTGAGTAGCTTGACTCGTTGGTACGTGAAGAAGCAACTAAAACCTGATTTTGAAGAAGCATGTGAGAAAATGCTGGTAAAGCGCATAATTGTTTCAACCATCACCACTATCGCCACGCAGTCCTCCGCCCATTCTCGCCTCTCTTGCTCTCATACCCTTCTCTTATGCATTTTACTTTCCTTGCTTTCTAGAAAAAAAATTAGTTTCTTCCAATTTCGACATTATTGGCTTTTACCTTTTCTTAATTATGCCAAAAGAAGAAGAAAAATCATCTTAGCATACCGCAACGATATACTAAGAGTTATTCAAGAAGGACCTGATCGAGAATGGGATAGATTCCAAAAGATCCAATTGCACAAGATCATAGATTGGGGGACTGAAAGTGTAATTTTTTAAAATTATTTTTCTACTAGCAAGGGAACACCTGTTTGCTGGGCCACGCAAAAATTCAACTATAGTAAAAGTGCTTAAATAATTGATAATGAGAATAGAAAAAATATATTGGTATAGTTCCCACATTATAATATAATCTTTATGTATTGAAAACAAATAAGTTTTACATTCTGGAAATCCCAAATTTTGGATAAGGATCAAGATGAAGCCTTTTATGAACTTGCTTAGGTCCATTTACTCAGAGTAGTATAAAGGAATATAAAAAAAGGGGGAAAAACCGAAAAGATTTAAAACTAAAAGAAAAAAAGGAAATAGTGAACCGTAAGCGCATGGAACTGATCTATCGTGCACACTTGAAAAGTACCATTACCCCCCTCCATTGGGCTATTACCATACTTTCTATTCCTTTATGCATTTTTACTATATAATTATAACATAAATGTGTGTTAGTTGACTGAAGGAGCAATCGATGTATGACGCATGGCAAATCCTAATAGTCATCCCGAGTTTTTTTAGTATTGCACGTTGATATTTTCAAAGGCTTTCTTCCTCCTTTTTTTTCTTGGTTTTCATTGTGAGATTTGGTATGCTAAAAGAGGTTTCAAAGAGATTTTTTAGGCTTCACTTTTTTCTTATTGAATGTGCAGTCAAGTGCCGAGTATCAGAGTGAGAACTTTTCGTGCAATGAGAGGTCGAGCAGCGACTCTGGTCTAGAGAGTAGTTGGACACCATAATTTGTGGATTTCTTGATGAATAGCCAAGAAAAAAACGACTCTTCTACGGGTCATGATGATAGTTCTTCAGTAGTCTCCGACGCTACTACATCGGTCGTGAAGAAGTCCATTGAGATCAATCAGGCTGGAAGCTGTAAGAGATTGAGCTTTAAGAAAAGGAAAAAAGGACCGATTGATGATGCTCTAGAGGATACAGCTAGTTCTCCTGTCAATAGTCCTAAGGTAGATGATCCTTATGAACTAAATTTCATTTTTGTCGCTCGTCGAACTTCGGTCACATGGTCATGATGGAAGGGATACCTTTTCACTGGTGTATGGGTTTTATGATACAATTGTCTAGGTTTGTGGCCTGCAAAAGACAATGGATTCCTACGCAAGACAGGAAGAAGATGAGTTATCTAAAGTAAGTCGCGCCACTTTTTCCATTGTTATGCTTTCCTAGTTTCTTGATATCTCTTTGGCCTGAGGTAGTTGTGTCTGATCACTAGAACTCTTGCTTACCAATCGGGAGAAAAAGTAGATTTGAATCTACCGTAGAAATCAAAATATGAAAGAACTATATGGCCATTTTCTCGAGTTTTGGAATGAAAAATTTGCAATGAAGAAGATTCTTCAGTGAAGATTGTTTTAAACCAAGAATGCTTGAATAGGTAAGGTCTAAACCTAAAGCCAAAATGAAATTTGAAACTAGTTGAAGACTCCTCAGTTTGGATTGAAAATTATTACTTTGCAACATTATTTATCCGCCATGTTAGAAAACTAGGTAATATTGAGGACTAAGTGTATTACAAGTCCTTTATCCGCCATATTAGAAAACAAGGTAATATTGAGGACTAAGTGTATTGCAAGTCCTAAATCTTATAGCAAAAATATAACCAATGTTTGAACTATAAAATAGGTCAATCTCAACCTAATTAATGGAAGTACTTCGTAACACTTTTTTTGCATAAATTTTAGGATCCAATTATACCTTTTTACATTTTTATGATTTAATTGTACTAATTTTACAAGTTTTAGAACTTCTAGTGCACTTATGCCAAAAAAGAAAATAGTAAACTTATCTAGTAGGCCCATGGTATGTGTGAGTTGTTCACCAAGCAATTACAAAATGTTAAAAAGATTAAAATGACCAGCCAAAAATAGGAAAAAAAACAAAATTTTTGAGTGTAGAAAGTTGAGAAAGGAGCAAAGGACTGATATATAGGAAGAAAAGACTACAAACACCCTTATTTTTCTAAAAGTCGTGTTACAAAATATGATGTCCGAATATATAATGAAAATTACTTAACAATCTTCACTAAAGAATTTCAGTAGAAAGAACACAAATACTCCTTTTCAAGTTTAATAACTAAATCCCAGTGGAAATCTTCATGAACATGAGTGTTTGAACAACACTTCATCCCAAAGCTGATAGTAAGCAAACCTCCATGATCAAATAAACATTAACAGACCACAAACTACCCAAAAGCCAATAATGAATCCAAGCGTTATGCCTACGTAAAACCACTTCTTCTCACTATCATCATTGTCGCCATCATCACCAGCTTCTTTTGTCCTGTTCGTGGTAATTGAGCAACTTTTGTTGAGCTGAAGCCCACATAGTCCAAGATTTCCTTCGAAAGAACTTTCGGAAAATGTGAGAAACTATCTGCTAGTTGGATGCTTCCCACAAGTTGATCGTTTGAGAGGTTTAGGAACAAAAGGAAATGAAGATTTGCAAGCTGAGTTGGTTTGGTTCTATTGAGGTAGTTTTGTGATAGGTCCAATGACTTGAGCTGATGTAGATTCCCCAAAATAGGAGGAATTGAACCCAAGATGTAATCATGTGATAGATTGTGTGACGTCTTGAAATTCGAGCCCTTTTGAGGGATGAATGAATGTTAATTTCGTCAATGCATTGTTGATTGATCTCACTTGGAATTGATAGCTCCTGAGATACTGACCTTGAGGGGAAAGGCTAATGAGGACATAACTCGTGCAACTAAAGAACTTAACCTGAGAAAACGACTTGACCATGAGACTTGCGTGAGGACGATCCTGTAGATAGGTAGCCGATTTCAGGGACGACTAGAAGTCGATTCGCGGAAGAACATAATGGGACTAAGGGTGATTCCATTTACTGTTATTGAGCCCACGAACGCCCTATGTCGATTCTCGATAATTGTGTACTTTGGAATAAGAATCTATCCTCTGCAATCTCATGTAGTCAAGTACGTCCATGTGTCGAGATGTCTTGAATGTAATTTGGCATAAGTCGGTTACGCGTGAATCCTCGAAGCCACTTGTTAGTCTGAGTTGTACCAAAATGGCATACGGGCGAAATTGTCATGGCATGAGAATCCAAGATTGGACTTTGAATTTTTGAGAACGTCCAAGATGGACTTTTGAAAGATGCTACTTCGACAATCGACAGTGTTGGTTAAATCGAGTGTTTGGAAAAAGGGACTTACGGACTGAAGAAACAAGCCTATGAGGACATGGGCCGGGTAAGGCCAGTGTGGGCCTTAGGCCAAAGGTGGGACAACCACCATGGTAGGCCCGAAGCAAGCAAGCAAGCCCTTTGGAGACAACCGACCATTTTACCCTTTCGAGCCCATTATCTAACCTTGAGCCATTTCAAGCCCAACCAATTCCTGAGCTTGTTCCTATTCATTTCCAAGCCTATTTCTTAGGCCCGCCCTTCATTTTCAGCCTAAGGGCAGATTAGAAAATGTGCAAGGTGGAAATGACCATTTTGTCCCTAGTTGTTGTGAGGAAAGTCAAAAAGTCGAGAGAGAAGATGATGTCACTTGCATGGGGACTTGAATTATGCATTGAATGGCCTTAATGAGGCCTTGAAACCAGCTCTCCCATTACTCTCTCTTCTCTCCTTCAACCCCAATTCGACCGCACCTCTCTCTCCCTTGTTTCCCTTCCTTCCTTCTTTTTCTCCTTCTGACTTTTCTCCAAAAAGCTTAGTTGTTTGTTGTCTTCTCATGCAAATCATAGCCCATGCCACCCACCATTATGCTCGGGACATCCAGACCGTACGGATCATGGCGGCCGCTTGCCGGCCGGAGCGGTCGGGCCGACTTGTCGGTTGGCCGAAGCCACCGCCGCCATCCCGCCTAGCCTGCATTGTTTCGCCTTTTCTGTTTTTTTCCTTCTGTTTCGACCTTACCTCCACCTAACCTAGCCACCAGCAAGTCCCCTTTGACCCCCAGGTGCTGCTAGTCGCCGGCCAACCGCTTGCCGGAGCTTCGGCCAGTCGTCCAGCTCATTTTCCACATTTGTAGTCCAATTTTCCAGAGTTTCAGTGAGAGGCAGAGGTTGTTGCTACGGTTTCAGCCTTGGGACCACCTTGGATTGTCATGGTTGAGGTCCCCGTGCGTCGCCTTCATTGCCACCGCTGCGTCCATGTCTCCGGCCCACTTAACGGGTGAGTTTAGCCCCTAATCATTCGTTTAGTGACTAAACTTACTTAGGATTAATTTAGTTAGGGCTAATTCTAGTTTAAGGGGTTTAATTAAGTTCTATTATCCCTAAGATAGGTGGTTATATAGATGGGTAAGATTAGTTTAGGCTAATCTTGCTTTTTGTTAATTAATTGTGGTTTGTGTTTAATTAAGCATGCTTTGCGTTAATTAATTGAATTTTATTTTAATTAAGGTTTTGCTTAATTTCTGAGTTTAATTTATTAATTATTGAATTAAGAAATTACACCGTTCATATTGCATTGTTCACGAGATACTTTTTATGTGCACTGTTCATCTAGAAGCGAAAAATTGCATTGTTTCATGTGTGTTGATCTTATGAGGTGAATGGGATGCGTCATTGCATGGATATCCGCCTGAATTGTAAGGTTTCCACAAAAAACGGAAAAATGGTTTGTTCGAGGGACACCAAAATGGACCACTTTTATGAGAAAATGATTTGAGGTTGTATATGCAAGCATGTGTGCATTGGCTAATGCTCAAAGATAAAAAAGTGGATTATGGTGGTATGCTTGCATGATCACTAAGTTGAACTTGTTGCCGCGACAGGAGTTTGGAGGGTGATAGTTGAAATACCTGTCCCCCGACAGGAGTTCGGGGGGTGATAGTTGATTTACTCGCCACCTCGGTAGGAGTCCGAGGGATGATAGTCCAATTTATTGGAGACACCGATAGAGGTTCGGTTGTAGCCTTGAGAAGTAATAATAATCAGAACACGTGTGGATGTAAGAGTGTATGAGAAACATGGCATCATTAGTTCCGATTATGTATGAGCTAATCACATTGTTTATGGCAAACACGCATGAATCGATAACATGCAGGGTGTGGCAATGGCCAGGTGAGATCGTTTGTGACGCGACTCGTATGTGTTTGATGCATTGTATCATTTAACGGCCATGTGCATTACGTGTATTGTGCTGAGATATAATGTGCATAGTATAGCATACTAGGTAAGGTTGCATGCGAACCAACTATTTAATTGTTGGTTGACCTTGGCTGTTGTTATTTGTTGGTTGTTGGTTGTTGGTTGTTTGTGGGGTGGTTTTGGAGAGATACCTTGAGTTGAGTTGGTGTACTAACTGGAGTTTAGGGGGAGAACTCGCCGAGATTTTATCTTAGTATAACCATTTTCAAGTCCTTAGTATAGCGAACCTAGCGGTGCGATTCGGGATCCCTAAGGACTGGGAGACCGTTGTGACATGCCACCGCTTCACCAGTGATTGACCCGAATGCCTCCGACTATGACCTGACAAAGCTTGAGTCCGATGGGTCCGAGTGATAGGGGTGCCGAAGTCGAGGGTTCATTTTGTGTAGTTGGATTAGCTTAGCCTAGTTTCTTTTTGGTCTAGCTTAGAGGATGGATCGGCCCCTCTGGTGGGCTTGTAAATTGGAAACGATTCTCCGTTGGTTAATCCAATGAAAAATGTGTATATACGAGTGGTTGCTATTGTTCTTGCTGTTCATTCCTCTATCCTAATTTGATTGCTTGATTGTCTGTTTGATTGGGGGATTGTTTGCTTTCCGCATGCGCATAATGAAAGATTAAAATGAATGGCCGTCAACGAGTCCTGGGACGTTGCTTTCTATCAATCAAGGGAAGGGATTGTTGCGTACTCGGGGTTCGAGGCGTGACAAATTGAAAAAAAGAAGTGCATGGAGATTCCCAAGTGTGTCTGGTATTGGACCGTCCAATCTATTGCCCAAGAAGTCAATCAACGTGAAAATACTCATTAATGTTTTGAAGCTGACAGAACTTATCTACGTTCTCTTATGAAGAATGCTAAACTTCTATGTCAAAGTCTATCTTACAATAGAAGTCTGCCCACTCTGGCAAATTCCAGACTGAACGCAAGTGAAGAATAAAGACTTAACAAGACTCAGGATTTTATTTCTTTCTTCAAAGGTTCGGTTCGTACAGGATATATATTATGGTCTACTGGTTGGAAATGTCACCTACGAGATTGGTTATCTTTATTGGAATCAATTTAGATACATCAAATCATTTTGGAAGGCAAGTTATTTTGAAAATAATTTACTTATGGAAACTAAGATCCTGATTGTATGGGCGAACAGGATTAATGAGTTTTCATCACAATCTTCAAATGGCTTGAGATCTCATTGATTGATTACTGTCCAACGGGTTGATTGGAAGAATTCCTTTAGAAAGTGCCAATGGTCGAGAAGACATGAAAGAGTATTTAAGGAGGCCTCTCTAGTTGTTCGATAGAATGTGTGAAAGAAGAATTCCAAAGTCTAAAGTTTTCTATTTACTTGTTATTCCTTACATTATGCTCAAATTTGTACTCAAAAGAGAGTGAGACTTATACTGTGACTTCGTGAGAGAAGTAGAGACTTTTCACTGAGAAATCGAGATCACAAGATTGTAAATTCTCTTTTGATTCATAGTGGAATCCAGTTAGATATACTTCTACGTTTTAAAATAGCTGTTAAGTCTGATTCCTTCTGCAAAGTCTGTAGTCAACTAGACTCAAGTTAAAAGTAAAGTTTCTCATTGCATTTCGCAAAATCTGTTTTCACACTTATTCTCTCCCCTCTAGATATTCTTACTAGCCCTTTCAATTAGTATCAAAGCTCGTGTGCTTACTTATTGAAGTGTTTTTACTTCTTAGCTAAAGATCCTCTATGGCTAGTATTTTGGCTCCAGGTTTGGTTGAAGGTCAGAGCAACACTAGACCCCTTTATTCGATGGAAATGAGTACAATGTGTGGAAGAACAAGATGAAGGCATTTATCAGATTCAGAGATCCTCTGGAGTGAGATGTTGTTGAAAAAGGGATAACCCTAAAGCAACATCAGCTTCTGACAGAAGGAAAGAAGTTATTGATGCTGACGAAACAATACAAGCCAAAATTACCAAGAGATAGGGTCTTGACGCAAAAACAATCTATTCTTTATGCTCTACCTTATATCCCGCTGAGTATAACTGAATTTTTTTATTATGAAATAACAAAAGAAGTTTGTGATAGATTACATGTTACCTATGAAGGGATTGACTGTGTGAAGGAAACTAAAATAAACATTATGCTTGGATAGTATGAAGCCTAGAGAATCTACTGATATGTTTAGTCGCTTTACAGAGATTGTAAATGACCTGGCTTATCAAGGTCAGCCAATTTCTGGATCCATGAAAGTCAATAGACTGCTGTGTGGGCTTTCAAAAGACCAGAATCATGTGAAGACTTAAATTAGAGAAACTCAGAGGATCATGCCTCTATTAGTTTCAGTCATATGAAGTGGAACAGATAAATGATGAAGAAGATCCTAAAGGTAAGAAGTCAATTGCATTAAAGTCTAACATTGATTCTAATGATACAAATTCATATGATGATATGGACGATGAGGAGCTAATGCTTATGATTAAAAAATTCAGAAAGCTGAATAGGAAAGGAAAAACATTCAATTGGAAGAAGCAGAACATGCAAATTTTTCAGAAGAAACCGACAGAGGACAATGAAACCAACAAGGATGTTATATGCTTTGAATGCAAGAAAAATGGGCATATCAAACCAAACTATCATCTATTGAAGAAGAAGAAAGGAAAATCTAAGAAGTACAAAAAGACTCTCAAGCTTAAACTTGGAGTGACACCGAATGTGAAGAAAGTGAAGAAGAATATGCCAACATATGTTTGATGGCTTACTCAAAATCAGACTCAGAATCAGAAATAGACACTAATTCAAACTTTGATAAAGAAATTGAGGTTAGTAACTAAGAAATTCCTATTAAAGTCCTTAAGTATATAAATTAACTTTGCTTCAGTCTTAAATCCTCTCTTAAAAGGATTTCCTAACTAAAAAGGGAGAATTCTAAGCTCAGGTAACAGGAAGTTTCTTGGAAAGAAAAAGTTTGAATACAAATTTTGATAATTTGAAAGAAAATTCCGACTCTCTTACAAAGGAAAATGCTATTTTGAAAAGAGATATTTCAAATATTACAAAAAGATTTTCAAAAGGATCCGAAAAGCTGGAGAAAATCCTTTCAGCCCAAATACCCTATTTTAACAAATCTTGTTTGGATATGATTTTAGAAATTGTTCCATTAATTGATTTTCCCAAAGTAAAAGAGAGAATTAAACAATGACCTACAACGGGATTTTATAAAAAATCACTTTCAAAAGGTTTTTGTAAAACCTGTTGGTCGAAGTGCACTCAAATGTTCGAAGTGTAATAGCTCAGAACATTTCGAGAAAGAATGTCCCAAGGTTTGGAGACCAGTAAAGAAGGATTGGGCAAAGACCGTCTTTAATACTAACTCTTTTGGACCTAAGAAAATCTAGGTATCAAAGAAAGTTTGAGTTTTTCTTTTGATCATATGTCACTATTAAAAGAAAGATCAAATGGTATTTGGATAGCGGCGGTTTTAGGCATATGACAGGAGACTCAAGCTGTTTCATAAAGCTTGTTAGACTGAATGGAAGAAAAATTTCTTTTGGAGGAAATAGCAAAGGAAAAATTGTAGGATGTGGAACCGTGAAGATTGGAAGCCCGACTATCAACAATGTTTTCATGGTGGAAAAATTGAACTACAATTTTTCTTTGGGCGATTCAACCAGCAATTTCAACTTGAAGAGTCCGAACCAGTTCTAGACTTAACAAAATCTGTCTCCCCACAAAGCTCAAACTTTTGGAGTATAGCATCAAGTAAAACTAGAAGATTCAAACGTAATAGAGGATCAACAAACTCTCAGACCAAATAGCAAGTAGAAGCACAAGTCAAGTCATTCCAAAGAACTCATCATTGGCAACATTGATGAAGGAGTTCGCACCAGATCCAAAGCAAGAGAAGATTCCAATGCTCTAGCACTTGTTTATGAGATTGAACCAAAAGGAATAGATGAAGCCTTGTCTGGTGAAAGTTGGATAGAAGCTATGCAGGAAGAACTCAGACAATTTAGTATCAACGATGTATGAGAGCTGATTCCAAAACCCAAAGGCAAATATGTTATTGGAACGAAGTGGGTTTTCAGAAACAAGATGGATGAGAAAGGAAAATTTGTTAGAAATAAAGCAGGACTTGTGGCGAAATGATACACATAGGAAGAAGGGATAGACTATAACGAGACTTACGCACTAGTAGCAATGTTTGAAACAATTAGATTATTACTTACTTTTGCATGTTTCCAAAATTTTAGGTTATTCCATATGGATGTCAAAAGTGCATTCCTCAATGGATTCATTTAAGAAGAAGTCTATGTGGAACAACCACAAGGATTTGAAGATCCAAGAAAACCAGACTCAGTCTACAGACTGAAAAAAACCTTATATGGACTGAAGCAGGCACCTCGAGCTTAGTATGAAATGTTGAGTAAGTTTTTAACTCATAATGGTTTTGAAAAGGGAAAGGTTGATACTACATTGTTTATAAAGAGAGAAGGAAAATATTATGCTAGTACAAATTTATGTAGATGATATTATATTTGGTTCTCCTAACGAAAATCTCTGCAAGAAATTTTCAAGATCTATGCAGGATGAATTCAAGATGAGCATGATGAGTGAATTAACCTTCTTTTTGGGATTACAAGTAAGACAATCAAAGGAAGGTATATTCATTCACTAGGAGAAATATGCCAAAGATCTCATCAAGAAGTTTGGATTGGAGAATTGCAAAAGGATAAAAACTCTTATGTCAAGTTCATCAAAACTGGACAATGATGAAGGAGGAAAGAAAGTAGACCAGGAACTATACAGAAGCATGATCGGCTCTCTTCTTTATCTCATTGTCTCAAGACCTGATATCTTATTCAGTGTGTGCATCTGTGCAAGATTTCAATCTGATCCAAGGGAATCTCATCTAAGTGTTGTAAAACGCATCATTAAATATGTTGCAACTTTTCCAAAGCTGAGTCTATGGTATCCAAAAGAAGGAGACTTTACTCTTCTTGGTTATTCTGATGCTAATCTAGCCGTTTGTAGAATCGACAGGAAGAGCACATCTGGCACTTGTCAACTGTTGAGACAAATGCTGATGTCTTGGTTCTAAAAAAAGCAAAGTACAGTGGCTTTATCAACAACAGAAGCATACTATGTTGCTTTTGGAAGTTGTTATTCTCAAATCCTATGGATAAGACAATAACTAAGAGACTTTGGAATAGAAGAATCCTGTATAGAGTTTAGATGTGACAACACAAGTGCTATTAATCTCACAAGAAATCCCATTCTTCATTCAAGGGCGAAGCATATAGAGATTTGACATCATTTTATAAGAAATCATGTCCAGAATCGCGAGATTCTGGTTCAATTCATTGAGTCAAAGAATCAATTGGTAGATATCTTCACGAAGCCTTTGGAGAAAAGTTTATTGAGTCTATTCGTAGCAAGCTAAATATTATCTCTCTATCGATTAAAGTCTGATGTTGGTTAGACTCGGAAGCTACCGTGAGAATCTCTCGAATCCAAATATTTTAATTTTTGGAATGAAAAGGTATGATTAACTGAATCGTCACTTGCCTATTTTATTTTTAGAAGTTACTATATTATTAGTAATTTTTGGATTTTGATTTCAGCAGTTGCCTTTTAGAAATTTGTTTTATTTTTCTTTATGACGCTTCGTATACCCCCTTTCGTTGTGACGTTTCATTTTCTTTAAATACTTTATGGTATTTATTTCGAGCACATCTTATCAAAACCCTAGAATATCGATTCTCTCTCTCTCTCTCATTTTTACTCTCAAAACTCCTATGCAAATTTCGATCTTTTCTTCATTCGAACATGTCTTCGAAATCCTCCAAGTCTGCATCCACGTCACACCAACGAAAGTCCTCTTGGATTGCTAGTCAAGGTCCTCGGAGCATGCCAGAAGGACTAACGCATTTCGATCTCACTGGTGTAGACTCTCCGCAGAACTCTCCACAGAATCCTCCGCACCAACATTTGGAAGAGGAAGTTGAACAAGATGCGGTTCCTCTTCGAACTTTGACACCCCAGGTTCTTTATAAGCATTATGGTTATCTGAAACATGGCGATACTCCAATGTCCTTTATCGTTGATTTTCTGAAAAGCCATGGACATGGGAACAAAACTATTTTCTTAAGAACTATGGAAAGGATAGGAGTGGCACCAAAGGATTCGGCAGAAAAAACTTTTCTGCATTTTCCTTATGATCCTAGATTTAGTTTTGAGAATCAGCCTGAAAGTAAGGATGATGATGAGCAGATGTTTTCGAATTTTCAACTTAGGATGAGTGTGGCTGTTGATGTGCCTGGTGAAAGAACGAAGCTGTCACCCATCTCTCAGTGGACGATTAAATTGCGACATTCTAGGACGTGTCGCGGACTCATTCATTTTAATGCTCATGCGGAAGCGTATAAATAAATCCCCATATAACATAAGAATGTAATAGAAAAGCAGGGCCACAAATTTATAAACCACAACACACTTTTATACATAGCTAACTAGTTTATTTACAGTACTTGTCTATAGGCAAAACTCTATACAAGCTTGGTTCTCAAAACAAAGCTGTCCTAAGATCAGCTATTCTGACTCATTCGCCGACTCTTTGGTCTCCATGGGCTTTGGGCACGACAGGTTCTCCACAACACTATCAAGAGGGTCAACAGAATCCTCATCTAGAGTGGTATCAACTACCACAACGGGAATCTCAAAACCCCTAAGGGGACCCATCTTGAATCCATTGGGTTTGTAGCGAAACCATGCTCTGAATCGATGAGGTTGTTGGAGAAATCTTCTTGAAGTGTTTTGAAGCTGACAAAACGTTTCCATCAGTCTAGTCCGAAGGCTTGCGGACTGCTATTTAAAGTCTCGAAGACCTCCGGACAGCCGAGACTCAAGACTCAAAGTCTATCCTCATTGACAGTCTCTAATCCGTTGAAGAAAGGTTATCCATAACTGGATGTTTCGTTAAGGATTTAATCTTATCAACTGGAGAAGATCTCGTGGCTGGAAAAGACATAACGGAATCCTTTGATTAATCGAAGATTGACTCAATGATTGAAGATCCGGTGACTGCCTAAATATTATTGGAAGGTTCTACTTATGGAAACCGAGATCCTGATTGTATGGGCGAACAAGATTGATGGGCTATCGACACGTTCCTTTAATAGCTCGGATAATCTTCCTAATTGATTCCGTCCAACGGGTAGATTGGAGGAATTCTTTTGGTAAGTGCCAACGGGTATGATGGCATAAAAGAGTATATAAGGAAGACGTTCTAAGTTGTTGAGGTGTACGCGATAGAAGAATTCCAAAGTCTGAAGCTCCTTTTGTTTAGACAATTCCTTTGAGCGAATACTTGTATACAAAAGAGAGTCTATATTTGTGAGAAACCTTGAGGAGGTGTGATAGAACATCTACACTGTGGAATCAAGGCAAAGCTGTGCTGTAACTTCTCTTTTGATCATAGTGAAATCCAGCCGGTGGGCTGTCAGTGCGGAAGAGTGGACGTAGGCTTAGAATAAGCCGAACCACTATAAACCCCGTGTTCAATTTTCTCTTCCTTACTCTCTTTACTTTGATCGTACTTCATTTTCGTTAATCATAGTAAACTTCCTTTCTATCATTTGCCAAGAATCGCTTCCGTATCTCGATAAATTGTTTGTGCACCTATTCACCCCCTCTAGGTGCTTATACTAGCTATCTCAATTGGTATCAGAGCTCGTGTGCTCACTTTGTTTGAAGTATTTTACTTCAGAGTAAAAGATCCATGGCTAGTATGTTGGCTCCAGGGCTGGTAGAAGGGCAAAGCAACACAAGACCGCCTTACTTTGATGGAAAGGACTACAACATATGGAAAAACAAGATGAAGGCGTTCTTAAGATCAAAGGATCCTCTGGAATGGGACGTTGTAGAAAAAGGAATCGTTCCCAAATCTGCTCCTGTCTCAGAAAGAGGAAAAGACTCTGTTGAGTCTAGCGAAATGATTCAGGAAGAGATAATCAAGAGACAAGCTCTTGATGCAAAAGCAATTTATTCTTTATATTGTGCTTTATCACCTACTGAATATAACAGAATATCTTCTTGTGATACAGCCAAAGAAGTCTGGGATAGATTACACATTACCTATGAAGGAACCGATTGAGTGAAAGAGACAAGAATCAACATTCTTCTCGGTCAATACGAAGCCTTCAGAATGAAACCAGGAGAATCTATAACTGACATGTTTAGTCGTTTTACATATATCGTGAATGGTCTTGAAAATCAAGGCCAACCAATTTCTTATCCCATGAAAGTAAACAAGTTATTGCGTGGACTCTCCAAGGATTGGAATCACATAAAGACCTCAATCAGGGAGACCCAAAGAATCATGCCACTGTTTGTCGATGAGTTGGTTGGGACTCTTCAATCCTATGAAGTGGAACGAATCAATGAAGACGAAGACCCTAAAGGTAAGAAATCTATTGCATTAAAATCTAATGATGATTATGATGTAACAGATTTTGAAGACGACATGGATGATGAAGAACTTGCTCTTATGATAAGAAGATTTAGAAAGCTGAACGAAAAGGAAGAAGATTCAATGCAAAGAAACAAAGTTTTCAAAAGCAAATGCATCAAGTCTGAAGATGAAGAATCAAACAAAGATATAGTCTCTGCTTTGAATGTAAGAAAAATGGACACATCGACCCAACCGTCCTCTTCTAAGGAAGAAGAAAGGAAAAACTGAAAGATATCGAAAAGCTCTCAAAGCTGAAACCCGGAGTGATACGAGTGCGAAGATAGTGATGATGATTATGCCAACATATGTCTAATGGCACAATCGATTCGAATCAAACTCCGAGACTGATTCGTATTCGAAAGTGAATTCGAGGTAAGTAACTTCAAAAATCCCTACTAAAGTTTCAAAATACATTGATGAATTATGTTTTAGTCTTAAGACTTCTCTTAAAAGAATTTCCGAACTCAAAAAAAGAAAATTCTGCTTTAAAACAACAAGAGAATGCTTTGGAGGAAAAATTGAAATGCTTAGACCGAATGTTTCTTCTCTCAAAGAAAGTGAAAATAATCTTTTAAAAGAAAATGCATTCTTGAAAAATGATATTTCAAATATTTCCAAAAGATTTTCTTTAGGTTCTGAAAAACTGGAGAAAATACTTTCTGCTCAAAGACCTTATTTCAATAAATCTGGATTGGGAATGACCTTTGAAACCATTCATTTAATCGATTTTCCTAAAGTAAAAGAAAGAATCAAACAAAGACCCACAAGAAACGCTTACAAAAATCATTTTGAAAGGAACTTTGTAAAACCAAGAGGTCACAATGCTCTTAGATGTTCAAAATGCAATAGTGCATATCATTTTGAGAAAGAATGTCCTATGGTTTGGAGACACATCAATAAAGTCTGGCAAAACCGTAAATCGACTAACTCAAAAGGACCCAAGAAAATATGGGTACCAAAGAAAGCTTGAGTTTCTTTTTGAATGCGAGTCACTATCAAGAAAAAAAGTGAAATGGTATCTGGATAGTGGATGCTCTAGACACATGACAGAGATTCAAATTACTTCATAAAGCTCGTTCAAGTGAATGGTGGAAAAGTCTCATTTGGAGAAAACAGCAAAGGAAAAATAGTGGGATTTGGAACTGTAAAGATTGAGAACCTCACAATAAGCAATGTTTCTTTAGTTGAAGGGCTCAATTACAATGCCGCTCGCATCGCCGCTTTGTGATGTCGGTTTTAGAATCGACTTTCAAGAGGGTATTTGTTCGGGAACCGAAAGACTCTACTCGAGTCATTCATGGGTCGAAGACATGGGAATATCTACCTCTTGAACGTGAAACCAAATGAATCGCAATGTCTAATCTCAATCCAAGACGAAGCGAACTTATGGCACAAAAGCTTGGGCATATCAACATGAAGCGAGATAGCTAAAATCTCAGCAAAGAAGCTTGTTCGTGGTCTACCCAATTTATCATATCAAAAGTCCGATCTATGTACACCATGTATATTGGGAAAACAGGTAAGAAATTCCTTTAAACCAATAAATCAAGTTTCCACTAACCGTGTACTGCAGCTCTTGCACATGGATCTCTTCGGACCAACAAGAACGCAAAGCATTGGAGGTAAGAAATACTACCTAGTAATTGTGGATGATTACTCACGATTTACTTGGGTATATTTTTTAACAAGTAAGTCTGAAACTTTCTCTTACTTTGAAAAATTTGCTAAGAAGGTTCAAAATGAAAAGGGGTATGTCATTTCAAGTATAAAAACAGACCATGGAGGTGAATTTGAAAATCAAGACTTTGCAAAATTTTGTGATGAATCTGGTTTTCAACATTTGTTCTCCTCTCCATATACTCCAGAGCAAAACGGAGTCGTGGAAAGGAGAATAGATCTCTTCAAGAAATGGCTAGAACTCTTTTAATTGAAAGCAATATCTCTTTACGATTTTGGGCTGAAGTAGTTTCAACATCATGTTATATTATCAATAGAGTCTTTCTAAGACCTATTCTAGAAAAAACCCCCTATGAACTATTTAAAGAAAATAAGCCAATTGTTTCATATTTTCATGTTTTCGGATGTAAATGTTTCATATTGAAAAATGCAAATGATCCAGTTGGTAAGTTTGAAGAAAAGTCGGATGAAGGCATCTTCCTTGGATATTCAACCGCAAGTAAAAGCTTACGAGTCTACAACAAGAAGACTCAAACCGTGGAAGAATCAATGAATGTCAAATTCCAAGATTCCATTCAAAATGAATCCATTCGGACTCATCTTGAAGAGACTAAGTCTGCTCCAGACTCAACGAGTCTAAATCTCAAGAAGCAACTCAGATTTTGAAGGATCAACAACAAATAACCGTTGAAGATTCAAGTGAAGGAAGTGATCATCAATTAATCAGCAATCGGAAACATAAGTCCAGTCATCCCGGAGATCTTATTATTGGCGACATCAATGAAGGAATTCGCACAAGATCCAAAAGGCGAGAAGAGTCTAGTGACGTGGCTCTTATTTCTGAAATAGAACCCAAGAGCATAGAAGAAGCTTTATCGATAAAAGCTGGATTGAAGCTATGCAAGAAGAACTCGAGACAATTCAAAATTAATGATATTTGGGAATTAACTCCAAAACCGAAAGGTAAATCAGTTATTGGAGCTAAATGGGTTTTCAGAAACAAGATGGATGAGAAAGGTAAAGTTGTAAGAAACAAAGCAAGACTCGTGGCCAAAGGATACACACAAGAAGAAGGGATCGACTATGACGAGACTTATGCACCGGTAGCAAGGTTAGAAGCAATTCGTTTATTACTTGCATTTGCTTGTCATAAAAATTTCAAGTTATTTCAAATGGACGTCAAAAGTGCTTTCCTAAATGGATTCATCCATGAGGAAGTCTATGTGGAACAACCACCAGGGTTTGAAGACCCAAAGAAACTAGACTCAGTATTCAGACTCAAAAAGGCCTTATATGGCTTAAAGCAAGCACCTCGAGCTTGGTACGACAGATTAAGTAAGTTTTTAATTCAAAATGGATTTGTTAAAGGTAAAGTGGACACTACTCTTTTTATTAAAAAGAAAGCAAAAGTTTTCTGCTTGTTCAAATATATGTTGATGATATTATTTTTGGATCCTCTAATGAAAGTCTGCAAGAAATTTTCAAAGACTATGCGGGATGAATTTGAAATGAGCATGATGGGTGAGTTAACATTCTTTCTTGGACTTCAAATAAAACAATTGGAGGAAGGAACTTTTATTCATCAAGAAAAGTATGCAAATGATCTTGTCAAAAAGTTCGGTCTGAACAATTGCAAAAAGGCTGACATACCAATGTCAAGTTCCTTGAAGATAGACAAAGATGAAGAAGGGAAGAAAGTCGATCAACAGCTGTATAGGAGTATCATCGGATCTCTTCTTTATCTTACGCTTCTAGACGACATTTTGTTTAGTGTTTGCATTTGTGCCATTTCAATCGACCCAAAAGAATCTCATTTGAATGCTGCGAAGCGTATTATTAAATATGTTTCATCAACTTCAAGCATCGGTCTTTGGTATCCTAAGAAGGCAGACTTTAATCTTATGGGATATTCAGACGCAGATCTGGCCGGTTGCAGAGTTGATAGAAAGAGCACTTCGGGAACTTGCCGCTTGCTTGGAAGCGGGATAGTGTCTTGGTTTTCAAGGAAACAAAGCACTGTGGCTCTTTCAACAACAGAAGCAGAGTATGTAGCTCTTGGAAGTTGCTATTCGCAAATTCTATGGATAAAACAACAGCTAAGAGACTTTGAAATTGAAGACTCATGCACGGAGATTAATTGCGACAACACCAGCGCTATCAACCTCACCAAAAATCCAATTCTCCACTCAAGAGCAAAGCACATAGAGATTCGACATCACTTTATTAGAGACCATGTTCAAAATGGAGATGTTTCAATTCAATTTGTTGACTCAAAGACCAACTGGCGGACATATTCACAAAGCCTTTGGAGAAAAATCAATTTGAATCTATCCGTTCCAGACTCAACATTTTGAGGTATGAGGAAATCAAAGTCTAAAGACTTTCAGACTCAGATATACAAGACTTTATTTGTAAGATAGTCTTGGTACGATCGTCAGACTGTAAGTCTTTCTCTCTCTAATCTTATCTTGAAGAGGTACGATCGTCAGACCTTGTTTAAATTGTTGCTATATTTAATCGACGTAATTATTACATCGTTTCATTTTCAAAAAGGAAGTTATTTTTGAAATGACTATTTTTGCAGAAAAAGATAGTTATTTTGAAAAGGCATTTTTTTATTTCCTTTGTGACGGTTCGTGTATCTCTCTTTTTAACCGATCGTGCACTGTTGATTCCTCTTCACTTTACTCTCAAAAACCCTAGAAAGCATCGATCCTCCATTCCCGTTTGTCTTCTTTGTTTAATCTTCAAAAAGTTGTCATCTTTCTTGGGAAAGTCAAGCAAGGAATCTTCCAAAACCGAGAAAGATGTCATCTTCAAGAAAGTCTTCGAGAATCGCAAGCGGGGGACCACGACGAATGAGTGAGGGGCCTATGCACTTCGATCTTCAAGAAGAAGTGTTTCCAGAACAGAACCGAGCCCATAACATTCTCAGCAACGTCATTCTCCTCCATCTAGTCCTCAAGGCGTTGATCATCAACAACGGAAGAAATCATCGAGGATGCGCACTGTAAGAGTTCAAAAGCCCGTTTATATTTACAAGCTATATCGTGCCTTAAAAGGAACTCGTATTCCTTTGAACTATGTTGATGATTTTCTTAAAGACAAAGGATATGGGAACGAATATATCTTTCTGCGAAAAATGGAAAGTTTGGGAATTGCTCGTAAATGGGTGGCTGAGGAAACCCTTGCGAATATCCCAAGTGATCCTCGTAATCGGGGCCGAATCAGTAGATGGGAATGATGATGCCAAATTGTACAGCCAATTTCAACCGAAAATGGGTGTTGCGGTTGAAAATCAAGGAAAAATGGGAGATTTGTTCAGATCAAAGGAACAAAAGGATCTGTACTCAAAATTGCTGAAGCGTGGGGTAATAAACCCTAGGAGTGTGGATTTTGATTTTCTGGATGCTGTGAATGTGAACTTGAGGGAAAAGTTCAGTTATCTTCAACTTGAAAAGTTCCCGCGCTCCGGCTCTACAGAGGCCTATCTTTGGATTAACCGCATATTTCTATTCAAATCTTAGCTTTTTGGATGCGAATAGATTCTCTTTCAGCGTTAAAGACCAACACTATGTTGTGGATATGAATATGCTTTGGCGGATGTGTTAGGAGTTGAAAGAGGAAGATATCAACCAATCAAAGTTTCCATTGCTCGGGCCACACCGGAACCGGTGAAGGACGGAGAACAGATGAGAAGATCACCTACTTAAGGATGAGTGCATTCAACATCTTGCTTCACAAGATTGTGATTAATTGCCTCCGACCGAAATCAACTTCCAAGACCGATGTTTTAAGTTCGAGGCAAAGCCGATGTATGCCATCCTCTCGGGAAAAGGTTTTCTCTCCCTCACACTTTATGTTTCACATGTATAGAGCAGTGATGAAGGACAGAGGTCAACTCCATTACCCAAGCCTTGTTACGAAGTTATTTAGACATCTGAATATTCAGCCTCCGCAAATCTTTTGTTTTCGATCATGCGATCATATGGTGGTAGGACTGAAAATGGTGACCAAAATGCGTATGAAGGAACTGAGCAAGGAGTTGGAGAAATTCAAGGAGAAGACTCCTGCCAAAACTCATCAAATCTCTTCTGCAGCTAAAAGAAAAGGGAAGGAGCCCATGGTTGCTCCATCCAAGAGAAGAAGAGCTCTCCTCGTTGAGGATGAAGATGATGAGGAAGACATCACCATCTCTGCAATGGCTTTGAAGAATTTAAGTCGTCTGTTCCCGAGAAAGAATCGGAATAAATGACGAAAGAAGCGAGAGGAGAAGGAAGCGAGAGGAGAAGGAAGAAGAAGAAAGAGAAGCTGAAAAAGAAGCGAGAGGATGAAAGACTCAAGAAGAAAGAAGAGAAGAAGGAGAACCCGAGGAACACTATTCTCCACCCGTAGGCATGGAAACAGGGGAGATCAAGAGAAAGGAGGGAAGTCTTCATATCCTGATGCAAGTGAAGGAGTCAGTCGCTCACCTGCAGACCTAGAGGATGTTTATGCCTCTCAATTTCCAGAAGAAGGTCATGAAGTTTCATCGCCAAACCTATGAGATTATGCTGATCTACCATCGTCTGCATTTACTCCATCAGATCGGGCCGAAGCAAGTACTCAGATTGATAATGCAGCAGATTTTCGCAGAATCATGGATATTCTCTTAGAGATGCGAGGTCAAATTTATGCCTTGGGATGCGAGGTTCAAAACTTGCAGAATGCGGGTCAAGTTTCTTCATGTTCATTGAATGATAAGATCCAAGCCCTCTCTGTTCAGATTTAGGCCAATGCCAAGGGTGAGGAGATTGCACAACTGAAGGAAGACTTGAAAAGGCCGGAAGGCATCGTTCGCCTATGGAAGATTTCCGGCTTGTCCTCATTCCCAAGCAATCTTGACTTCATTCCATCTTCATCTCAACCTTTTTAATGCTGACAAAAAGGGGGAGAGATGCAAGATTTGAACAAACTTTCAATCGTTAAACTTTTAATCATGTGGTTTGTTGGACTATTTTGATTGTTGAACTCTGTTTGACTTTGTTTTGTGTTTGGATGAGAACTGAACTAGACTTGGACTTGACTGCTTCTATTAACTACTATTGATATCTTCTGGATGGCTTTATCGCATACTAGACTAACCTATTTTCTGTGGTTGCAGATTCTAGTGTTATTCATTTAGCCATTTATCTCTATAAGATATGCATATGTGTTTGAGAAATGTTTTGCAGGTCAAAGTTATCCAAATCTGCAGGAAAGTTTTGTCACTATAAAAAAGGGGGAGATTGTTGGAGAAATCTTCTTGAAGTGTTTTGAAGCTGACAAAACGTTTCCATCAGTCTAGTCTGAAGGCTTGCAGACTCTGCTATTTAAAGTCTGAAGACCTCCGGACAGCCAGACTCAAGACTCAAAGTCTATCCTCATTGATAGTCTCTAATCCGTTGAAGAAAGGTTATCTAGAACTGGATGTTTCGTTAAAGATTTAATCTTATCAACTGGAGAAGATCTCGTGGCTGGAAAAGACATAACGGAATCCTTTGATTAATCAAAGATTGACTCGATAATTGAAGATCCGGTGATTGCCTAAATATTGTTGGAAGGTTCTACTTATGGAAACCGAGATCCTGATTGTATGGGCGAACATGATTGATGGGCTATCGACACGTTCCTTTAATAGCTCGGATAATCTTCCTAATTGATTCCGTCCAACGGATAGATTGGAGGAATTCTTTTGGTAAGTGCCAACGGGTATGATGGCATAAAAGAGTATATAAGGAAGACGTTCTAAGTTGTTGAGGTGTACGCGATAGAAGAATTCCAAAGTCTGAAGCTCCTTTTTGTTTAGACAATTCCTTTGAGCGAATACTTGTATACAAAAGAGAGTCTATATTTGTGAGAAACCTTGAGGAGGTGTGATAGAACATCTACACTGTGGAATCAAGGCAAAGCTATGCTGTAACTTCTCTTTTGATCATAGTGAAATCCAGCCAGTGGGCTATCAGTGCGGAAGAGTGGACGTAGGCTTGGAATAAGCCGAACCACTATAAACCCTGTGTTCAATTTTCTCTTCCTTACTCTCTTTACTTTGATCGTACTTCATTTTCGTTAATCATAGTAAACTTCCTTTCTATCATTTGCCAAGAATCGCTTCCGTATCTCGATAAATTGTTTGTGCACCTATTCACCCTCCTCTAGGTGCTTATACTAGCTATCTCAGAGGTACCCTATAAGGTAGGTCCTCTTCGACCCAGACTGTGGTTTCTATCAACTCATAGACCTAGTGGTTTCCGAGATTGGGGTAACTAAAAACCTGTTTGGTAACCCTCATGGGCTACCCAAAACATTCAGGAGGAGCAATCATCTACGAACCTAAAAAAGTTGAGCCCACAACGGGGTGAAACAATATCTCAGCAAGTTCACCCCCTAAACTCTAACTAGAAAAGAAATACGCTTAGAGGCAGCTATACATACAAGTCAGAAGACGTACCTTGCCTTAGTTCCCTCCTACACATCAGCACAATTTATAAATCTCAACCAATCAATCATTCAGTACCAACGATCATTCAATCCAACGATCATTTGATCCAATTAATACCATTTACCAATTCAATACTATCTATCCAATACCGTCAACACAGACCATGCTCACACAAGCTGAAATGGATAGATAGTAGCTCGCACAAGCTGATATAAATAAATAGTAGCTTGCACAAGCTAATATACGGATCGTTACTCTCACAAGCTGATAAACGATCAATGCTCACACAAGCTGATAAGGTATATTGCTCTTATAAGCTGACATATCTAGCTCTTATAGGCTGATATAGTATACTGCTCTCACAAGCTGACGTATCATAATGCTCACACAAGCTGAACCACGATGAATCAATCCCGGCCAAGGATCTTGTGCTTTGCACACCAATTCCTCAATTAAACAACGAACTTGGCCTAATTTTATTGTGTTAAAATATATCCGATAAAAATAATCGTGTGTGGGTACATGGTTAGTCTGAACCAAAAATACAATATATTTCTTTTAAAAAATCCCAATATTTATATAATGTCTAAAAAGATTTTCGGCATTAAAAACTAACGCTCAGTATTTTCGATTAAATACCAAAATTACTCAATTTTGGGATAAATATCCAAAATTACAATCATCACTCGATTTGCACAAAATAGTACTCAATTAAATAAACGAATCACACTATTGCAATCAACACAAAATTCCAGTCACCGGCTATTGCAGTCTAATTTCCGAAAAATAATAAATAATTAAATAAATACCAAAATTAATTAATAAATGCAATTAATTACCGAAAATAGAAACTTAGGCTGGAAACACCTAATTAAATACCGAAACGGGCCCAGAAAATTTCCAAACCAATTTAGATAAATAATACAGCTTATCTAGTATCTAATTATGCTACTCTAACCGCATAATATGCATAAACGAATAATTAAATTGTTAATTCGTTCTAACTAACCACCTAAACCAAGCTTAACCTAAACTAATAAACCCTTAAGCATTATTAACTCCCTAAACAGAGTTTAGCGAGTAAACTCACCGATTTTGTGATCCAATGAGTCCACGATGACGGTAACATGAAGACGGGCAACAAACTACCGTGCAGTGACACCAAACGGGGCCGGGATGAGCCTTAAAATGTGCCTTGAAGCCCATGGATCCTTGCTAGGCTTCGGCTTTGGTTGCTTGGTTGAGAGGGTTGAACCGAAGTTGGAATGACCAAGGCGGGCTGGCAGAGGCTGCTGCGGGTGGTGGCGATGCTCGACGGCGACTTGACGGTGATGGGGACAGCTTACGCGGCTGGATGGAGGTTCGATGGTGGCCTAGGGATCGCAAGGCATGGCGAGACGGCGTGGCAAGGGTGCGGGCTGGTGGAGCGACGCACGACTTTAGGCGGACGTGCGACAGCTTGGAGAGGGAGTTGGCTGGCTGCTCTGCAATTTTTAGAGCTCAAAGTGGTCTTTAATGGGGAAAGCAGCTTTGCTCAAGAAGAAAGGGGATAGCAGCAACTTGGAGGGCCCCTCTTGGCTTCCATTCTATCCTCTTGTCTCTTGGCAAGGTCCCACCAACCCTTGGCTGTCATCGATGGCTCTTTGGCAACCCACAATCTTCCCAAGCAAGCCAATAAAGTAGTCCAAAGATGGCACACCATGGGGGCTACGAATTTTGGTCACATTTCCCCAAATCCACTTGAAATTTTCTCCAATTGAACTTAAATCGGTCCCCATAAATTCCACCAAGGTGTCCTCAACCAAATTGATACTTTTTCTTGCCAATAGAACCAACTTGCATCCCAAAAATGCGATAAAAAATAGTCCATTGAATTTCCCCCGGTAAAAAACGGCCCTACTTTGAATTTTCGCCAAAAATCTTAGTTTGTAGAAAAAAATCTTCGGAGGATGAGTCGACGTTCCTAAAATGACTCATAACATGACAGAACTTTCAATTTCTAAAATTGGGTTCAAAATTGCGGTTAATTTCAATCTAGCGCGATTTTAGCGTGACCTAACCTATTAGGTAGCTTTTAGAAATTTTTAGCGCATTTGACCCGTGGTCGATTATTTTCAAGTTACAATGTACATCTTCGATACATTGGCGACTCTCAGTTGTTGTGAAAATCTCAAGGTCTCAAATACGGACATATGGTATAAAAATGACAGAAAAATCGGTTTAATGCCGATCGATAGAATCACCCACACACTAATCACATACTTCTGTTGAATCGACCTATCTCTGGTCTTTAATCAATTTTGACAGTGTCGTAATGACTCTTGCAAATTTGCACGGTCGAGTAGCCGATTCCTAGTCGAATTCTCAAGTCTATTGCGTTAAATTCCCTTAACGGCTTCACCTGATAGACTAGTTATCCCGTGAGTGATCAATTCAGGAAAAAGAACTATAGGCACGTCGATGAAAAGCCCAACTTATTCAATCGAAGATAGAACTTGAATTTCAGGATGTCATAGAAGTTGTTTCATTCTAAGGAGCATAAAATGGTTTTTGCCTAGATGTTGAACAAAGGGGTGATAAACCCTCGAACAGTTGATTTCGATTTCTTGGATTTGAACAAGGTTGACTTAAGGGAAAAGTTGGTTGCTTTTCAACTTGAAAATTTTTGTGTAGAAACGGCTGTTGCTTATCCAAAATTGACTACTTACTTCTACTCAAATCTATCTTTTCTTGACCAAAATTGCATTCAGTTGACTGTTTGTGATAAAGCATTTGTTGTAAATGTTGACATTTTGGCCGACATTCTAGAAGTGGAAAGATGTGGTTTTCAATCAATCAACATCTCCATTGGTCAAGCCACTAGATTCTTGGTAAAAGACAAATTGCCAATTGGAGGTATCACTTACTCTTGATTGCCAGCCTCCAACATTTTGCTGCACAAAATTGTTATCAACTGCATCAGACCCAAGGTAGCCTCCAAAACTGATGTCTCCAAATTTGAGGCACAAATCATGTCAAGAAGGCATGAATGAGTATTTAAGGTGGCCACTCCAGTTGTTTGATAGAGTGCGTGAAAGAAGAATTCCAAAATCTGAAGTTTTCCATTTATTTGTTATTCCTTACATTGTGCTCAAATTTGTACTCAAAAGAGAGTGAGACTTATACTGTACTTCGTGAGAGCAGTAGAGATTCTTCACTGAGAAGTCGAGATCGCAAGATTGTAAATTCTCTTTTGATTCATAGTGGAATCTAGTTGAAAGGCTGTTAGCGTGGGGGAGTGGATGTAGGCTTAATCTAAGCCGAACTACTATAAACCTTGTATTCATTTTCCTCTTCCCTGAACTCCTTTTAAATTATTTGGTGTGATATACTTCTGCGTTTTAAAATAGCTACAAAGTTTGATTCCCTCTGCAAAGTCTGTAGTTAACTAGACTTAGGTTAAAAGTAAAGTTTTTCATTACATTTCGCAAGATTTGTTTTCACACCTATTCACTCCCCTCTAGGTGTTCTTACTAACCCTTTTAGTGACCTTTGAATGTTACAATCACTCTATCTTGATAAAGGGACCCTCTCCTAGGATTAAAATAAAGGTAATTAAAGTCTGTGTTAGCCTTCATAGCTTCCCAAGATGCAAGGAGACTCGTAGTTATTGTGCCGTTGAAATTGTTTGAAGACAAGTCAATGATTTGAAGCTTCTGCCAGATATAGGGACCATATGGACATTCAATTTCCCCATGCAATTTGTTAGATTGTAAAACAAGGATGCGGAGACTCGACATAGCCTTGAAATGGCATGGAAATGTCCCGTCTATTTGATTGTCCTTGATGTTGACAACCTCCAACATTGTGCAATTTGCCAACAATAACGAAATTTGTCCCTGCATCAAATTCTCACTAATATCCAATGTTTTCAGATTGCATGTTGGTAAGATGTTACGTGGAATATCACCACTCAACTGGTTATTTCTTAGATTCAATACCTTGAGGGATGCCATCATTAAACAATCAGGAATAGTTCCACTCAAATGGTTATGTGACAAGTCAAGCACATCAAGATTAGCTTTGCAAATTGACTGCGGGATGGACCCATGAATATTCTTCGAAAGGGAGAAGAGCAATGGGAGTGATAATAGGAGTCGCCAATGTTATCTAGAATAACATAAGTGACATTGTTTCTTGAAAAATTTAAGCAGTCAACCTGTAACAGCATGGGTAGTAGATTTCCTCGGAGCATGTTTGAATGGAGGTCGACGACACGAGCAAAAGTAAGATTAAGATTGTGCGGTGGTGTTTTGGAATCTTCAAAGAAATTAGAGGAAAGATTGAGAACTTGAAGTTGTTCCACTGTCCTTATCCATCTCGGTATTTCCCCTCGAATATTATTGTGGGACAGGTCGTGGGATTCCAAATTGGAGTAGTTAGCCAAAAACTGAGGCACGGTCCACAACTGGCAAGAAGCCAACTTTAATGAAGAGAATTTAGGGAAAGAGGATGCAGCAATAGCAACAGGCACCATAGCGTTAATGGACAAGCCACTGTACGATAGATCAAGATAAGTTAAATTTCCTAATCCCTAAAGCGCATCGATATTCATTGAGCCACTGAAATTATTGTAAGAAAGTGAGAGGTACCGAAGTTGTTGCAATTTGAATATGGATGCTAGTATTGACCCTTGCAACGGGCTGCTTTCCAATTTAAGCATGCCCAGTTGATTCGAAGAGACATTTGAATGTATGATAAGCTGACCATTAAATCTATTGCATGAAAGGAATATCATCTTAAGTTAGGGAAGTGTAAACAGAGCTAGGGGAATGTCACCTTCCAATGAATTGCCTTGCAGCTTCAAAAATTCAAGATTCATAAGGTCTTCCCAGCTAATGGAGGTGATACGACCCCTTAAAGCGCTATGAGATATTTATTTTAGAAAGATTTTTGGATGCACCAAATGGTGGAACTGAACCAGTAAGACTATTATAAGCCAAGTTCAAATAAGTCAGCTTCGATAGGTTCTTCATTGAGCTCGGGATTGACCCACTCAAACTGCAACGCTGTAGGTCTAACCACGACAATTTCCTTAGATTACCTATTGAATCGGGTATCCTCCCTGAGATATTGGTTTCATACATGACTAGAGTCTCAAGAGAACTATCCTCTAGAAAATCGGGCAAAGAACCCTGTAGGAATTCGTTGAATGATAGGATAAGAGTCTAAAGTGTTTGTACTTGGCGGACTTTTTGAGGAAATTCTCCTTGCAAGCCACAATCATATAGGTTTAGTGTTTTCAAGCTAGAGAAATTTGCTAAGAAACTAGGAACTGTGGTGGACAAGTTGTTACCTTCGAGTTGAATGACCGATGGGTTAGCAAGACTTATAAGAGAAGCGTCAATAGGACCATACAGAGAACAGTAAAGCATGCTCAGTACCTCAAGTTTTGGAACTGAAGAAGACAACATGTCGCACCACTCACTTCCCTTAGCAAACACATTGACCCTATCAAGATACAACTCCCTTAACTCCCCCAAATCCCCAATCAGCGACCTCAAATTGGGCTTCTCAAGTTTTAGTGAAGCCTAACTAAGATCAAGAGTACGTAGCTTCGTCAAGCCTGATAACTCTGCAGGAATCTACCTGGCGAATCCAACTAAGGACAAGTTGAGATGTTCCAAGCGACTGAGATTTGCGAGGCCCAACGGAATTGCTATGGAGTTGAAATCGTTGAAAGCCAAGTTCAAGCTTCAAAGGAACACAAGCCTGGAGAGACTTGACGAACCATTGATTCCGCCAGAGATTGACTCGTTGCTCAAATCGAGACCCACAACGAGGCCATCCTCGCACGTCACACCACTCCATGAATCGGCACTTCGGTCCCACTGCACTAGCTTGGAAGACTCGAAGGCGTTGAAGATGGGGTTATTTCTCAGCTTGAGCAAGAGCGATCTCTGGTCGATGCCAAGACACTAGGCTGAAGTTGAAGCCCTAGCTTTGTCGGAGAAGATGGAGATCGTGGATATAGCAAGAAGAAGCCATGAAACGATCGAGCCGTTCATTGGAAGAGGTGTAAGAAGGGTGTGGGAAGAGGGAGCAGGGAAGAGGGAATCGACCGAAAATAAGAGGACACTTGGGAGTGGAGGAGTCGTCCTACTTTAAGTGCATTCTAGGGTCAATTTTGGGATATCAATAGTTGCCAAATTTGACTTATAACACTTTCAAAAATTCCTAGTAAAAATCGGCGACATTGCGCAACAAAGTGACATTCTTTTTTATCCTAATTTTCCAATCGAAACAAAAGACCATATTTATGTTTTCTAGGAAAAAAGGAAAAACAAAAGAAATTTGCCTAAGATATTGAAATTAGAACATGACATCCCTTGAAAATGCTTTTGGCTCACCTTATTTAAGATCATAAAACCAATGACATCATGTGATCAATGTTGTCTTTGTACGTGAACAATAACCATGTAGAGATTAGTTAAAAGCAAACTTTATAGATATTATATCCGACTATTTATTAAATATGTAGATTCAAGAAAATAAATAATATGATTTATTTATATTTGAGTTTTATTTGTAAAATTTTATAAGATTGTGAAAGAAGCAAATATATATAAACTCTACAATCATATCAACTTTAGGATTTCACCTTTCATATACGACATAATAATTGATTTGTATGCACATGAAAAACATTGAACTTATTCCAGTCAAGCCTCGGACAAATTACACGCAATAAACTTTAGTTGACTTAACTACAGAATGCCAAATTATCGTTGTGGTGGTGGTCCATCCCCCCCTACAACATGATAATTGACTATATTGGGTCAAGTAAAAACAAACTCTCGTCTTGTCGAGTTCCTCTCTATCTGCCGGATAGAGCTCTTCTTCGTTCATCCTTTTCTGCAATCTTCAGTTGCTTCCTATTGCCATGCGAATGGCAATCCTTCATCATCTCCTCCTTTTCTTGTCCTACATTGGCCTAATTCGTTAACCCATTCATTCATTATCGTCATTCTTCCACGCCAGCGGGTGTCTGTTCTTTCCCTTCGGATTTTCCCTATTTCTCCATCTGCATGTCGATAATTTTGATGCTACCGACCTTCATCCGTTAAGTCGACCCACCCTTTCATCGATGGCTACTGAAGATGATCCTGATGCATCTCGGATCGCTGCACTTTGTCAAAAACTGGGCCGATTAAACACAGAAAAAGCAATCGAAGAGTGGCAAGTTGAACCTACACCTGGTGCAGTTGAGGAATGCAAGCTACTGTTAATTGGTAAAGTCCCCTCCAACCTTTCCTTTAATTTCCCAGCTTTTCAGTCGGTCTTGAAGAGGGCATGGAGGTCGGACCAAGCGGAAATCATATAGAGAGAAGCGGGAATTTATTTAGCCAAATTCAAGTCTCAAGCTGAAAAACAGAGAATTCTCGACACAGGACCTTGGCAATTCTTAGGACATCTTATAAATTTTAAACCATGGGTAGCCAACACTCCTCTGCACTACTATGACTTCTACATGTGCATTTTGGGTTCAGGTAATTGGGTTACCTTTGGAATGTTGTACTGATGATATGATCTGCAAGGCTGTTAGTACGGTAGGCTCTGTTCTGCAAGTTAAATATGATTTTGCCACTGGTTCCGCCCTGAAAGCTTGCCGCGCTCGAGTTGAGTTGGATTTATCTGCACCCTTGAAGGTAGGTCGACTAATTAAATTCAGAAATCAAACTCTGTGGTTGGATTTTCGGTACGAAAGGTTACCTCATTACTGTTATTCTTGTGGACGACTGGGCCATTATACTGATTCTTGCCCCTCCATCCCTTTTGAGGAGAACATGATCACAGATGCTGATAAAACTCCTTATGGTCCATGGTTAAAAGCTGAAGTTCAGAAGTACAGCCCTTACTGGGCAGTGTTACTATGGCCAATCAATTATGGAGGGGGAGAGAGAGGAAACCATACCTGAAACTCCTCCCACTGAGATTCGCCCTATTCCTCTTCTTCTACCTCCCATTCCTATTACAATCTCCTCTCCACAGAAAACTACTCCAATCGCACCACAGACCAGAACTGACACTTCTAGCATCACTCCTTCAGTGCAACACACTTTAACCACCGCTTTAATTCCAGCTACAGAGAAGCTGAAAGGAGTGCAATGGCCAACATCAACTCATCGAGGCTAAAAAGGCAAAACTATTCGACCGAAAAGTAAGATAAGTCCCGCTAAGAAACCCAGGCGCTTTAATCCCTATGACTTACCAGGAGGGCATTCGGGACTCGATGATGACTCTTTCTTGTTGGACACGCCAATTATGGAGGCGTCTTAAGATGTTTTACGGGCAACGGTGGCTGGCCCTAAACTTGATCACCAAATCGCGATGAAAATTATAAGTTGGAACCGGGGGTTTGGGCAATCCCACGACAGTCCTATCCTTAAAAGCCCTTTTGGCAAAGGAAAAGCCTGACCTGTTATTTTTGATGGAGACGAAAAATGTTGATGAGGTCCTCATTCGCTTGAAAAGGTCTTCCGGTTTTTTGCATCATAGGCTGGTTAGCCCTATTGGATCTGCGGGTGGCTTAGCTCTTTTTTGGAATGCAGGGCTCACTCTGTCAGACTTCTCCTCCTCTCCGCATTTTTTAGATTTTACTTGTCTAGATATCTCTGATGCCAGATCTATGCGGATTACTTGTATTCATGCACCTGCAGTTTTTCATGACCGTCAGTATCTTTGGCAAACCTTGCGTCATTTTAGTAGCTTCAATGTCTTACCTTGGGTGTGCTTTGGCAACTTTAATGAAATTCTACACCAATGGGAGAAAATGGTCTCTCGGCTAGCGGACTCTTACTGCCTTTCTTTTTTTCGAGAGGTCCTCAATGATTGCAGTTTGTTGGATCTGCCTTCTCATGGTTGTGTTTACACGTGGTCCAATAATAGAGATGGGGAAGCTTTGGTGAAGGATCACTTGGATCGAGCTATCTACAATGCTGAATGGCGTGTTTCTTACCCGAATGCTCAAGTGTTAGCTCTCCCTGCAGTAGGATCAGATCACGGCCCACTTGTTATTTATACAAAACCCTGTTTGAGTTGACGAAAGAGACACTTTACCTTTGAAGCTTTCTGGAACCAGGATCCCGGATGTCAATCAGTCGTTAAAACCTCCTGGCACTCAGTCTCGAGAAGGGACTCTCCTCTCTCAGTCAAGCTTCGTGCAGTTGTTACAGCTTTGTCCACTTGGAGTCGCCAAATTTTCTCCCATAACAGGCAACAAGCCATGGAATTAGAACACCAGTTACAAATTTTATCAAATCAGCAACCTACTTTACTGAATCAATCTCAGCAACAGAGGATTAAAACAGAACTTCAACAAGCATGGCAAAGGGAAGAGCAATATTGGGCGATGCGATCTAGGATAAACTGGTTACAGTGGGGAGACCGTAACACCAAGTTTTTTCATGCTACCACCCTTCAAAGAAGGCAACGCAATCAAATTACTATCTTGAGGGATGAAAATCAGCAATGGGTTAGGGATCTTGGACTCATCAAAGTAATGACTACCACCTATTACTCACAGCTTTATACAACTTCAGGGCCTAGACCTTACGCACAGATTTTAGAACAATGCCCACAGATGGTTGATGCAGATATGAATGCAGCTCTCCTCGCTCAACCCACTCTTGAAGAAGTTCAAGTTGCTACTTTTCAACTAGGTGCTTCAAAGGCACTAGGCCTGAACGATTTAAATGGATTATTTTATCAATCGCATTGGGAAATTATTAAAGTGGACATTCACAGAGCAGTGCAGCAATTCTTTACTTCTGGCACATTACCTCTATCTCTAAACAGAACTGCTATAACCTTAATCCCCAAAACCCCAAACCCAGAAAGCTTGGATCAGTATCGTCCTATTAGCTTATGCAACTATGCCTACAAAATTTTCTCTAAAGTGCTGGCTAATTGATTGAAACCCCTGCTGCCTATGCTAATTACCAAGGAACAGAGCACCTTTGTTGCTGGCAGACAGATTCAGGACAATGTTCTAATTGTACAAGAAGTCATTCATCAGCTTAAGACAAGGCAAAGAAGGCGTCATTTTAAAGCAATTCTCAAGTTAGATATGCAGAAAGCTTATGACCGTGTTGAATGAGACTTTCTCCGAGATTATTTACTTCGATTGGGATTTCATTCTCATTGGGTCCATCTAATCATGCAGTGCATTTCCACGCCATCTTTCTCTATCAAAATGAATGGGGAGTATTCACCGAGTTTTCACCCAACTCGTGGGCTGAGGCAGGGAGATCCTTTATCCCCTTACTTGTTTATCATAATTGCAAATCTCTTATCCTTCCTAATAAGAAATGCTATGAATATGGGCTCTCTCAAAGGCATCAAGCTGAATCAATGGTGTCCTACTTTATTGCATCTCTTTTTCGCTGATGATGCTATGTTCTTTCTTGATGGTACCTTGATGGAGTGTCAGAACCTTTCTAATATTCTAAACCAGTATTGGTTGGCATTAGGACAAACTATCAATCGCAATAAATCTGGAGTTTTCTTTAGTCCCTCTTGCCCTATCTCTCTTCAGGAAAATTTAGCTGCTGAATTACGTGTACCCGTTTTACAGCGTTGTGGGAAGTATCTAGGGATACCAACTGACCGGGGAAGATCTAAAAGAGATATGTTTTCTTGGCTGTTGAGCAGAGTTCAATCGAAACTAGAAGGATGGAAGGAAAAACTAATTTCCAAGGGTGGGAAAGAAGTTCTATTAAAGACGGTTATTCAATCTATCCCATAATATGCCATGTCTGTGTTTAAGATCCCTATCTCATTATGTAAAGTTATTGAGAAAAGAATGGCAAAATTCTGGTGGAATAATGATACAAGCAGATCTGGAGTGCATTGGCAGAGTTGGAAAAATCTACGAAAGCGAAAAGATTTAGGTGCATTGGGTTTCAGGATTTGGTGAGTTTTAATTAGGCCATGCTCGGTAAGCAGGCATGGCGTCTAATGCATCGGCCATTATCTTTATGGAGCAAGTTTTCTAGGGGCTTATATTTCCATTCTTCCACTTTTTTAAAAGCTAACAAGGGCACTCGCCCATCATGGGGCTGGCATAGCTTATTATGTGGAAGGAATGCAATTTTACCACAAATTAGTTGGTCTGTGGGAGATGAAACATGCATAAACATAAGAGAAGACATATGGCTCCCTATGGGAATTCTCGGTGGACCTAAAGCCCCTAAAGAACCTACACTAGTAGCTGATCTTATTGACCAGACTACCAGTTCATGGAAGATTGAGTTATTATACAGATTTTTCGACATGCCAATCATTCAACAGTTCACAGACATCCAACTCAGGCCTAACTTTACTTCAGATGCACTTATATGGACAGCAACCAAACAAGGAACATTCACGGTCAAATCAGCATATCATGCACTCACTCAGACACAATCCGGTATCTCAACTTCAAATGCCTCAACATCATACCAAATTCCTACCTGGTTATGGTGCACCATCTGGAAGATGCCTGCTGCACCCAAAATCCGAGTATTCCTCTGGTCCATCTGTAGCAATGCCTTGGCGACGAGAGAAAACCTGTATCGACGACACATATTCGACAGTCCTTGCTGCACATTATGTAAAAGTAAGTCTCCAGAAACTTTAGAGCATTTATTCTTACTCTGTTCGTGGACTCAACAGGTGTGGAATCATTCCCAGATCGGGGTTTCAGTCCTTCTAATTAACATTCAGCGTCTGGACTCGTGGATCGTTTCCACGATTGGGGAAGGGAATCGATTACCTCGGCTGGCCTTTATTTCTCATATTCTGTGGCAGATCTGGCGCGCTCGGAATGCCTTCGTCTTCCGAAGTACTTATCCCAATCCAACTCAGGTTGTAGAAGCGGCACTGACTCACGCTCAAGCAGATCGATTATCTTCAGATCCCTATATACATAAAAAGAGTTTGGTCACAAACAGATCCCATTTATGGCGTCCCCCAGATCTCGGGGTTTTGAAAGTTAACATTGATGGATCCTTTCATCAGGGTAGTAACCATAGAACGATAGCTTGTATTTGTAGGGATCATCAAGGCCGACTTACTGATGGCTTTTCCTTAGGGGTTGTGGCCGTCTCCGCTCTTCAGGTTGAGATCCAAGCCTTATCTTTCTCGCTCCGCCATCTTCTGCAACAAGGGCTTCAAATTGCAACAATCGTCGTTGAATAAGACAATCTCACTTTGGTGGAAACTTTAAATCACCGAACACAGCCGCCATGGAGGGATCGCTCTCTCTTCGTAGAGGCTGCCTTCCTGCTAACCCTATTTCCCAACCTTACGCTAGGGTTCTGCCGAAGAGAAGCGAACACTGTCGCTGACTGGGCTTGCAAGACCCATAATAGCAATAGCTTGACTTGTAATTGGGCCCTTCATTCACCCCCTCCTCTCTTGAATCTGTTATGTGCGGATGCTATTGCCGCGGGCTGTATGGGTTATTCCAACTAATGCTATGTGGGTTTCTGTTCAAAAAAAAAAAAAAAAACACATGAAAAACATTGAACTTACTCAAGTCAAGCGTCAGACCAAAGTGCTCGCAATAGCTTTTAGTTGACTTGATTGACTAGATAATGTAAAATTATCGTAGGCGTGGTGGTCCACAAGCCGCCCCCCGGGGGGGTTCGCAAATTTTTAAAATCCCATTTTTGAATAAAACATAATTTTGTCTCTGATAGATGCGAAATATTAGTGGTAAATTTGAAATATCGATGATAACAAACCTAATAGCAAATTATCACTTGTTTTTTCATTCTACAAGCGACTAAGTAAATGTTTGTAAGTGACCAACAAAATTAAAGCTTTATCATTCACGAATTCAGCAGTAAATTGCCACTTATTTCTACAAGTAGGTGCAAGATTTTTTGTAGATTGTCAATTGAAATAACATTTCTACCATCCACAAAACCCAATATTAGTTACCACTTATTTTTTAAATTTTAGATTTTACTAGTAGACGCGTAAGTAACTATTTGTATGTTACCAATTATATATATTGCAATAAGGCACGTAACTGTTTTTTTTTTTTTGGTAAAGGTAATGGATATATAGCTAAAGACAAATACAAAGCGGCACCAAAGACTTACACTCTAACTACAGTAAGTAGAAAGAGTGGAAGGGAGCCGAAGAAAGAGCCAAAGGCAAAGAGAAACAAAAACAAGAAAAACAAAAAACGACCAACACAGTCACTAAACAGAATTCACGACAGCCAACACGAAACCTAGGCAATTCAAAAAATGAAGAGACCAAGAACGGAGAGCTGAAGTAACTTGAAGCAGGAACGCGATCCAAGCAACAACCTATAGAGTCGAAGTACGGCCTGAGAAAATGGAGGGATGAAAGCCCCAGTTCCTCTGAAGACGCCTATTTCTCGGGATATCTGGAACATTTGAGAAGGTAAGCGCTTTCTCCTTTACAACTTTGATCAGGTGATTTTTCAAGGCAGAGACGATCAAGGCTTCCCCACGGAAAATAATATCATTCCTTTTTTTCCAAATCAAGTAACATAAGGCAGCAAAAGAAAATCTAGCAATACAGTAGAAGAACCCTTTACCGGATAAGAATTTAATAGCCCAAGATAGGTTATCCACCCACAGTCTCGCTCGCCAAGGTAAGTTACACCTTGTCGCCCAAAAAGAAAGCAAGAGAAGCCGAGACATGGCAATAAAAAAATAGGTGATTGATGGAATCCGGAACTTCATTGCATAACGCACAAGTGCAAAAGTCGATTCTTCCATGAGAGAGAAAGAGCTCCTGGGTAGGCAATCCGTTCCTCGTAATCAACCACAAATTAAACTGGAATCTAGGAGCAATATCAGAGTTCCAGATAAGAGAAGCCCAAGGCACTCGATTTTTTCCTGTTCTGATGCAATCCCATGCAGAAGCCACCGAGAAGGATCCGGAGGGATCCCGACTCCAAAAGAAACGATCCGGAGTAGAGGATGAAACCGGAATGGAGAATCCCAAGCTTTGAAGGAAAAGCCTGAAGGAATCGCCCATAGGAGATAGAAGATCCGCGACTACTGCATTCTTTGGAAGACCAGATGTTTCAATAAGAGGAAGAGGAATAAGCTGATCAAGAGGGCCCTCCGAAAGCCAGCGATCAAACCATAAGGAAGTCGAAAGGCCATTTCCAATTTTCTAGAGAAATAATGGCCTAAACTCCGCTCTTAGAAGTAAGATTTTTTTCCAAGCCCAAGAGCAAACAGAAGGTGAGGAAGAGATCCAAAAGTTGTCCCTTTTTAAGAAAGTGGAGTGAATCCAACGACACCATAAGGATTCTTTGTCTGTGAAAAGAATCCAAATGTATTTAAGCATCGCTGATTTGTTACAATCTTTCAACTTACGAATACCCAATCCTCCTTCATTTTTAGGAAGGCACACTTCATCCCATGCAACCTTAGCCCCGCCTCTGCCAAGAGTGGCGCCTTTCCATAGAAATTGTCTCAAGATTTTCTCAATACTGTTTAGGACCGAAACCGGCAAAGTAAAGACACTGGACCAATACGCTTGAATAGAATGTAGGACTGACCTTATAAGTTGTAGCCTACCCGCAAAAGAGAGGAAGCGTTGAGTCCATGACGGGCCCTGGCAGTAATCCGAACAATCAAGGCCACGCAATCTGCTTTCCCAAGTCTGGAGGAGATGATCGGTACACCTAAGTATTTCACTGGGAGCTTTCCTTCTTGAAACCCAAATGCCATAAGAATATAGTTGCGCAGCGAAGGAGCCCCACCCGATAAAAAGATTTCGCTTTTGTTCTTATTCGGAAGGAGCCCAGTCCAAGAAGAAAATAGATCGAGGCCCTTTTTCAGAAGAGTAATGGAAGGCCAGTCTGCCTGACTGAAGAGGAATACATCATCAGCAAAAAAGAGATGAGAAAGACGGACTGGTTTACATCTCCATAATACTTAAACTCCCTCCGAGCAGTATTTGCATTCAATATTCTAGAGAAAACCTCCTTTACAAGTGTGAAGAGGTAGGGGACATCGGATCACCCCGCGAAGCCCCCTCCCACCCGAAAGAAGCCATGCAGTTCTCCATTAATAGAAATAAAGTATTTCAGGGTCCGAACACAAACCATAATGGGTTGAGTAAGAGGTTCAGGAAAGCCAAATGCCAACAAAGTAGTTTGAAGAAAGTCCCAATCAACAGTATCGAAGGCTTTCTGAAAATCAACCTTTATTGCACACTTGGGAGTATAAGGTTCTAGATGAAAGCCAGCAAATAGCTCTTGCGCCATCAGTATATTATCCCTAATCCTTCTCCCTTTAACAAATGCATTCCGGAAGAATCAACCAAATCGTTCAAGACAGAATGACTAGGCGATTAGCCAAGATTTTTGTGATGAGCTTGTAAATAGTATTACAGCAAGCGATAGGTCGGAAATCAGTCACAACACAAGCATTAGGCACTTTAGGTACCAAGGCAAGAATGATATTATTTACCTCTCTCAAAAGACGGCCTGAAGAGAAGAAATCAGAGACCGCCGCCGTCACCAACGGGCCAACAGTCCCCCAGCAAGTCTTAAAGAACTCAACAGTAAAGCCGTCAGGACCCGGGGCTTTTCCTTTCGCGAGAGAAAAGAGCGTATCTTTAATTTCAGATTCTAAGACCGGTCTAGAAAGGGAGAATACCTGATCAACCGACAGAGGTCTTCGAATGAACTCTTTAACGTCCTGCAATGAAGGCTTGGATAGCATCGTTTGAGGAGATAGGAGATCATCGAAGAAAGAGACAAAAACACCGTGGAACCGCTAAAGGGTCACTCAATCAAAGCACCCGAAGAATCCTTAACTGAGAGGATTCTATTCCTGAGCTGCCTTCTCTTGACGGAATTATGAAAAAATTTAGTATTTCAATCACCTTCCTTGAGCCAGCGGATTCTTGATTTCTGCCTGTAAAAAGATTCCTCATCTCTACGCAAGTTCACAAAGAGCTTACGGTGCACCTTCTCAAGATCAGCAAAGTCAGAGTTGGTCGGATCAAGATGGAGATCAAGCTGAGCAAAACGAAGAGCTTCTCTAGCTTCCGCTATCCTCACCGAAATATTGGAGAACTCCTCCCTATTCAGTTTTTTGAGCCGGCTTTTTAGCACCTTTAGCTTGGATACTAGTTTGAACATAGGAACCCCAACAACCGGAGTATCCCAAGCTTGCTGAACGATGGAAAGGAAGTCAGAATGTTTAGCCCAAAAATTAAAATATTTGAAAGGCCTTCTTTTAAAAAACGGGTTGAGGACTCTGACAACCATGGGCGAGTGATCCGAGATGCCCGGATTCAGGAACGAGGCCTTAGAGAAGGAGAATTCCATATTCCATTTAGAATTAACCAAAACGCGATCGATTTTCCTCATTTTTCTAGAAGTACCAGCAGAGGTCGACCAAGTAAACCGAAGGCCAACATACCTAAGATCACCCAATTCAGTCTGAGCTAAGCAGTTTCCAAATTCATCAAAATAAGGAATCCATAAGCTGGAGCCACCAAACCGGTCCGAAGGATCTTTAATGGCATTAAAATCTCCGGCTATCAACCAAGGCATATCCCATAAGATTATTCATACGAAGCAAGTCCTCCCAAAGAGGCCGGCGGGCGGCGAAAGAATGTTCTCCATAAACAATAGACACGCAACAAACCATACCGGTCGGGGAGTATGTCACGACCATGTACGGCTTGATCACTGATCGACAACATTTCATAGCTAACATACTCAAGGTTCCAGCCTACCCAAATTCTTCCACGAGGGGAGAAATCATAATTTGCAACCCAATTCCAACCATTCAAAAAGGAGGAGGATATAGATTCAAAATAAACTTCAGGAACTTTAGTCTCGATAAGGCCAATAAGGCACAGATTGTGGGTGGAGACAAATCTCTTAACTTCTGCCCGCCTGACAGGGTTCATGAGGCCTCTTATGTTCCAAGCACCTATATACATATTTAAAAAGAAGAAGGAGAAGATTACCTCTTCTTGGTGGCCCTTTTCCGACCCACAGTCGGATTAGGAGCCACAGAAGGAGGAGGATCCGGGCATATAAGCAGGAGCTTATCTTGTAGTGTCTCAACCGGGACATTTTTGTGAGGATCTTTCGGAGAAGGGCATCCAACCGACAGCAGGTCCTCATTGTCCGAAACGGCATGAATGATGGAGTTACCAATCTCGTCCGAACAATCAGGTAGAATCAAATGAGGAGAGACGACTTTCGCTTTTGCCAAAGAAGAGCTTTCAATAGCTTTCGAGGAAGATAATGGGATTCCAGGAGTCTTGTGAGACAATGAAGCAGAACCAACTTCCTTAGATGCAGGGCCTTTTAGTTTTAGCTTTAGAGAATGCCCCCCTTCAGTGGGCAGGGCTAAACTAAAAGATGCAGCTCCTTTATGGACCACCTTCTTATTTCTTTTTACTTGCTTCCAACCCGGGTCAGCAGAAGTATGAGGGATAGCAGCAGAGACAGTATGCAAAGGCAACTTCTGAGCTCCTTCGCATCCAGAGGCCATAGCAGTAGAATTGAGAGAGCTTGGAGATTTATCAGCGAGTAGGATTTGTAACCTTATGCATTTCGGTGAGGGTCTCCTCTGCTTGGAATAGGTCTAGCATCGAGCTTCTTAATAAACAAGGGGTTATCATGTGTTCTGTCCGAAGACTGAGCGAATTGAGGATGCGAGCTTGCTTGAACTGCAGGCCGAGATGAAGGGATAGGAGATGAAGTCCCATCTTGAGGAGCATGGGGTCTAGCGATCAAAGATCGTTGAGCATTTGCAGTAGAGATCTGAGCAACACCAACACTGCATTTGTGGCCAAAGACACCACAACCTACACAAGCCGTGGGTCTCCATTCATATTCTACTTCCACGAAACATGAATTGCCTTGGTGAACCAATTCAATGGACTCACATGAAGGCTGCTTTGCTGTAATCTCTACACATACTCTAGCATAAGCCAGAGCTTTCATTTGATCAGTACTTCTGTCTACATAAAGCGGTTTACCAACCTTACTTGCAATCTTACTGATAGCCTGAGAAGACCAGAACACGGGAGGTAATTTTTTAAGCCTTACCCACACAGGAACCGTAAGGTGGGAGTCCTTCCGCAAATCCAGGGCTGGTCTCCATTGTTGCAGCACAAGAGGTACCTTTGAAACGATAATAAGGCCTCCTTCCAACACTTTTCTCCTAACTCCCAATCCGGAATATGGAAATAGAAAAACCCCTTCCCATCAGCCATTAGTTCGACCAAATTAGGCCCCCACGCCTTTTTGAAAGCTGCTTACGTAACTTTAAAAGGAATTCTTTTGCCCATATAATATCCAACGAGACACTCTTGAAGTTTCGGGTCAGCAGCCTGCAGATCATCATCAGTCATTTCCACAGATGGCCCATCATTGATTGGAGGAATGAACTCCAAGTCGTAGCCTTTGGTGGCTACTCTGGCCATAGCCACACTCGCCCAATTGCGCAGGTTTGAGTTTCTCGAGATTGCTCGCTGAGGTCGCTTCGAACCTGATCTACCTCTACTTCTCCCTCGCGGCCCATCTGGATCACGAGAGGAACGGCCTTGAACAGAAGGCTGCTTTGGACTAACAGGGGGCCGAACAGAATCACCCAAGTTCTCATTAGCAACACTGCCACGAGAGGAGGGGCCATGGTCAGGAACGGGAAGGCTACGAACAGCCCTTTCCCCCTTAATTTGGGCCGAAGAAGTTCCGGGATCCATAACAGCAACGAATTGCAGAGAAAGGGCGAGCAAACCCTAACCAAACTCGGGCATTTGAAGCCCAAAGAGTTCACTTACCAGGGCAAACTTAGGGGGGGTTGAAGAGGCCTACCAGGCGCCCTAAGTCCAACAACTGGCTTCAACGAACTGTCAGCAGAAAACAGGGCTTCGGACGCCCTTTAAGAGAGCTTCGGAGAACATAGGGCGCGCGGGAAAAGGGCAGAGGTCCGAGATGGATGCGGAGGCATTGGGCAGCGGGAGCAACAAAGGCAACGACGCTCGGAGCTCCGGCGACGGAGCCGCTGGTGGCTGCAACGAGAGAAGCGTGGCTCGGTAGCGCGGGTGACGGTTGAGAGGCGCTCGGGCGGAGGGCAGGGGCGGAGGCGTAGCAACGGCGGAGGGAAGGGACGGAGGCGCAGCATCGGGCGGAGGCAGAGGTGTGGACGCCGGACGCCGGGCGGAGCTGCTGAGGAGGCAGGCGAGCAGGTGCTCGGCGGAGCGACGAGGAAGAGCTCTCCGTCGGGAGAGAGGTTTTTTGGTTTCTTTTTTGTTGTCTGTGAATGAACGTTCATATAAGGCACGTAACAGTTTGTAAGTTATTAATGAAATAATATTTTCCCATTCACAAGCTCAATAGTAAATATATATCGTAAGTGGTAAGCTATTAGAACATTGACAATCGAAAGTGCCCAACATAGTTGCACAATCAAGTTAATTTATTTAATCAATAGGTAGCAAGTCGGACGATTAACTACCGTTATATAAAATTTACGGATGGTGTTACGGGTCTACTATTGAATGAAAACTATTCTGTGTGGGTCAAACAGAATGCTGGACACTTCTTTGTGATCCTTAGACGACTCATCATGACCCAAAAATGAGTACAGGTTTCCGTGGCATTTTCTTCGGGCAAAGTACAACCTAAGTGCCAAAATTTGGCACGAAGAGACAGTTAAATGCCAAAAGTTAGGAAAATGCACTTAAGTGCCATCTCTAGCGAATCATTTGGAAATCTTACGTGGCAATTTTTTATTTTTATTTTTTTCGTCTATGTGGCTCGCCGAAATGCTGACTCAACAAAAGAGGCAAAAACAACGTTGTTTTTGAGCAGATTTGAATGTTAAAATAAAAATTAATTTAATTAACATTTTTAAATAAATAATTATTATTTTAATTTATTTAAAAATTAAAAAATTAAAAACAAAAAACAAAAAAGAGGGGGAGAGGAGGTAGCGGTTGAGGGCTGAGCCCTTGTCCCCGCCGCCTCCCCGTCGTTGCCGGGAAGGACTGGTGACGGTAGGGGGACTGTTCGCGGGGTCACCGGCCCCGGTTAAGGCTTGGCGACACTGGCCGACGACCTCGGCCGACCTTCCCCCTCCGTTGCCAACCCTTCCCGATAGCGGCGGGGAGGCGGCAAGGATTGCGACCTAGCACGAGATCTAGGTGAGGTTCGTAGCCCTTGCCCGGATCCAACGAGGGCTCGCGGGCCCTCGCCACCGGTCGGCCGAGGGTCGGCGACCACGGCCAACGCTCCCCCTCCTTCGTCGCCCCTTCCTAGTGGCAGCGGCGGCGGGGGCTCAACTCTTAGCCGTCTCCCTCCCCCTTTTATTTTTATTTTTATTTTTAAATATTTTAAATAAATTTAATTTAAATTAATTTTAATTAATTTTATATTAATTTTATATTATGTTAGAGATAAAATGTCGGCATTTTTGCATTTTCTAGTCACATTAGCGTGTAAAAGGACGTCGTTTTGCACTTACCTCGCCAAAAATCACCACGTCATCATTTTGGCTGGATTAACACTTAAGTGATCCATTTTGCTCCGATTTTGGTACTTAAGTGTCACTTTCCTTTTGGCACTTAAGTATCCATCTGTGCCAAGTTTTGGCACTCTAGGTATCCGGCACTCCATTTTCTTCGGTCCCCTTTATGTACAGGGCATTTTATGGGGATAAGTACAATATCAGTATCATAAGTTGTGTACGTCACTCACTTTGTTGCCAACAGTTTCTGTCAGATCACTTAAGTGCCAAAAAGTTTGAAAAACACTCACTTTGGTGCCAACTCCAATCTGATTGGCCGAAAATCTGACATGACACTTTTTTTTATTAATTTTTGAAGTTGATGTGGCTTGCCGGAGAATACAGTCATCATTTAAACAACAAAACGACACCATTTGGTATGTCTCCCCCAATTCAAAACCCTAAATCTCCAACCAGTTTCCGTCCTCGACGGCCCCTGCACTCGGCGACTGCGGCTTCGACCTCAACCCCGACCTTGACGACGGCCACTCGGCGGCTAAGTCGAAGGCCGTGATCTGGCCGGTGCTCGGGGAGGCCGTTAACGAGTGTGCCGCCCCCGATCTCTCCCTCTCCATCTTTGATCTCCCTGACGAGTGCTTGGCCTACGTCTTCCAGTACCTAGGCTCTGGTGACCCAGGCCGGTGCTCCCTCGTGTTTCGTCACTAGCTTGCGATCAAAGGCCAGAGCTGCCAGAGGCTCGCTCTCCACACCCACTTGGAGCTGCTGGACGCGGTCCCGGCTCAAAGAATTTGAGGACATTGAAGCTGGTGAAATGTTACCGAGATTGGGACATGGTGCTACTATGACGGAGGCCGAGCAACGACGGCTTGAGTGATGGAGGTTGAGCGACAGAGGCTGAGCGACGGCGACTGAGTGACGGAGGCCGAGCAACGGCGGCCGAGTGATAGAGGCTGAGCGACTTTGGCCGAGCGACGGCGGCCAAGCGACGAAGGCCGAGCGATGGCGGCCGGCGTTGGGCGAGGATCGAACAAAAAAACCATAATTTCAATCCCCAAATAAAAAGAAAAAGAAAAATCCAAATGAGTTGTGCAACGTCATTTTCTCGAGGCCATCCACTTATGACGGCAAAATGATGTTGTTTTCTTAAGGAGGACGGAAAACGATGTTGTTTAAAGGTCTTGTCGATTTTTTTTTTAAAAGCCACGTAATCATTTTGACCGGAATCTCTCGCCAGTGGCACCAAAGTGATCGTTTTTCCTCTGATTTTGCACTTAAGTGATCCAACGGAAACTTTTGGTATCAAAGTGAGCGCTGTACACAACTTATGGCACTAATAGTATACTTCTCCGGCATTTTATGTGATAGCTACTTTGCAATCTTCTCTTGTTTAATAATTTCCAGGCTACAAAGAGGATCAACTTTTGGACAATTTTGGTTGTGAAACAAGATACGGAACACTGTTCCATGCTGTTGAATTTTGTGTAAGAGTTGGTGATTGTAAAACCCCGATGGTAGCAAAAATTGACCGCACTTGCTCGGTCTGTATGTTAGTAACGTTCAATCAGCTTTTTTTTTTTTTTTTTTAAGTTTCGGCTTTATTTGATTCTTTGAAGTTAATGATTATTCCACAATTTACCATCATTTATTTTCTTAAGCTACAAGCCTGTTAAAGTTACAAATTTTCAAAACAAAACTACCAACCTTAATTTGAGTAGCTTAGGAACATTTATCTTAAATAATCAAATATAGGTTAGTAATTGAGTTAAATAGAGTTAATAATTTCATCAAAAAGGCTATAAGTTTAAATTCCACCGATAAATTATGGTTAATAGTCGGTAAGGGTTTGTTTGGTAATTGACTAATTCTTTGCTATTTCTTTTCTTTTGTTTTCTTGAACAAAAAAAAAAGAATATAAATTAGTTTAATAACGTTAGCTGATTTTTTTTACTCTCGGGAACAAATCAATGGCCAAGGAATAGATTTGGAACATAATCAAAAAGTTGAAAAAAAGTTACTTTTTTTTTGTTTTTGTTTTCGGAAACAATTCTAGAAACAAGCCATTTTCTTTTTCTTTACTTCTTCTTCCTCCTCTAGCCGGTTGTTGGAGCTTGGTGACGGTCGGCGACTAGCTAGAGACATGGTCCAACAACCTTGTCGGCCCTTGGCGAGATCGAGGTTTGCTCGACTATGGTAAGGCTCCCCCAAGGCCAATGTGGTCGCCGACTCTCTTCTCTGGCTAGTTTTTGGCCATCACTAAGCGACGGCGACTGGCAAGAGGAGGAAGAATATAAATTAGTTTAATAACGTTAGCTGATTTTTTTACTCTCGGGAACAAATCAATGGCCAAGGAATAGATTTGGAACATAATCAAAAAGTTGAAAAAAAGTTACTTTTTTTGTTTTTGTTTTCGGAAACAATTCTAGAAACAAGCCATTTTCTTTTTCTTTACTTCTTCTTCCTCCTCTAGCCGGTTGTTGGAGCTTGGTGACGGTCGGCGACTAGCTAGAGACATGGTCCAACAACCTTGTCGGCCCTTGGCGAGATCGGGCTTTGCTCGACTATGGTAAGGCTCCCCAAGGCCAATGTGGTCGCCGACTCTCTTCTCTCTAGTTTTTGGCCATCACTAAGCGACGGCGGCGGCAAGAGGAGGAAGAAGAAGAGAAGAGAAAAAAAAAGAGGAAAATCTCAAAAAATTATTAAAATATTAAAAGAAATTCTACATCACAAATTTTTTTGAGAATTTTACCAAACACATTTTTATTCTTTTTTTTATTCTAAGAATATAAATTTTATGCAGTTATCGAACATTTTTGAATACCTAGAAATTCATCCAAGGAACGGAATTAGAAAAAAATATTTATGACTAGAAATTTTTTCTGATAACAAAATAGTTACAAAATGCAACCTAATTTTAAAAAGAGTTGATAATTTCTCTTGCATTAAATTGAAAGGAAGAAAAAAAAGGAAGGAAAAGTAAAAAAGCACTAGTAAAACGATGGAAAATGGGCGTTATCTTTACTTAGAGGTATAAAGAGCAGTATAAAGGAAGATAAAAAGAGGGGAAAATCCGAAAAGATATAAAATTAAAAAAAAAAAAAGACAAATCGAGCTGTAAGCACATTTACTTGATCCGTTGTGCATGCTAGAAAAGTACTATGGCCCCCCACCTCCAGTGGGCTATTACCGTACTTTCATTCCTTGATGCAACTTTTTACTATATATAATAGAAATGCTTATCTAACTCATGTCATGCACGCTGGAAAAGTACCATGGCCCCCACCTCCACTGGCCTATTACCATACTTTTATTTCTTTATGCAACTTTTTACTATATATAATAGAAATGCGTGTTAGTTGGCTGAAAGAGCAATCAATGCATTATGAATGGAAAATCCTCATAGTCGCTCCAGCTTTTCTCTTCTGGTATTGCACATCGATATATATTTAAAGGATTTCTTCCTTCTTTTTTGTTTTATTGTGAGTTTTGCCATGCTAAGAGTGATTTGATAGAGATTTTTAGACTTCTGATTTTTTTATTTTTTTTTGGATTGTGCAATCGAGTGTTGGGTTAGTTTCCAATAAGACTCGAAACCAAAACCATAAGAAGAGGATCAAACTCTCACCATCTAAGATGACACCTTATTGTTAGGTTTTTACCGTAGTTAAACTGTCAAAATCCTACATCAACGGAAAGCAATCCTATTGAGTAATTCATAAATACAAATCGCCCTTAAATGAGCACCCCATTGCTCAAGCTAATGAAAAGCTCTATTTTCTCTTATTCAAAAGAAAAATAAGCACCGCGTTGTATGTTTACTTACACGTTCTATTTTCTATTTTCCTGCTTGAAATGAGTTAGATTATTGCATACGTTATCCACAAAAACATAAGGCATAGGCTCAATTTCTTTTCGCTAGACTAAATTACCCTAGTCTCTATCTAGACTTGCGAATTGTGTGAATTGTTGGATTCAAGTCAACTAACGCATTTGTTCCTGCACAGAGGAAAAGTCAAAGTAAAACAACAAAGAAATATTTTTAAAGGAAATTGGCATATGTCTCTCTTGGTGCCACGACAAGAGAACATTAGAGAAGATTATGGATTTGTTGGGATTTTGTGAAAACATGCATAGGTGGAAATAAATCAAAATTATAGGGAAAGCAAAAACCGATACATGTTGTTGACTCTGAAACCATTTCAAACATTAATCTGGCCCTTGACTCAGAAACTGTTTCAAAGCATTAATCTGCCCTTTTAATTCTAAAATCATTTAGAGGACTCATCTTAGGCATAACTAGTGCTGTTTTGTGCGCACGTTACTATGTGTGTGCATCATATGCATGCATGACCATGACCCAAAACAATTAATTAAATCCCATTAATTTAACTTCAGCTTAACTTGTAATTTCAAATACATTTGCAATAACATTTCTCCATTCAAATGTCATTTTAAATTAGTTATGGTGTGTGACCTCTCTAAGTTCATCACTAAGTTAGCAATATAACTTGTACTACACATTAGCACTCTCAAGAGAATTGATTGTCTTGATCAATCTCCAGTTCCTACAAGCCATAAGTGACATCTAGCAATATGTCATTGCTACCCAGATAGTGTGAATATCTTAAGAGCATAATGAACCCGTCATCTTTGGCTACCATATAATTCAATCATTCCTTCTTACTATATTCCAATCGAACCAAGATCATAGAAATTACTTGTCAAGCCACCTATTCGACCATATGCAAAGACCTAATTGACAGATTTTTTTAATGAGGCATGAACTATTCATTTTTGGTTATAATCCCGGATGAGGATTTCAATACAATGTCATGATTAAATAATATAGGACATAATTATTGTACCTTTTATATAATAAGAAGACAAATTCCATATTGCTTACATGTGTGCCTTTGTATGTAAATAAACTATAACTATCAAGTATAAAGAGGTTCAACGAAGCATCACTATATGCATTTGTGAACCATAGCTATCCAAAACACAAGTCAATACCGTGCCTTAGGTCTAAAGATTATTCGCACAAAAATTAGAGCATAAATGATTAGACATTGAACCGCCTCGAGGATCTTATCCACAAGATCGTCATACCATTCTTGGCCTGTCTTCCAAAAGGTAAGAGGTGCAACAACCACTGCAGCACCTGCCACGAAACCCAAACCGACAAGAATGAACTGAAAATTAATGCTTTCCCCACCATCAGAACCATGCTTAGTGGTGTTGATATTTGAGCAATTTATTCCCAGCTGTACTCCACACAATCCGCTATTGCCTTCGAAGGAACTTGCTGAAAAGGTGAGAAATTGCTTGATCTCTGGGATGCTTCCCACAAGTTTATTGTATGAGAGGTTCAGGAAGGAAAGAAAAGTAAGATCTGAAAGCTGTGGGGGAATCGTCCCATTGAGGTTGTTCCGTGAAAGGTCCAAGGACTCAAGCTGTGGCAAGTTTGCTAGGGATGAAGGAATTGGCTCCGATAATGCATTCCTCGATAAGTTGAGGAGATAAAGCGCTTTGAGATCCCCTAGAGTATCAGGTATTCGACCTTCAAAATTGTTGCATGAGAAGTCAATTGAAGTGAAAAGAGTCAAGATCTTCACCAGTTCCACTTGCAGACCTTTGAGGGTGACGCTTACTGTGTCCTGATAATAGAGTCCACTCAAGCGAAGAAATTGATATTGGATATGATTAATGTCTACATTAAACTTCATAGCCTCCCAAGTTGTGAGGCCTTTAGCAGGCAGAGTGCCATTGAAATTGTTGGAAGATATGTCTACAATTTGAAGCATCTTCCAAGTGCCATGAGGCTCTGGACATCCAAGGTGTCCATGGAACTTGTTGAATCGTAAAACAAGGACACGTATACTTGCAATGCTCCTCAGTTGACATGGAAACACATCATCAATCTGGTTGTTTCCAATGTCTAAAACCTCCAGATTTGTGCAATTTGCCAATGACTTTGGGAGCTCCCCTTGTAATAGATTATAGCTCAGATCCAAAGTCTTCAAACCACATGTTTTGGTGATATTGAAAATGCTCCCATCCAAGGCATTATTTCTCAGGTTTAACACCTTGAGAGACTCCATCACTAAGCAATCAGGAATATTTCCCGTCAAATTATTATGAGATAGGTCAAGTACCTCAAGATATTCAGCTTGGCAAATTGATTCTGGGATAAACCCCTGGAACTTGTTTTTAGACAGGGAGAAATATATTGCCACAGAAAGGTTCATACCAATAGCATGTGGAATGTCTAAAGCGAAGTTGTTGCTCGAGAAGTCCATGTATGTGGCCAATGGTGGCAGTGGCAAAATTTGTCCACCAAGCATGTTACCATGGAGGTCAAGAACTGATAGATTAGATGTAAGATTAGATGGTGTTTCAATATTGTCCAGAAAATTAGATGAAAGATTGAGATACAGAAGATTTTGAAGCTCCCATATCCATGTCGGTATCTTGCCCTGAATTTGATTGTCAGAGAGGTCTAGAAATCTCAATTTTTGTTGCTCAGCCAGGAACTTAGGCAAAATGGTCAACTGGCAAGAAGCCAACTTTAAAGTTGTAAGTTCAGGGAATGAAGACGCCTGGGAAGTGGTATTTGTGGCGTCAATGGAAAAATGATTGTAGGAAAGATCCAAATAAGAAAGATTTCTCAGCTGTCGAACCAAATCAATATGGAATGAGCCACTGAAATTATTGGAAGAAAGTGAGAGGTACTTGAGCCCTCGGAGTTTCCATATAAACATCGGTAGTTCTCCTCCTATATTGTTGTTGCTCAGATCGACTGTATCCAGCATGTGCAATGTAGCGTTAAAAGATCCTATCAGTTGACCAGAAAATTGGTTGTTGGAAAGTTGAAGCTTCTGAATTGATGGAAGTGCAAACAGAGACGAAGGAATATTTCCTTCAAGTGAATTGTATCCCAGGTCGATATTAAGAAGAGTCAACAGGGATTCCCACTGTGTCGAATTAATCGGACCGGTTAGCTTATTGTGGGACAAAGTGATTTGTGTCAGATTCTTGGACTTGGTGAGTGATGGAATTAAACCAGTAAAATTATTCAATGACAAGTCTAAAAAAGTCAGTCGCAAAAGATTGGTGAAAGAGCTTGGGATATTTCCACCCAAGCTGCAATTCACCAATGCTATTGTTGACAGATTTCTGAGATTACCGATTGAATATGGGAGCCTCCCAGAAATATTTGTGAAACTAAGAACCAGTGTCTGAATAGAACCATTTTCTGGAAATTCTGGCAAAGAAACCTGAAGAAGTTGGTTGACTGATAGGTCAAGGGTCTGAAGTGTTTGTACCTGGAAGATTTTTTGAGGGAATACTCCGTGCAGGCCACAAGAACTGAGATGCAGAGTTCTTAAATTGCCGAAGAGGGCAAAGAACTCCGGGACGGTGGTAGACAGATGATTGCCGTCCAGTTTAATCACTGACAGAGAATGAAGATTCACGAGGGAAGAGCAAGTCTCAATGGGACCTGATAGATTACAATTTATCATGCTCAACACTTGAAGTTTCGGCAGTGAAGAAGACAGGGCATTGCACCATTCATTGCCTGTAGCAGACACGTTCACTCCGTCAAGGTGCAGCTCTCTCAGCTCGCTAAGATTCTCCACAAGCATCTTTAGATTCGGATTCTCCACTTTCAGTGAAGTGAGCCCGGGAAAATAAAGCATGGATACATCAAGAGTAACCAACCTTGTCAAACGTGATATTCCAATGGGAATCTGTCCTGTGAAGCCCGCATTTGAAAGATTCAGGTACACCAAATTGGTAAGATTACCGAACCCAGATGGGATCTCCAAAAACTGGAAGCGGTTGAAGGCCAAATTCAGCCTCTGAAGATCCTTGAGTCTGAAAAGAGCCGATGGGTCGTTAAGTCCACCAGCAATACCCTCGTTGCTCAGATCAAGACCCGTAACTTGGCCGTCTTCGCAGGTCACGCCATCCCAAGAATCATTGCTCTGTGGCCATCTGACCAATTTCGAGGACAAAGAAGCATTGAAGTTGAGGCTATTCTTCAATTCCAGCAGCAGCGATTTCTGATCGCCGGCAAGACACTGCCCCGAAACCAAAATCCTGCCTATGCCGAATGGGTTGGTTTGCGCGAGTATTAAGACCAGCCATAGGAGGAGCCAAATCCTCATTTGTTTCAAGCAGATTAGGAAACACTATTTTACAGAGTTTGTGTGTGAACACATACAAGGAGTTGTGTTCTTAATGGAAGGCAGATGAACATGAACTTCCTTGTATGAGATTCCTATGAAGCTGCGTTTGGTCTAATTCTTTTTACATCCTATCATTAATTTTTTAGTCCCTACTTGTCACTATCTAAAGTTGACTTGACTTGCGATTGCAAATTCACCAAGTCGCTTGGTTGAGCCAAGGCCTTCAGTGGTTGTCGACTGTTGATGAAGCAAAGCCAAGAAAGAAAAACGAGAGCAACTCTTTCCCTTGCATATCATTCCCCGCTTTCTACGGTACAAGTTCCCTTCTAGAGAACAGGTATTCATTTCGCTCCCATTTTGTTTCTGCGAGGTCTATCATTCTTGGAGATTTTCTGATTAATGGTCACTATTGGGAAAGTAAGACACTCAAAGATGGAGCTCTCAAGACTCCTTTTCATTTTACATTTAGACTGATCTTCGAAAGTTAAGGAAAATGGAGACATCAGTCGGAGCACATCACCAATAAAACATAGTGATTCGTGTTTTTTTTTTTTTTTTTTTTTGGTGACCCAGAGAACCCCGTACAGTCGGCAGCCGGTAGCCGCAAATAAACCCTAGGGTGACACTAAGGAAACCACCACCCTGACGCCACAAGTAGTCCACAAATGACGACGCTGGGATTCGAACTTGTTCCCGTCGTGAGAAGGACAAAGCCCGAACCAACGCCGCCGCCACCACATGGGGTGGTGTTATTCGTGTTTCTTGGTCTTTACTTTTTTCATTAATTTCTATATATCAGATTTTTTTTCCTTTCAAACTATGTCCTTATTGTGCCTATGGAATGAACAATTAAGGGTCGAACAGTTTTCTCTAATTATCCTGTCTTATGATTCAGAGCTGAACTCCTGAGGTACATTTACGCCTTATAAATCTCTAAGCAATGTTGGGATTTCTAGCAGTGCTACACTGCTACTATTTGTGTTCCAAGCATGTCTCCTCTAACGTTGATCCTTATGAGATGTCTCATGAGTATTGACCAGGAGGCTGCGAAATTCGTCAATGATCTCCCTATCCTATGGATGTCAGGTTCGATATTGGCTCAAGCTACTAGACCGAGTAAATCGGGGAATTGGCCAAATACCACTGGAACAACTGGCGTGTGAGATGGACAGGGATTAAGCCCAAGCACTTTGGCAGCCCCTGGTGCTTCGTTACGGCTATTGCTGCTTTCGTTCTCTTCGTTTTTAGCATCTTTAAGGCCTTCTTCACCGCTTATGCATATTATCATCCCAAGAACTAACCAATCTCAGGAACTCAATTTCAGAAACATATTTAGAAAAATCGTATCAAACCAATGAAATATGTGACATGCCTGGCTTCATTTCTTAATATTGCTTCGGCTGCTACTTATAATTGGTTTTATATTGCTTAAAACTTGCATCTTCATTGCAGCTAGATCATGGGCTACCACATGAAACTAATCCTTGACAGACGAAGAGCACCATATTGACGCTAGAATTTAACATTTTCAGAAAACTAACAAAATGTTATTGCAGCCAATAGAAATTAGCATACCATATTCTTCATCCAACATGATTGTGGACTTGCGAGTAGCAATAATCAGTGATCAGACCAATGATGAAGTGAACTAGTCAACCAGGTCCAATTTCAAGCACGTGAATAGAGCAAGAATTTGTAAAACTTTCAGGATTGAAATTTTCATACCCAAAAACTCCACGCAGCTTCTTAGAGCTGGGAAGATTGCACCTTTGGTCCTGTTTGGTGGGCAAACGCGTGAAGAATCTTTATTTTTATCTGAACATGAAGAATGTTTTTAATTGGAGGACTTTTTGAGAATAGAGAATTATGGAAAGAAAAGACAATTGAACTTACTCCAACAAAGCATGATGACCAAAGTACACGCGTTAGCTTTTAGTTGACTTGACTAGGGAATGCCACAATTTCGTTTTAATGGACCTCCCCATTCAGTGTTCTATAAAATTCCGTTGACGAAAAAAAAAGCAAATTTTTTCCTGTGGAAGGTAATTATATAACATCGACAAAAATTCAAAATACTGACAATGACATGTAAAAAGTGATCAATATCTAGTTAATTCGATTAGCATTTTGAAATTAGCGATGAAATAACAACTTTATCATTGACAAACTCAATGATATATTACCACTTGTTTTTAGATTTTACAAATGGACTCGTAAGTAAATGTTACAAATGAAGTAACAATTTTATTATCCACAAATATGGTAGTAGACTAATTTTATTTTTATATTTTACAGGCAAATGCATAATTGTTTGTAAGTTACCAATGAAATAACAATCTTACTATCTACAAACCCAATAATAGAAAACCATTTACCATGTTGTGATTAAGTTTTGAGTAGTAAATATATAACTAGAACATTTACGGTTATAAGTCACTAATATTGTTGCAAAATATCATCGTATCATTAACTTCTTAGTCCCTAAGCGCCGCTATCTTAAGCTGACCTGACTTATGAATGCAAATTCATCGTTCCCTGCTTTCTACAGTACAAGTTCCCTTCTAGAGAGCAGATATTAATATCTCCCATTTTATATCTACAAGGTTTATTGTAATCAGGACCCCGTTTTTCTATCTAATGTTCACTATTGGGAAAATAAGGAACTCAAAGATGGAGCTCACGGACTTGGTTTTCCTGTTACATTTGAACTGATCTTTGCGAATTAAGTTAAATGAAGACATCAATCCGAGGAGATCACCAGTAAAACAAAGGTGATCCGCGTTTCTTGGTCATTACGTTTGCATTCTCACACATGTCAGATTTTTCTTCTTTCAAACTAAGGTCAAGCCCTTATTGTGCCTATCAAATTTGCGATTGATTGTCCAACAATTCCTCTAATTATCCTATTTCACGATTCAGAGCTAATATCCTGTACGTTTTAGCCTTTGAGAATATGTAAGCAATATGTTGGGATTTCGAGCAGCAGTGCACTGCCACTGTTACCATTCTGAGCTCATCTCCACTAACGCGATCCTCATGAGGTTGCGAGATTCTTCAATGATCTCCCTAAAAATGTTAGGTTCGACATTGTCTCCACTGTTACCATTCAGAGCTAATCTCCCTAAAAAGGATGATAGGATTTCACCTTTCATACACAACATGATAGTTGACTATATTGGGTCAAGCAAGCACGTGAAAAACATTGAACTTACTCCGATCAAGCCTCAAATCAAAGTACACGCAATAGCATTTAGTTGATTTGACTAGAGAATGCAAAATTATCATTGCCTCCCCCCTCCCTAAAAGATAAAAGCACAAACTACACGTGGTAGCATTTAGTTGACTTTACTAGATAATGCAAAATTATCGTTGCGGTGTTGGGTCCCCCAGGGATGTCCAAATTCCCATTTTTTAATAAAACATAATTGCAGTAGGTACGAAATGTTGGTAATAAATTTGAAATGTCAATGATAACAAACTCAATCGTAGATTATCACTCATTTTTCTTTCTGTGAGTGACTATGTAAATGTTTATAAGTTACCAATAAAATTAAAGTTTTATCATTCACGAACTTAGCAGTAAATTGCCACTTATTTTAGTTTCTACAAGTAGACGCACTACTTTTTGTAGATTGTCAATTGAAATAACATTTCTACCTTCCACACAACCCAATAGCAATTACCACTTATTTTTTAGATTTTACTAGTAGACACGTAACTGTTTGTATGTTACCAATTAGATAATAATTTTATCGTCCACAAATTAAATTGTGAAATTAGCACCTTTTTTTTTTTTTAATATTTTACAAGAAGGCGCATAACTATCTGTCAGTTATCAATGAAATAACTATTTTACCATCCACAAGCTAAACAGTAAATATGTAGCGTAGGTGGTAAGTTATTAGAACATTGACAATCATAAGTTTGCACAAACAAGTCAATTTACTTAATCAATAGGTAGCAAGTTGGAAGATGAACCACCGTTTTATAAAATTTATGGATGGTGCTACAGGTTTATTATTGAATGGAAGCTATTATGTATGGGACGAACAGAATATTAGACATTGTCATGATTTTTAGACGATTCATCACGACCAAGAATAGAGTACATGGTTTCCATGGCATTTTCTTCGGTCCTACTGTACAGGGCAATTTATTTGATAGCCACTTTGCAATCTTCTCTTGTTTAATATTTTCTGGGCTACAAATAGGATCATGTTTTGGACAATTTCGGCCGTGAAACACAATATGGAACGGTATTCCATACTGTCGAATTTTTGTAAGAGTTTGCCATTTTAAGACCCCGATGGTAGCAAAAATTGACCGATGACTTGCTTGGTCTGTACGTTAGTAATGTACAATCACTTCTTCTTCTTTTTTAAAGTACCAGCTTTATTTGATTACTTGAAGTTAATTATAATTCTATAATTTACCAACACTTATTTTCTTAAGCCACTAGCCCGTTAGGCTCTGTTTGGTAACATTTCAAATTTTCAATTTTTCTATTCTTTCGTTCACTTGGAATAGAAAAAGAATCGAAATTCGTTTAGTAAAGTTAGTTAATTTTTTCTATTTCCTAAAATAGAAAAGTGGTTAGAAAATAGATTTGAAATAGAAACAAGAAGTTAAAAAAACTACTTCGTATTCTTGGGAACAGTTTTGGAATAAGTCATTTTCTTTCTTTTCTTTTTCTTTTCCCTTTTCTTCTTCCTTCTCTACTAACTAGTTGCCGTCACCTGCCACTAGTCGTCAGCGACCGCCGCTGATTGTTGGTCTTTGGTCGCCAATTGGTGGTCGCCAGTCGCCAGTTGTCGATCACCGGTCACCATTGCTACCACCAAGAAGAGAGGAAAAAATGAAAAATCTCAAAAATTATTAAAAAATTATTAAAAAATTATTAAAAAATTAAAAGAAATTATATCACAAAAAAAAATTTGTAGATCGTACAAAAGACATTATTTTTTTTCTATTATGGGAATATAAACTTTATATAGTTACCAAATACGTTCTTTTACTCATAAACTGCTCTTGGAATTGGAAATAGAAAAAGACTATTCTTGAAAAAAATGATTCCTAGAAATAGAAATGTTACTAAACGTACCCTTAAAGTTACAAATTTTCTAAACAAAACTACCAACCTTAATTTGAGTCACTTAGCAACATTCTTTTTCCGATTTACCAACCATTTCGATAGTTCATGAAATTTTGTTAAGTCAAATACAAACATGATAAACTTACCTCATAAAAGTTTATTATTCTTCTATAAGAGTTTAGTCGCGTGTAGATTGTAGGTTACTGAGACAGTTGTTGAATGCTAAATAATAAAATAAAGGTCGGTAATTTAGTTAAATAAAGTTAATAATTTCAGAAAAAAAAGTTTGTAAGTTTAAATTCCACTGATAAATTATTGTAATTACCAGAATCGTTGGTAATTTTGAAAAGAGTTGATAATTTCTCTTATATTAAACTAAAAGGAAGAAAAAGGAAAAAAAAAAAGGCAAAAGTAAAACGCTGGAAAATGGGCCTTATCTTTACTTAGAGGTATAAAGGATAGTATAAAGGAAAATAAAAAGAGGGGAAAATCTGGAAAGGTTTAAAATTAAAAGAAAGAAAAATAAAAAGGGAACTGTAGGCGCAGGGAATTGATCCATCTTTGCACATTGCACGCCAGACAAGTACCATGGCCCACCTCTACCGGTCCAAAGGATTATTACCGTACTTTCTCTCCCTTGTGCGACCTTCACCATACATAATGGAAACGCGTGTTGGTTGGTTAAAGGAGCATCCACGTTTCACCCATGACAAATTCTAATACTCACCCCCGGGTTTATTCTTTTTGTATTGCATATTGATATATTTAAAGGATTTCTTCCTTCTTTTTTGTTTCGGAGTGAGTTTTGCTATGTTAAGAGTGGTTTGATAGAATTTTTAAGCTTTTATTATTATTATTATTATTATTATTATTATTATTGATTGAGTAGTCAAGTACCCAGTTAACTTCCAATAAGACTAAAAAACCAAGAACATAAGGAGAGGAGCAAACTCTCTTCCTATCTAAAACAACACCCAATTATTAGATTTTTAATGTAATTAAATTGTCAAAATCTTACATTAACCGGAAGGGATCCTATTGAGTGATACATAAATGAAAATCAACCCTCCAATGAGCACCACATTGCTCTAGCTAATGGAAAGCTCTATCTTCTCTTTTGGTGCAAGATTTCGACAATGTAACAAGAAAAAATAGTTACAATAATATTGACAAGTGCTAAAGAAACATCATAAAGTTGACACCCCTTTTTTAGACAAACTTGATAAACTGAATAGAAATCCAACTTGATTGCGGCACCCTAAACTAAATCACCCCATGGCGCTCTACTTCTAAATGTTTGACTTAAGCGCTCACAATTGCCTAGACATTTGACAGTGACTTCGCGCGTCGATGATGCTCACAATTGAAAGAAAACTAAACACGTCTATGGTACATAAGTGTTGCAAATTGGAGCATTAATGCACCATAGAAAGCTCTATTTTGTGTTTTCCTCATTCGCAATTGAAAAGGACAAAAAAAATATAAAATAGAAATAAAATGAAAAAGAAACTAAGACCAAAACCAACAAAGAATTTTGACGAAATAGCAGAACCAATGACCACGATCAAGAAAGATGCGTGGATGAGTGAAGCTAGAGAAAAAAGAAGCTCGATTTTTTATAAACTTCAGCAGCACAATGATGTTTCCAACATGACTGGTGAGCCTCAGAGAAACGGCAACTTTCTCCAGCGACAAGGAAAAGACCATCGACTTGCAAGATCGGTTACTCTTAGAGAGAACGTGACCATATTTGCGACTATGACAAGCAAATGCATATGGGGCACTCTTGAAGACGATGACTCGAAAATGAAAATGCTGAAATGTTATATCTTTACTTAATAATTTATCTCTATAATGTGTTACAATCGAGGGTTATATATACCCGAAATATATAGGAAAGAAAGTAATCTAATGTAACAACCAAATTAGTTATCTTAATCTAATAAGGAAATTCTAGGAAATAATCAAATGTCAAAGCAATATTCCTAATATCTAATAATATCTGTAATAAAAATCTTTTAATAGGAAATTCTATGATATTCATCAATATAAAGCCCATAAAAATGAGGACATGTGAGAGGCATCCAGGAAATTTTGTTGCGAAATGGGCAATTTCAAGAATAGAGAAATGCAGGGGGGGAGGAAAACAGAGGATGCTTTGGCTTGGAACAAGGAGCAGTCAAAGTAAACGTCTGCTGGTGGGGACGATTCTGTCTAGCGTTAACGTAAGTAGCGGGACTGATGCTGTTACCTGCTCTGTGGACTTATGTGTCGGGACTAGGAGCAGAAATGCGTTTGTCTGTTGACATTTCTTTATTCGTTTGCGGATTCTTTGGTGTCAATTTATGTTACGCTGGCTAGACCAAGAAAAATCGAACTTCAGTGGAGAGGATATGACCAGCTCAGGGAATTGGTATATCAGCTATGGTTAATGGAGAAAATAGAGAGAGTTAAATGGTGGTGAAATCCAAATGGTGGTTTAGTATTAGGATGATTGAGACATTGCCCCCTTAGAAGCATTAGATTTTATGTTAGGTCCATTCTTGTCGCAGCCACTAAAGCCAAGATTGAATTAGAGATAGATATGGTTTTCATGTGAACGGTCCATTTTTTGGATTGGAGATAGTAGACATACAAAAGATTGCTAAAAATTTCACAAGTTCTTTGATAAAAGAAAGTACCTATTGTTCACTTGTTAAAGTTTGATAAATAATAGATAACGAAATTTTTTTCTATTGATTGATGATTGTTCTTTTGTTAATGTGTGCTTGTGTCTACTTAAGTGTTCCAACTATTTTAGTAATCTTGACTAGTAGGCAAATGATTCTTATTAGCAGACTTAATTTAATTATATTGTAATTGTATTGTAATTGTATTGTTTGTCTGCATTGGGAACATAGGCGCTGGGGTTGACCTCCATAGTAGATGTACGGTAATAATCCACGTCCAAATTTTATTTGCTTTACCCCACTAAGTAACGTCATTTTTCACAAAGTCACACCATATGCAAGATTCTCTTTGAATATATGTCCAGTGATGATCGAGACTGATTTCTTAGTGGTGTCGGGAAAAAATTTTAGCATGTACATAAAAGAGGTCTAGTTGATCAAATTGATATTCATATTTGAACTAGACTAGACTAAAAAAAAAAAAGATTAAATACTTGACTCAAACTCAATCTCATAGAAGCTCAACTTTTTCGGATTGAGTTTGACTCGAGATTTTTTTTTTTAAAAATAAACTTGAAATGACTCGGTTCAATTCGACTTGGGTTATTATCAACGAGTTTTTGTGGGAGCTTGATTCAAGCTTGAGATCAAATTCAACTTTCATAAATTTTGAATTGATGAGGTTCGGACTTGACTCAATCTCGCACTTGAATTTGTGAATAATTTAGGCAATTTCGAGTAGCTTGATTGGTTTGCACACGAAGAAGTAATTAAAACCTAATTTCAAAGAAGCAAGTGAGTGCTAGGAAAGCACATAGTCGTTTCAATCTTGAGTGCCGTGTATTTCATTCTAGTTGAGGCTTTTCTTCGAATTGGGTTAAATATATTTTCAATCCTCTAATTCATAATATTTGTGCGATTGTGTCCTTGAGAAGGCAAGCCATTACCACTTCGATGGACAGTCGGAGTACACCATGACTGCTCCTCCGTAAGTCGAGCCCGTGATAAGTTCTTCACATTTTCCAACCATCACCAATTATCGCTGGTGGTGGCTACGCCACGAAATCCTCCATCCGTTCTCACATCCCTCGCTTTTCTACCTTCGTCTTCTACATTTTACTTTCTTATTTTTCCTAAAATAAAACTAGTTTCTTTTTACTTATTTCACTTTGGAAGTTACTGAGAAAAATCACGACGCTGAGCAACAAAATTAATTTATTTAATTAACATAATTTCTCAATTAAAAGAAAAGGCTATGTCTTTTTTTGTAGAAAAAAATAGAGAAATAAAAGAAGTCTGTCTAAGACGTCGAGATTAGAACTTGACAACTATTAAAAATTCTTTCTGCTAATCTTATTTCAACATCATAAAACAATGACATTATGTGAATCAATTTCCTTTTGTACAGTATGGTATCGATGTAGACAATCTGTTAAAGGTAGATAGATACCACAACTTGTCATTGTAACACCAAAATGCATCTATGTCTGATTTTTGTTCATTAAATAAGTAGATGCAAGAAAATAAATAAATTGATATGTATATATTTGAGTGCAACTTCCATACGATTTTACGGAGTTTGTGAGTGAACCCATACAAGGAGGAGCTATGGTCTTATTGGGAGGCAGATGGACATGAACTTCCTTTTATGAGAGTTCAATGGAGCTGTGGTCTATAATTCTTATCACATCGTACCACTAATGCCTTGTCCCTACGCGCAATAATCTTAAGTTGACTTGACTTGCGAATGCGAATTCATTAAATGACTTGGTTGAGCCAGCTGTGGCGTTCATTGAATCTTGACTGTTGACGAAGAAGAGTCCGGAAAGAGAAAAACATCAGCATCTCTTTCCCTTTCTACAATACAAGTCCCTTTCTAGAGAACAGATATTTATCTCGCTCCCATTTTATCTCTACAAGGTTCAATTGCATTTGGACTGAACACCGGAAGTGAAGGAGAATGAGGATATCAGTTGGAGGAAGTGTAAAGAGAGACGGCCAGATGGTTCCCTCCAACAAGTTGTACCTCAAATCTAGTTTTACGAGGTTCGGAACTCCTTCCCATCGTGGGGATAACACGATATGTCTGAGATTCATGGACATATTGAAAGAAGGAATTGAACCCAATTAGATTAATATTATTTAAAGATCAGTCCAAAGTAAGTCAACTCCGAAAGGTTCCCCATTAAGGGGTCGATCCTTTGAAACTGCAAATAAACAATTCTAATCTCGACAAGTTTCTGAGATTACCCATTGAAGCTGGAACACTCCCTGAAATATACGTGTAACTGAAGACCAGAGTCTCAAGATAACCATCCTCCGGAAAATCGGCAAGGAAACCTGAAAATCAGCAATCACCCAGACCAAAATTCTCCATTTTACCCAACTTTCTTATTATTTGTATATTTTGAATGATCTTGGAAATTTTTTAAAAAAATAAAGACATCAGTCGGACGATATCACATGGAAGCCTAATTAGTCTGTGTTTGTTAGTCGTTATTTTTTGCATTCTTTCACATATATTACATAATTCCACTTTCGAACTAATATGAAGTAATTATTGTGCCTATTGAATTTAAATGGTTATTGGTGAAACACGAGAAAATAACCAAACAAGTCTTAAATCTATTGTACTTATATCAATTTAGTCATAAACATGTTAATAAGAGATAAATTTAACAAATTAAAAAAATTATCTATGTCAGGTCATGCGATATAAGATGACTTGTGTTGACTAGACCACTATGTCAGTAATTTTGTCTAATATTGGGCATAATAACTAACTTGACAAATCGTTAAAAGATTTATGATTAAATTATCCAAATTGAAAGGTTAAGGACTAAATTGACACGAATACAATAGGTTTAAGACTTTTTTTTGTAATTTCCAGGTAGAACACATTCTTTGATTATCCTCTCACATGATTTGTATCTAAACTCCTTAGGTACATTTCCACCGTTGAAATATTTAATAGCGATGTTGGCATTTCGAGCAGCACTTTTGTTACTGTTCCAACCTCAACACTTAGTTTCAGAAACATATTTAGAGAAATCTTATCAAACCAATGAAATTAGTGACTTACTGGTTCATTTCTTGACACAGACCTGCTCCATGACATAATTTATGGTACATGAAGAACATTATGTTAAATGCAGGATTTAACAATTCTAGAGAACTTACTAAACGCTAGCGTCGGTGATTAAAATCAGCAGACTTTATTTCTTATACAGCATGATTGTTGACTTCAAAGCAGCAGTAATCACTAATCAGACCATTGATGAAATCAACGAGTCACCCGGGTTCCAATGGCACACACCAAGCTTAAGAATTCCATGTACTTTGTTAGGCTAACCTTCCTAGCAATAGACATACAGGTCTTGAATTTCTTAAGTCCAATCATCTTCTACTAGATGCACATCCTCAGTTCTATTGACAGTTTATAATGCCCAATCATGGAGAGGTAAAACTGTGAACTTACTCTAATCAAGCATAACGACCGAAATTCAGTGAACATGATAACATTGTGAAAGTCTAAAAGTAAGTCATCCCAAAACTGATAATACACGCCTCCACGGCTGGATAAATATCAGCATATGGCAGAAAACCCAGAAGCCAACAACATATCCAAGTGGCATGCTCATGTAAAACGACTTCATGTCAATCCAGCCATTGTCCTCGCGTTATTTGGACCTTTGAGTAGGAACAGCATCTGCTTCTTCAGGGTTGACAGTTGTTGGGCAACTTTTGTCAAGTGCAAACCCACATAGTCCTTTGTTACCTTCAAACGAACCTTCTGAAAATGTGAGAAACTGTTTCCATGCTGGGATCATAACAAGAAGTTGATTATAGGAGAGGTTCAGGAATGAAAGGAAGTTCAGATCTGAAAGCTGCATTGGAATTATCCCATCGAGGTAGTTATGTGACAAGTCTAGGGACTCAAGCTGCTGTATTTTCCTAATGAGGGGGGGATAGGACCTGAAAGCACATTGTGAGACAGGTTGATAAAATAGAGCACTCAGAGATCTCCCAATGCTTCTGGTATTGGACCCTCCAATCTACTGCTTGAGAAGTCAAATGAGGTGAAAACAGTTAGGATCTTCACTAGTTCAATTTGCAGACCTTTGATAGTAATGCTTACGCTGTCCTGATAATAGAGCTTGCTCAACCCAAGAAAACGGATATTAAAGATGGTCAAAGTGAGAATTAACCTTCATGACCTCCCAAGACATCAGGAAATCTTCAGGAAGCATACTGCTGAAATTGTTGAAAGCTAGGTCAACAATTTGAAGCATCTTCCATGTGCCATTAGTGACTGGACAGCCAATTTGCCTGTAGAATATTCTGGAATGCAGAACAAGAATTCTCAGGGTAGATATGTTCTTCAAGTGGCACGGGAATACATCCTTAATCCAATTGTTTCCAATGTCTAGCACCTCTAACGTCGAACATTTTGCCAAAGAAATCGGAAGCTTTCCTGTCAAGAGATTACCATTAACATCCAAAGTCCTCAAAAGGCATGTGCCTTGGAATGCATGTGGAATTCCTCCAGTCAGGTTGTTATTCCTTATGTTCAACACCTATGCATTATCCTTGGCTAATGCCGAGTGCCCCCGAGACACTCCAGCCACTAATCTGAAAGGAAATCTAGCTCATTGGGTAGAGTAACTCTTTTTGGCAGTAGGGACTCAATCGCCGGACATTTCCTCTTTCTCCTGCCTCTGGGCCTAGATTGAAATTGCTCATCTAACTCCTCAAAATCACCCTGAAGCGAAGGAACCAAATTGATAAGTATTAGGATTGTCCAAATCTCATGTAGTAAAAAGCTGGATTTCAAAAGAGCAGTAAAATTGAATTTTAATATTTGAGAGAATGAGAGAATAGGGCTCACTGGAGTGTAAACATGAAGGCGCATAACTATTTGTAAGTTATCAATGAAATAACTATTTTACCATCCACAAGCTAAACAGTAAATATGTAGCGTAGGTGGTAAGTTATTAGAACATTGACAATCATAAGTTTGCACAAACAAGTCAATTTACTTAATCAATAGGTAGCAAGTTGGACGATGAACCACCGTTATATAAAATTTATGGATGGTGCTACAGGTTTATTATTGAATGGAAGCTATTATGTATGGGCCGAACAGAATATTAGACATTTTGTCATGATTTTTAGACGATTCATCACGACCAAGAATAGAGTACATGGTTTACATGGCATTTTCTTCGGTCCCACTGTACAGGGCAATTTATTTAATAGCCACTTTGCAATCTTCTTGTTTAATAATTCTGGGCTACAAATAGGATCATGTTTTGGACAATTTCGGCCGTGAAACACAATATGGAACGGTATTCCATACAGTCGAATTTTTTTAAGAGTTTGCCATTGTAAGACCCCGATGGTAACAAAAATTGACCGATGACTTGCTTGGTCTGTACGTTAGTAACGCACAATCACTTCTTCTTCTTTTTTAAAGTACCAGCTTTATTTGATTCCTTGAAGTTAATTATAATTCTATAATTTACCAACATTTATTTTCTTAGGCCACTAGCCTGTTAGGCTCTGTTTGGTAGCATTTCAATTTTTCTATTCTTTTGTTCCTTGGAATAGAAAAAGAATAAAATTTCGTTTAATAAAGTTAGTTAATTTTTTCTATTTCCTAAAATAGAAAAGTGATTAGAAAATAGATTTGAAATAGAAACAATAAGTTAAAAAAAAATTACTTCTTATTCTTAGAAACAGTTTTTGGAATAAGTCATTTTCTTTCTTTCTTCTTCCTCCTCTACTAACCGGTCACCGTCACCGCCACTAGTCGCCGGCAGCCACTGCTGATCATTGGTCTTTGGTTGCCAGTTGCTGGTCGCTAGTTGCCAGTTGTCGATCACCGATCACCAGTGCCACCACCAGAGGAAGAGAGGAAAAAATGAAAAATCTAAAAAAATAAAATTAAAAGAAATTTTATTTCACAAAAAAAAAATTGTAGATCATACCAAACACATTATTATTCCTTTGAATTGGGTTAAATATATTTTTAATCTTCTAATTCTTAATATTTGTGCGATTGCGTCCTCAAGAAGGCAAGCGATTACCACTTTGGTGCCGAAAGTCAAGCCTGTGATAAGTTCTTCAAATTTTCTAACCCTCACCAATCATCGCTGGTGGTGGCTGCAGCCACGAAATCCTCCACCCTTTCTCGCATCTCTCACTTTCCCACCTTAGTTTCTTTTGACTTATTTCACTTCGAAAATTACTGAGAAAAATCGCGACACTGCGCAATAAAATTACTAAGGATGTCAGGTTCCATATTGGCTCCAGCTACATGACCGAGTAATTTAGGCGAGTGGCCATATACCACTGGAACAATTGGCACATTAAATGGAGGGAATCGGGCGCAAGTACTTTGGCAACCCTTGGTGAGCTACTACTACTTACGTTCTCTTTGTTCTTACCATCATTAAAGCCTTCTTTGCTGCTTACATATTTTATCATTCCAAGAATTAACCAACCTCAACAACTCAGTTTCAAAAACATAATTAGAAAAATCTTCTTAGACCAATAAATTTGTAACATGCTCGGTTTCATTTTTTGATGTCACTTCGGCTGCTACTCGTAATTGGCTAGCTTGCTTAAAACTTGCATTTTCTTTGCTGTGCTGCCACAAGGAACTAGTCCATGATAGACGAAGAGCATCTTATTAACGCTGGGATTTGATATTTTTAGAAAACTTACAAAATGTTATTGCAGCCAATTGAAATTAGAGGACCGTATTTTTCAAACAACATGACAATTGACTTGAAAGCGATAGTAATCACTAGTCAAACCAACGATGCAGTGAACCAATCAAACCAGGTCCAACCTTAAGCCCATGAAATGGGCCGGAATTCGAAAACCTTTCAGGATTGAAATTTTCAAACCCAAAATTTCAATGCACCTTCTAAGAGTAAGAGCTGGAAGATAACACCTTTGGTCCAATTTGGTGGGCACTTGTGTGAAGAATCTTTATTTTGTCTGAAGTTGAAGAACTTTTCTGATTGAAGGACTTTTCGACAATAGACAATAACATCGAGGAAAAACAATTGAACTTATTCCAATAAAGCATGACGACCAACTACGTGCAATAGCTTTCAGTTGACTTGACTAGAGAATGCAAAATTATTGTTTAAGTGAGGTCCCCGATTCGGTGATTTATAAAATTCCGTTCCCGAATAGAACAAGCACATGCGTAAAGAATTTTAATTTTATCCAAATGTAAAGAATGTTTCTAATTGACAGACTTTTCAATAGTAGGCAATTATGGAAAGGAAAAACAATTGAACTTACTCTAATAAAACATAATGACCAAACTTCACGCAATAGCTAGAGAATGCTAAATTGTCGTTTAAGTGAGCTCCCTGCAATTTATAAAATGCAGTCAACTAGGTCCAACTTCAAGCCCGTGAACTGAACAAGAATTTGAAAATTCTTTCGGAATTGGAATTTTCAAACCGAAAATTTCCATGCACCATCTTAGAAAAAGCTGGGAAGGCCTCTGGTCCAGTTTGGCGGCCAGTACACGACGGGTACACACCTTCTTAGAAAATTATGGAGAGGAAAACATTGAACTTACTAACTACAATCAAGCATAACGACTAGTTGTTTTCAATTGACTCGACTAGGAATGCAAAATTGTCCTTTCAGCACAGCTTCTCAATCCGGTGATTTATAAAATTCTGTTGACGAATAAAACAGAAATTTTTCCGTGGACTGTAATTATGTAATGTTGATAATAAATTCAAAATACTGATGGTAAGTAAAAAGCTATCAATAATTTGTTGATTAGCTCATTTGTAATTAGCGATGGAATGACAATTTTACCATCGATAGACTCAATATTATATATCCACTTTCTTTTATTTATTTATTTTACAAATGGACGCGTAAGTATATGTTGCCAATGAAATAACAATTTTATTGTCCACAAATCTTATAGTTGATTGACGCTAACTTTTATATTTTACAAGTGGGTGCATAATTGTTAAGTCACCAATTAAATAACAATTTTACAATCCACTAACTCAATATTAGACAACCATTTACCGTGATGAGATTTAGTTTAAGTGGTAAATATATAACTAGAACATTGACAATTATAATTCACTAATATTGTTGCAGAATCATCAATATACACCGTTATTTGAAATTTCAGGAATGGTATTACAAATTTACTATTGAAAGGAAAATTATTCTATTTGGGCTAGACGTAAGGTTAAACACTTGTTTCTTATTATAAATGACTCATCATCGTCAGGAAACAAGAACACAGCCGCACTTCCCTTGTCTTGATGTAGCAAGTATCCTCTTGGAGGGGTAGTCGCAAGCTTAAAAAGCAAATCAATGATTTTAAAGTTGCATTTGTTCCACAGAAAATACAAAATTTAGAATACATTTTTTCGAGAAATAATATTTTGTGTTGCTTACAAAAATAAATAAACAAAATATATTTCTATCACAAACGAAAATAGTTAGGCATAGCTTGCTATTGATCATAAAAACATTTTCTGTTGATTAACTTTTCTAACTGATATAACAAATAATTTTTCAAAAAAATACATTTCACATATTGAATTTATCTTAAAACAAATGCATCTTGAATTTCAAAGAATATTACAGGCTCCGACGCCATTTTCCTTGTGTGCTACTTTACAGGGCATTGTTTGTGATAGTCCCGTTGCAATTTTCTCGTTTTCTGGGCTACAAAGAGGAAAAAGTTTTTGGACACCATCGCAACGCTCATGAGCGCAGTTGAAAACTCGGCTGAAACCGCTTTTAATCGTCACCGACAAGCCCATCCCCCTCGTTGCACACACACTCTCTCAGTCGAGGTATTGCTCGCGGCCGTGAGAACTCCTGTGGTGCGAGCCTAAAGCTCAAGGTGGCTGTGCTGCCCTCTGGGATAGAGCTCACATCCATTGAAGCTCTACCCGAACAGCTCGTGGGCATCCATGGCTGCAGCCATAGGACCCAATCTGGTCCACTGGTTGGGGTCGTCCAACCTCGATCTGGACCAGATTCCAGGCAGTAACCATCGCTGGGCTCATAATTGGGGTTTGGGTGACGCTCACGAAAGACTCTTCAAGAGACGATCTTAGGCAATGATCTGATGAAGATGATTCTATAATTCAACCATTTTCAATATTTTCATTGGCACTTAACAGTTTTTTCATCCCTTAAAACTCTGGTTTACTTTCCAACATGTTTTGGCCAAAAACACTTTAGTTTTTAATTTGTTATTTTTTATTAATTTTAAGAACAAATTAAAGCACCTGCATCATCCGCTATGGAAAAAGATAATGATGGTCACTTTCGTCCCCCGAGTAACTCCGTCATATGTTTGGGACATTTGGTGAGGTCATTTTTATCCCCTGGAAATGCGTACATTAGCTTTCTTGGGATTTAGCTTGACATTTAAATTAGAAGTAAGAAATTTTATGTGCTTAAGAGACATTATTTTTATAAACAATTATTACTTTTCTTTTAAAAGTTACCAGACAAGAGAGTACAAATCCGACTTCCAAGCCTTCAACAATCTCGGGAGGAAAAATATCGGCCTGGACTTTTAAACTGTTCAACAATAGAAATTGATCAAGTGAACAGGGACAGATTAGTATGAGACCAATGGTTCAATTGAATTTTACTATTGCATTTGCATGATTTACAGCTGACAGTAGCCCATCACAAGCATCTTTTGCTAAGGATTATTAACTCGCTCTCTTATCTCCATACACAAAACAATAGCAAGCTCTATCTACTAACTACAAACAGGCAACAGGAGGATGATGAGTGAATTTGTCACCTTTGCTCAGCCTATAAAGCCAAAAACCACAGCTCCTATACATAACCCTCAGCTGCTGCCAAGTGCTACCGAGAGACTCCGGCCACTAATCCTAAAGGAAATCTAGCTCGTTGGGTAGGGTAACTCTTTTTCGCAGTAGGGACTCGATCATTGGACATTTCCTCTTTCTTCCGCCTCTGGGCCTAGATTGAAATTGCTCATCTAACTCCTCAAAATCACCCTGAACCCAAGGAGCCAAATTGCTAGGAATGAGAATCATCCAACTCTAATGTGGTAAAAAGCCAGATTTCAACAGCAGTAAAATTGGATTTCAATATTTGAGAGAACGAGAGAATGGGGCTCATTGAAGTGTAAACATGGCAACCAGTTTTCCCATGATGGTCTCTCACGTGCTTATATGCAAACTTCTTGCCACAATCCTTACGGCCGCAAACAAATGGCCTCACCCCAAGATGAACAGCCTTCACATGCTGACGTAAATTTGATTTCTGTCAACAAGAAAATAATCAGCTAATGTACACTTAGAAGGCACACGATAAATGAGCTCACGTTTCAAAGTTCCAAAAGATTATAATCCATAACCAGCCAGAATCTACTTAGTAGGTGACTGCATCTTACTGTTGAAAAAATGCGGAGACAACCCTCGACTTCACATCTGAATGCTTCTGAATTCTCATGCATGAGGAGATGCTGTTGGATATTCTTCCTCAACTGCTTAGTCCCACATATGTCGCAATTGACTAATTGGTGAGCCGACCGCATGTGGTCCTTCAGACAATCAACATTGCTGAAGTATTTCATGCACTCACAACAGAAAGCCTCCACAGTCTCTAGTTTGACTGCAGCAGTTGAAATCATGTTATTATCGAATAGCATGTTAAACAGTTCATAGATATCATTCGGCTTCACCAAGACACCTTCATAATTAAGTGACTCACCATGAGAATCCTCATGCTTTCGCAACTTCGATGCAAACTTGAAAACCTTTCCACACCCAACCTCCGGACAAACATGCTGCTTCAGACTCTTACATTCACCAGACGTCGATGGTTCCTCATCATTGTGAATTTCATTCAAGTGCCTCTTCATGTTCCCTTGATATGCAAATGACTTATCGCAACCATCAACAAGACAGCTGAAAATCTTGCCTTTATGCTGAAGAAAGTGACAAGCCAAATGGTCTATTCTTCTATAGCTGGCAGAGCAATCCTCTACAGAACACTTGAAAGGCGTTTGCAAATGAATTTAGCATATTGACAAATAGATCCAAGCATGCCAAATCTCTAGACATCAATAGGAAAAAAAAAAATAAAAAATGAACGGTGCTTCAAACCTCAAGATAGAACATGCGTGACTGAGGTTGACTTGATGGATCTTCTCAGGTGGTCCCCCGACCTGATACTAGTCCAATCAAGATACAAGATTGCAGCTTCTTGCATTTTGGAGTTCTTTTCGATGGGATCCAATGCTTCACGCCATTATCATATCATAATCAGATGAGCCAACATACTTTATCCTGCAAGGTCTTGATTTCAGTATAGCCAAACTCGCAGTAGACAAATGGAAAGGAAGAAAACAGCTTCATTTTTCAACCAAAATCAAAACTTTTTTTATCATAAAATATTTACCTGTGAGACTAGAACACACTAAAAGATTGATGCTTTTTCAATGGTGCTTCCATTTTATGATGTTCCACAAGATTACAGCACTATATTTATGGGTAATCACCATTTGACGGGCCAGAAAATCATGTACATCCCCAACGATAAATATCCGAATTGCTGTTTCTGACGCCTCATTAGAAGTTACAAATGTGAAAATTTTGATGGCAAAGACCACAACCCAGCGTTGCGCATCAAAACCATCTGCTCAACAAGACCGGTGCGACCGTGATCAGAACCTGTCCACTTTACAAACTGTACCTCACAGTCGACCACCTCCATGACAGGTGTAATCTAATCGAAACTTGATTAAAATTTTCAAAGAACTTGCTTTCATGTTGCAGCATCAATAACAAAACAGAGAACTCAACATACCTCGAGCGAATGGCCCTGCATATGCTGCCTCAAGTACGCGGGTTTCTTAAAAGTGGCGCCGCATTCTTCGCTGGTATTATTAGCCTTCGCTCCCTTCTTCCCCTCGACACCCTGAGCCATTGCCGCTTCCACATCATCCTGGTAAAGACCGAAGCAACACGAAAACCACTTCACATCGGTCCCCATCGCGGCGTACATTCGAACCCGAGCATATTCCACAAACGCAAAACCAGCAATTGCCGATCGAACCAGTCAAATCGTAGCGCCGGAACTCGCGGCCCAAAATGAACCGAGCTGCTTGGGAAGCATCGGAAGGCAATGAAGGGAAGAGAACTCACCTCGTGGCGCGACTGGATGTGAGAAGCGACGAGGGACTTCCTGGACCTGCAGATCCCGCAGTGCTCGCAGTAGTAAAGCCACCAACTGGAAGAGACGCTTGGATCGGTGTTGTTCTGGGCCTAACTTGACTGGGTTCAAAGCTATGATCAGTTTGGGCCCAAATTAGGCCCGGCCCGGTAAGCTTTCCATCGAACGAAATTAGATCTGCGAACAGGAAGCTGCTTACTTCGCGATTGTTGCGCACATTATTAAATACGAGCATGAAGATGTATAGAGAGGGACCGTGAGGTTTCGTCGCAGAGATTGCAGAGGTAGATTTTCACGATGGACTTGGAGGTTGACGACGGTTTGGAAGCACAAGGTAACAAGAAGTTCTGGCACGAGGTACATTATTCTTGTTTTCTTTCATTCACTGATATTTGTCCTTCTTGACCATTTCCTCTTACAGATCAAGAACCACCAGATTATACTCAAAACACTACATGAGTTTCAAAGCTATGATTTGGGATCAAGACACCCAGACTCCAGGCTGCACATGGACAAACTTAGCCATCAACCTACGCAAACAACTTCAGTCACAATCCCCAGCCTCCGCCTTTATTATAATCTTCGTACAACTCGCAAAAACAACTGATTGAAGCCTTGGTCAAGAATGTCACCAGAGCTGAAGGTCGAGAACAATAACTCCAGATCATACACTCATCGCCCACTACCATGGAAATCGCCGGCAACGTAGCACAGAACGAAGAATTATAATGGTTAAGAAATGTATTCGGCCATTGTGAAAACATCAGAACTCATGCTTAAGTGACTTGAAAATCAATTACTATCACTCAATTTATGTCAGCATACTTTCGGATTCCGAAAAGGACAAAACTAATCCGATTGCCTAATAAACAACAGATTGCATCAACCGATTGGAGCAGATTTTTGCGATTTCAAACTCGTATTCGTGACCTTAGGCAAACGAAATTAACATGTGAAGTTCATAATCAAATACATGACTCTAACATGACCGATCCTAATCGAAGCCAAATGATCTTTTCATTCGCTTCACCTTCGTCAGAATCGCAGCATTATGGAGAATCGGAGATTACCTCATCAATGAAGCCAAGCTAAGTCGCTGTCGGCAGTCTGATCAACTAAGGGAGCTCTCATGATCGTCGCCGTTGGTTAAAATGAAGACCGGTAGAAGAGCTTCAAGCGAGTTCCGGCCACTTCAATCTTCACGGCCACGAAACAGAATTGAACAAGGGGCTTCCCGGGAGGCGGCCGTCCGGCGATGGCGACGTCGCCTGGGGCGGTGATGAGCTAGAAATGAGAAAGAAGTCTCTGGAAATCGATTCCTGAGGGAAATCCGAAATGGGCTCCGATTTGGAAATCGAGGAATGAAAGTTTATGGGTCAAGCGAGCCCACACGTTGAAGTCTTATGGGTCACATTCATGAGCAAATGGGTTTGGGCTTGAGTTGGGGTTTGGATCAAGCTATCGGGCCAAATTTAAACTCAATGATCGAATGGGCTTCAAAAATGATCTTTCTTCCTCTGTCTTTTCTCATCATCATCATCATCATCATCATCATCATCATTATTATTATTTTATTTTATTATTTATTTATTCTTATTATTATTATTATTAGGATTTTATTATTATTATTATTATTATTATTATTATTATTATTATTATTATTATTATTACTATTACTAAACTATTATTATTATTACTATTATTATTACAGTCATCACATCTCATATTATTTTATTATTATTATTATTATTATTATTATTATTATTATTATTATTATTATTAAAAATTTCCCTAATCATTCAAATGCACTTGAGTGCTATAACTTTTTTTTTTTTTTATTATTTGAATGTCATATAATTTTTTAATGGATTACTTGAGTGCTAAAATATTTTAAAAACAATCAATATAAGTGACATGCCACATTAGATTTCTTGCTATTTGGAAAATTTATGGCACTAAACTGGATGAAAAAAATTTGACACTCAAGTGAGCATTGTACAATGACATTTGTGGTGTGTATATCCCCAAATCTAATAGTAGATTAGCTCTTGTTTTAGTAATTCACAAGTGGACACATAACTATATGAAAGTTATAAAAGAAATATCAATTCTACCATACCCAATAATAGATTACCACCACTCATACCATGATTTAGTTTTATGTAGAAATTATAGAACATAATCGGTTAGTTATTAGACCATTAATTGTAGATCGTAACTTTCGTACAACACTAACTTAAGTGCCATAATTTTCTATTTTTTAAGTATCATTTTAGTGTCATATACTTTTTCTCACTTGAGTATCATGATTTTTTGAAGATATTCCTTACAAAGTATCATGTCATGATATATTTCCAATGCCTGCGTTAGGACACTGGACAATTGAGAGATATGGTACTAAAAAAGACCCCCTTTTTTTTTTTTTTGTAAAATTATGAAACTCAAGTGATTAATAAAAAGTTATAACACTAAAGTAAGTGTTACGCGAAAATTATGATGCTTATATTGTAATTATCCCAAAGTAAATCACTAACATTGCTGCAAAATCAAGTCAATATGCATTAGCAGTAGGTAGGAAGTTGCGCAATGTATTGTTGAATGAGCACGATATGTTTTGGAAATCAGCATGCGAGCAATATATTGTTGGAAAGTACACTCAAAGATGATTGTTTTAGTGCCTGAAAACTTAAGTCTTTTGAGTCCATATCGACCTCGAAACGAATCTGCCTCGTTGAATCAAAGAATTCACGAATTGTTCATGTAGAGGAGTCCAATTGTGAAGTCCAATCCTCCAATCCCAGTGTCCACACTCACGGTTGTGGTGTTCTCGAATGTCCATTCAAAGTGTTTTTAATCACCTTGAAATGCTATTGCGCTTTTTAAATATAGTTTCTGTTTTTCCGACACTTACAGTTGCTGAATTGATTTTACAATAGGAAAACAGATGGGAAAAGCGGACTCTCCATCAACTATTTGATGAACAGATTATGAATGACATCCTATCAGTACCCTTAAATGCTCAAACTCTTCAGGACAATTTGGTATGGACTATTACAAAATAATGGATTTTTACAGTGAAGAGTGCATATAATTGGATGTGAGCACAAAGAAAAATCACTCAACATCACAAGTCATTCCAGCTACCCCGCATGGAACCAAATTTGGCAATTAAAGAGCCCCCAAAAAAAAAAGAAGTCAGAATCGTACTGTGGGGCATTTACCAAAACGCCTTGCCACTAACGACAACTTGCTTAGGTGAAGAATATTACCTGACTTGGGGTGCCCATCCTATCACCATGAGAAGTTGAGACAATGGAGCACCTCCTTCTACGTTGCCCTTAGACTACTTCCGTTTAGACAAATCTTGTCATCCAAATCCATATTTCGAGTTATAGTGTCTCACAAATAGAAGGTTGGTTGTGTAATTTTCTCAAACATTTAAAAACAACTCACCTCCCTTTGACACAACCGTGGCTACTTTGCTGGTGCATCTGGAAGCGAGAAACAACTTTGTATTCCAGCTTTAAACAAATCCAAAAGCCTTAGTTGACTCAACCCTCAATATAATCAGCAACTTCAGAAAATGGAACCCCCAAGAAACAATTTCCAACTCGATGAACAGGACTTATCTCATGCTTGGCTCCCACTAAGGCAGAATACTCTGAAGATGAACACTAATGCTTCTTACATGATGGGTTTCTAACGGAAACAGTTTCATGCTTGATCCAAGATGATTTGGGGTTTATTTGTGATGGCTCTGCTAGATCTGTCCAGCTTCATCCCCTGTTCAACTAGAAGCCCTATATCTTTTCAAGGGATGAAGCACATGCAAGAGAGAAAAAGTGAAGCCTTGAGTTTGAGTTAGATTGTTTGGAAATAGTCAACCCCATCAAGTACTCAAATAAGAATTTATGGGAAGCCACTGCTCTTATCTTGGAAGCTCGCGACTTATTGGGCCGACTTCCTAACACTACCGTAGCCTATGTGGGGAGAAGTGCTAACCAAGCTGCAGTCTAAAGCCTAGAGACATAATACCCTTTTCTCAAATTGGGCTATCAATCCACCTCAAGACCTTAGGAATTTACATTATTTTGATGCCCCTTCGATGGGCTCTTTTGTTTTTAGGACTCCTTAATTCAATAAAATTTGCTTTTCGGACCCAAAATAAATAAATAAATAAATAAATAAAATCCCTTACACCTAGGAATTGAATTTCCATCTAGTCTTGAGCACATATTCATCTATTCGTGTCCATGATCCAATTGCATGTCTATGGCCAAGTATTGATCATGATTTACGTTTAGGTATTATTGATTCCATGTTTGTCCCTAAATTTCTCATGTTAATAGGATTGAGAGATTACCATGTTTCGATTCCCCCATGCATGAACTTAATCAGAGAAAGGTCACATCTTTATTACTTAGATTAATCTCTTTTTGCGTGGATTTGCCCTTGATAGAATCATATGGATGATCTTTTTGCATGTTAACATTGAATCGGGTCGGATTGATGATTCCTTTGCATGTTGTTCATGGCCGGTCCCCTTGGTGCTCTTGATCGTGCCCCCTCCTCGTTTGATTGCATGTGGGGTTTAATGTCCCCTTGTGCTCTTGATCATGGCGATTGGCCCTTGACTTTAATTCCTTGCATCTAGGTTAGGCTTTGTCTCGCTTGGAAGAATTTTGATCATCTGTTTTGCTATGATTCATGGAAAATAATCTAAAGCTTCGACCTTTGATCAATGCTTCTCACGTCAAAAAGACACAATTTTTTTTCCGGGAAAGATCAAACATTTACTGCTTTTTATTCATGCATAAAGGATACAGTTTGCTAGTTCATGTAGATTAGTGAGAAAAAACAAGAACATTGTAGCACTGATGGCACACTGTAGAAAACACGTTTGTTTGTTTGTTTGTTTGTTTTTTTAATTGAAAAGTACATAAACAAGAACAAGAGAATAAGACAAAACAATCGAGGATAAAGTTTGATTTTATGGAAAAGCAGAACCAATTATCTCAATCGAGAAGGATGCACGATGGAGTGAAGCTAGAGAAAACAGCTTTGTCTTTTGGCAGATTTCACCAGCACAAGGATGGCAGCGATAAGATTAGGTCGCAATGAAATGACAACTTCCCGTGAGGATAACGAAGATACTCACGACATAGAGCTGCTCTCAAAGACAACTAGAGTAGATCCGTGACTGCGACGCGCTGTGGCCGATAATGATTATCTTGAAGACAATTGGTTGTGGCCACTCTCGAGGATGAAGATAGGTGGACAATAAACAGAGGACTTGGACCGCCGAACGGTGGTGGTCTTACTGACAAGATGGAAACAACGATGGCAGAGACAAGGCTTTTGTTCTTCAAGACTAAGGCAAGAATAAAGATAAAACTATATTACTTTTCTTGATATTCTATTACATTTAGATTGTGTAAATATTCTACGATCTTCAAAAGAGAGGGAGAGATCAAGGGTATTTATATCCGAATAGTATGTACAGGTTAGGAAATAATCTAATCCAACAATAGAATAAGTTATCTTAGTCTAACAAGGAAACTATTTGTTTTAAGAAATCATAAAATATCAAAAATATCCTTAATACCAAATAACATTTCTAACAATATTCTCTAATAGAGATTTCTCAAATCTCAATAAATAAACTTAAAACAAAGCCTTAGACATGATGATCTGTGAGAGAGGATCTGGAAAATTTTGGTTGAGATGGGCGATTTAACAACAGAGAATTGCAGACAGGAGGAGGAGAAAAACAGGGAATGGTTCAGCTTGGAAAGAGGGAGCGGTAGTCAATGGCAAACGCCTCCCGGTGGGGACGATTTTGTCTAACGTTAACGTTAGTTGTGGGACTGACGATGTTACTTTCTCTGTGGGCCATGCGTAGGGAATAGGAGCAAAAACGCGTTTTTATTTGTCGGCTCTTTATATTGGTGTCAATTTTTCTTAATTTCAGACGTTGGCCAAACCAAGAAATCAAAACTCCAATTCGATTGGACATGACCAGCTTTGGGAATTTGGATCTAAGCTAGTCAATGATGAAAATAGAGATGGTAAAATTGATGCCCATAATTAAAGAGTGTTTTAGTGTTAGAAGGATTGAGATTTGCTCATCAAGATGCGTAAGTTTTTATGTTTGGTCCATTATCATCGCAGCCATTGAAGCGAAGATTGAATCGGAGATAGATTCGGTTTTCATGTCAATGGGCCTTTTTTTTTTCATTGGATTGAAGATAAATTCAGTTAATGAACAAAAGGTTTTTGGAAATATCACTTGATCTCTAAAATAAAGCACCTTCCGATCACTTATGTTGTACTTGTATTGTGGTTCTAAAAAGGGAATCTTATCGCTGGGCGGACTTCCATGGTAGATGGAAGGTAATTTACCATATCCCAATTTTCTTTCTATGTCCCCACTAGGTAATGCCATCTTGCACAATGTCCTGACCTTGTGCAAGATTCTCTTAGAAGAATGTCCAGTGCAGACCAAGACTGACATCTAAATAGAGTTTGGAAGATTTTTCAGCAGGTACTGAAAAGAGTGCTGTACTCAAGCCTCGTCGAGTTGATGTAGTTTAATTTTTGAATCGAACTGGAATCTAAAATCCAAGACTGGACACTCAGACTCGAACTTGATCTCCATGAAAATCAACATCTCTGGATCAAGTTTGGCTCGTGAATTTTAATCTTTTTAATATTTTGTAATCTCTAGATGAACTCACACATACCATAGGCCTACCATATTAGTTAGAAATTTTTTTGGTTAGAAGTCCTAAATTTGTATAAAAATTACAATCAAATCGAAAAACTGTCAAAAAGTAAAATGTGGGGGAGGGGGAATTTTCTAATAATATAAGCATTCCATCTTAGTTATAACAATCCTCACTAAAGAATTTTCTTCATTGCACTTTTCTTCATTTCAGAACTCCAGGAAAATAGTTAAATAGTTATGTCATATTCTTATTTCTATACCTACTTCTATTTCTCCCATTGTTAAGCAAAAGTTCTATAGATCAATAAACAGAATCGTCATTTTAATAGCGAGGAAGAAATATGAAGAGAAGAAAGGATGAAAATATTCTTATTCAAGTTCAATAACTAAGATACGGTGGAAATCTTCATGGACATGAGTGTTTGAACAGCACTATATCCCAGAATCGATAATAAGCAAACCTCCATGATCTGATAAAGACTAATGGACCACAAAATACCCAAAAGCCAACAACGAATCCAAGTGACATGCTCATGTAAAACCACATCTTCTCACCGTCATCATTATTGCGATCGTCACCAGCTTCTTCCATCCCGTTCGTGGTAATTGAGCAACTCTTGTTGAGCATAAGGCCACACAATCCGAGGTTTCCTTCAAAAGAACTTTTGGAAAACGTGAGAAATTGTCAGCTTGTCGGGATGCTTCCTACAAGTTGATTGTTTGAGAGGTTCAAGAACGAAAGAAAATCAAGATTCACAAGCTGAGCCGGTATGCTTCCATTGAGGTAGTTCCATGATAGGTCCAATGACTCAAGTTGATGCAGATTTCCCAAAACAGGAGGGATTGAACCCGATATTGCATTATGTGATAGGTTCAAGAAATAAAGTGCTTTGAGATCTCCAATGGTGTCTGGTATTGGACCTTCCAATCTATTGCTCGAGAAGTCGATTGATGTGAAAACAGTCAAAATCTTGACGAGTTCTACCTATAGACCTTTCAAGGTTACACTCATCGTATCTTGATAATAGACCCCACGCATTTGGGAATATTGATATTGTAAGTGATTGAAGTCTACATTAGCCTTCATAGCCTCCCAAGATGTGAGGAGACTGGCAGGCAATATGCCACCAATATTATTTGAAGACAGGTCAATGATTTGTAGCTTTTGCCAAATGCTAGGACTTTGTGGACATCCAATTTCCCCATGCAATTTGTTGGATCGTAAAACAAGGACACAGAGACTTGATATAGCCTTTAAATGGCATGGAAATGTCCCGTCTATCTTATTGTTCCCGATGTTCATAACCTCCAACATTGTGCAACCTGCCAGTGACAATGGAATTTGCCCCTGCAACAAATTCTCACTCAAATCCAATGTCTTCAAACCGCATGTTCCTAGGATGTTTTGCGGAATATCACCATTCAACTGGTTGTTCCTTAGATTCAATACATTAAGGGATGCCATCATTAAACAATCAGGAATAGTTCCGTTCAGATTGTTATGCGATAAGTCAAGCACTTCAAGATAATGAGCTTTGCAAACTGACTTTGGGATGGACCCATGGAAATTATTCTTTGAAAGAGAGAAGAACCCCGTCATTGATAAGTATCCACCGATGTTATCCGGAATAACGGAAGTAATGTTGTTACTTGAGAAATCCAAGTACAAAGCGTATGATAGCAAGGGTAGCACATTTCCTCTAAGCATGTTTGCATGGAGGTCGATGACAGACAGAACAGAAGTAAGATTGCTCGGAGGTGTTTCGAAACCTTCAAAGAAATTAGAGGAAAGGTTAAGAAATTGAAGATCTTTTGGTGTCCATATCCATTGTGGTATCTCCCCTCGAAAATAATTGTGCGAGAGGTCGAGGTAGACCAAATTGGACTGGTTAGCCAAAAACTGAGGCAATGTCGTCAACTGACAGGAAGCCAATTTTAACGAGAAAATCAGGGAAAGAGGATGTAATAGTAGAAGCAGATGGCATAGCATTAATGGACAAGCCACTATATGATAGATCAAGATAAGTTAAATTTCTGAATCCCTCTAGTGCATCAATATTTATTGTGCCACTGAAATTATTGAAAGAAAGTGAGAGGTAATTAAGCTCTTGTAATTTGAATATGGATGCTGGTATTGACCCTTGTAACTGATTGCTGCCCAAATCAAGAAAGTCCAGTTGATATGAAGAGGCATTCAGATTTATGATAAGCTGACCAGAAAATGTATTGTGTGAAAGCATTATTGTCTTCAATCGGGGAAGTGTAAATAGAGCTGGGGAATGTGGCCTTCCAATGAATTGTTTCGCGGTCCAGAAATTCAAGATTCAAAAAATCTTCCCAGCCAACAAAGGGGATCTGACCCGTTAAAGCATTATTGGATAATATTATTTGGGTCAGATTTCTGGATGCGCCGTATGGCGGAACTAAACCAGTAAGATTATTCCAAGACAAGTCCAAATAAGTCAGCTCCGACAGGTTCTTCATCGAGCTTGGGATCGACCCACTCAACTTGCAACGAGACAGATCTAATCTTGACAATTTTCTTAGATTACTGATTGAATCTGAAGCCTCCCCCGAAATATTCGTTTTACTCGGACCGGGGTCTCAAGAGAACTATCCTCTGGAAAATCGGGCAAAGAACCCTGAAGAAGTTGGTTAGATGAGAGATCAAGGGTTTGAAGTGTTTGTACCGGAGAACTTTTTGAGGAAATTCTCCCCACAGGCCACATTCACGCAGGCTCAGTGTTTTCAAGCTGGAAAAATTCGGTAAGAAACTAGGAACTGTGGTGGAAAAGTTGTTACCATCAAGTTGAATGACCGACAAATTAGCAAGACTCATAAGAGAAGTGTCAATAGGATTAGATAGAGAACAGAAAGACATGCTTAACACCTCAAGTTTTGGCACTCAAGAGGACAACGTGTTGCACCACTCACTTCCCTCAGCGGACACATCGACTTTATCAAGGTACAGCTCCCTCAACTCTCCCAAATTCCCAATCAGCGACCGTAAAGAGGGCTTCTTCAGTTTCAGCAAAGGCAGTTCAATGAAATATAGACCAGAAAGATCAAGAGTACGTAGCTTCGTCAGGCGTGATAGATCAACTGGAATTTGCCCGGCGAATCCTGCATAGGACAAGTTGAGATGTACCAAGCGGCTGAGATTCGCGAGGCCGAACGGAATTGCTGAAGAGTCGAAGTCGTTGAAAGCCAAGTTTAGGCTCCGAAGGAACTCAAGCTTGAAGAGACTCGACGAACCGTTGATTCCCCCAGAGATTGACTCATTGCTCAAATCGAGACCGACGACGAGGCTGTCCTCGCACGTCACGCCGCTCCATGAACTGGCGCTTCGGTCCCACTGTACTAGCTTGGAAGACTTAGAGGCATTGAAGACGAGGCTTTTTCTCAGCTCAAGCAAGAGCGATCTCTGATCAACGCTGAGACACTGGGCTGAAGCTGAAGCTCCAACAACGTCGAAGTAGATGGAGATCGTGGATATTGCAAGAAGCCATGAGATGATGGAACCGTTCATCGCAAGAGGTTGAAGAGGAGCGTGAGAAGTGGGAGCAGGGAAGAGGGAATCAACTGAAAGGAAGCTTCACATGGGAGTGGTCTCGTCGCCCAACTTTTAAGTGCATTCTAGCGTCAATTTTCGGGACGTCATTAGTCACCAAATTTGACTTATACCACTTTTGAAAATTCCAAGAAAAATCAGCAACATTGCGCAACAAAGTGACATTCTTTTTTATCATAATTTTTCAGTCGAAACAAAAGACCATATTTATGTTTTCTAAGAAAAAAAGGAAAAATAAAAGAAATATGCCTAAGATGTTGAGACTAGAACTTGAGATCCCTTGAAAATGCTTTTGGTTCACCTTATTTTAAAATCATAATACCAATGTCATGATGTGATCAATGGTGTCTTCATACATCAACATAAACCATGCAGAGAACGGTTAAAAGCAACAAATATAGATATTATATCCAACTATTTAATTAAATATGTAGATTCAAGAAGATAAATAAAATGATTTACTTATATTTGAATTTTATTTGTAAAATTTTATAACATTATGAAAGAAGCAAAAAAATATAAACTCTAGAATTGTATCAATATTAGGATTTCACCTTTTATATACAACATGCTAGTTGACTATATTGGGTCAATCAATCACATGAAAAACATTGAACATATTCCAATCAAGCCTAAGCCTAAGACCAAAGTATATGTAATAGCTTTTAGTTTACTTGACTAGAGAATGCAAAATTATCATTGTGGAGGTCCCCTCACAAAATCCCATTTAAAATAAAAACAGAATTTCGTCTCCAGATGGTAGATGCGTAATGTTGGTATTAAACTCGATAAAAAAGGAAGAAAACGGAAAAAAGGCAGAAGTAAAACGATAGAAAATGGGCGTTGTCTTTACTTGGAGTGGTATAAAAAGTAGTATAAAGGAAAATAAAAAGAGGAAAAAAATCCGAAAGGGTTTTAAATTAAAAGAAAGAAAAGAAAAAGCGAAGTGTAGGCGTAGGAGATTGATCCATCGTCCACGTCGGACAAATACCATGGCCCACCTTTTCCCGTCCAAGTGATTATTACCATACTTTCTCTCCCTTTATGCAACTTATACTATATTCGATAGAAATGCATGTTGATTGGCTAAAGGAGCAATCGACGCATGGCAAATCCTGCCTAGACATCTGACAGTAACTTCGCTTGTCGATGACGCTCACAATAGAAACAAAAACTTAACACGTCTATGGCACGTAGTTGTTGCAAATTGGAGCATTAATAGCACCATAGAAAGCTTTATTTTTGTTTTTTTTTTCACAATTGAAAAGGAAAAAACATAAAATTGAAAATGAATGAAAAAGAAACTAAGACCAAAACCAACAAACCGATAGTAGTTTGATTTTAATGAAGTAACAGAGCCAAATGACCACGATCAAGAAAGATGCACGAACGAGTGAAGCTAGAGAAAAAAGAAGCTCGACTTTTAATAGACTTCACCAGCACAATGATATTTCCGACATGACTGATGAGGCCTTAGAGAGATGGCAACTTCCTCTAGCAACTAGGGAGAGACCATTGACTTGCAAGATAAAGCTACTTTTAGAGATAACGTGACCATATTTGTGACTATGACAAGCAGATGCCTATGGGGCACTATTGAAGACAATGACTTGTGGTTGCTGTCGAAAATGAAAATACTGAAATGTTACATCTTTACCTAATAATTTATCTTTATAATGTGTTATAATTAAGAGGTTGTATTCCCAAACAATATATACATGAAAGGAAGTAATCTAATGTAACAAGCAAATTAGTTATTTTAATCTGACAAGGAAATCCTAGGAGATAATCAAATGTCAAAGCAATGTCCCTAATATCTAATAATATGTCTAATAAAAATCTTTTAAAAGGAAATTCTCTAATATTCATAAATACAAAGCCCATAAAAATGAGGGCACGAGAGAGAGGCATCCAGGAAATTTCGTGCGAATTGGGCAATTTCAAGAATAGAGAAATGTAGGGGAGGAGGAGGAAAATAGGGGATGCTTCCGCTGGGAATCATGGAGCAGTTAAAGTAAACGTCTGCTGGTGGGGACGATTCTGTCTGGTGTTGACGTAAGTTGTGGGAAATGATGTTACTTGCTCTGGGGACTCGTGCGTAGGGAATAGGAGCAGAAACGCGTCTGCGTGTTGGCTTTTCTTTATTCGTTTGTGAAATTTTTTGGTGTCAATTTAGGTCCTGCATGTTTTCATTTCTCAAAGGTGTTTAAAAACAGATTTTGTGTTTTTTTGTTTCTAGAAAAAAAAAAAACGCGTTTGTTTGCGTTTCTATTTTTTTTTTTTTTGTTTCCGAAACAAAATTGAAACAAAAAAAACATTCCAAAAAAAAGTTAACACTTCTAGAATCCAGAAACACTTCTTTTTCTTTTTTGAAGCCCTAAAAAATCGAACAAAAACAAAAAAAGAACAAAACTGGAGAAAAGAAACACTTCTTCAAAGCCAAAAACAAACGCTCTCTTCTCTTTTCTTCTTCTTTTTTTTTTCCTTTTTTTCTTCTTTTTTCTTTGGCCGGTCGCCGGCCTCGGCCATGGCCGGCGACTGCCGGCCTCCGGCCCCGGCGAGGCCGAGCTTGCCCAGCCAAGGCGAGGCTCGGCCTCGCTCGAGGGGAGATCTTCGGCTAGGGTTCCGACGAGGGGCTCTGGAGGACGGTGCGACGGCGGCGCGGCACTAGAGGCTTCGGGATCGACATGGGGCGACGCGGGCAAAGACTGGCGGACGGCGATGCGAATGGCGTGGTGAGATCGGGACGGCGTCGAGCTGCGGTCTTCGGAGCGCAGGTGCTCGGCTCCGACGGCAGGGCGGCGAGGCTCGGCCTCGCCCGCGCCAGCGACGTCGAGCCTCGCCTTGGCTGGGCGAGCTCGGGCTCGCCCAGATCCGGCGAGCCTGAGCCTCGCCATGGCTGGGCGAGCTCGGGCTCGCCCAGATCCGGCGAGCCCGAGCCACGCCCAACCACGGCGAGCCTCGCCGTGGCTGGGCGGGCTTCCAGCCCCGTTTTCGTGCCCTTCTCTTTCGTTCGAGCTCTGCCTTTTCCGGCGTCTCTCCCCGGCGCCTCCCACTCTGACTCTCCGGCGCCTCCCCACTCGGCTGACTCTCCGGCGACTCCCCACTCCGCTGACTCTCCAGCGCCTCCCCACTCGGCTGACTCTCCGACATCGACAGGTGGTGCTCCTTCACCGGCTAAAGCTTCCGAATCCAGGTACGCTAGCAAATCTGAGCCACCTTCTGCTGCTCCTCCTTCTCCGTTCGACGAGGGCTTCGGCGAGAGCCACCCCTCGCAAATCTGAGCCACCTTCGCCGACAGCAGGGACGCTCGCTCGAGCGACAGCTCAGCCTCAGCGAGCGTTGCTCGCCCAAATCTACGGCGGCGGCGACGGCGTCGGCAGAGACGACTTCCTCGGACTTCAGCACCGTCCCTCCCCTCCGTGTTCCCTCCCTCCACCACGATGGCCTCGACCGTCTCCCACGGCCACCGCCACCACATCATCCCACTTCACCTCCCTCTTCCTCGTCTCCGTTGTCGCCATCGTCGTCTTCTTCCTCGCCTACTCCTCCTCTTAACGGGACAGAGATTGAGCCGCCGCCGTCGCCGCTACTGAGCCGTCCGCCGTGCGGAATCCTCTGGTCCGGCGTCCGCGGGATTGCTTCGAGAGTCCGCCACTGCGCGCTCGTCGCGGGAGGTTTCTAGTCGTTCGGCTCTGCTGCGGCGGCGGCCGGAGTGGCGGCGGTAATCCTGCTGTCGTTGGCGTACGCGAGAATGCGGAGCAGGAGGAGGCGGTGGTGGTGGAGCAGGGACAGAGTCCCCGTGGCGGAGGCGAGCGAGAACCCCCTCCTCCTCCTCATCAGAGACAAGGACCAGGTAACGGACGGGCACTCTCAATTTCTTGGTCACTCAGCTAGTTCTTGATTCGCATGGTAGAGCTGATGATTCGGAGCTAAAAGAATTCACCTGGGTTCGCCCCTGTTTCTAGCTGTAATTGCTTTTCTCTTTTGGGTTTTTCAAGGCTTACACAGATTCATGTGCTTCTTCAGCATGTAGAATGAGAAAAGGAACTGAGCAGAACAAAACAAGGGAGAATTTAGCAGGCTTATGTCGTCGATGGTCTAGAAAATTGTTGGCGAGGGTGGGAATTGAAAGACGGTTTAGTTGTTTCTCAAGCACTAGAGCTTTCAATGTCAGAAGATTCAGACAACCTTATTAGGGTCCTGAGAATTAGGATCCTACTGGATTTTGGAGCAAAAACAATGTCAGAGGCAGCAAAACGATGTAGATCCATATAAACTTATGAGAAAATGCTACTTTGGTTTGTCACTCGTGCAAAGCCGATGCGTGTTCGATTAGAATTTGTTCTTCTGCAGAAAAAACCAAAAAGGCTTAACTGATCAAACGATGCAATTCGAAAAACAGAATACGAGTAAAAGGGTACAGAATATCTCATGTTGAGCATGTGAGAACTCGTATCTGTCCGGTTACTGATGTGCGGTAGGATCCCCGGATTCATAGTATCTACTCGCGTAGCTATCACTCAAAATGAGAAGTCAAGAACTGTGTATCGCTTTGTTGAAGATTCGAGTCGATGTCAATAGGGAGTTTTCGGTTGTACAAACGACACATTTTTGGATGTTCAATATTGCAATTCTATGGTCTGTTTCGCCTTCCTGAACTCTTTCATTGTTTAGCATGGCTTCTCACATCTAGTTGTACAGAAGCATCTATCTTCTTTACGACCACTGACTCAGGATTAATCTTTTGGACTGCGCAGAAGATCAGTCAACTCCTGCATCAAATTGCACAGATGAACGAATTCATGTTAGCTCGGCGGTGGGTTCAGGTGCTTCGAGTCGATCGTTAATGCTTTTCATCTCTCATCAGTCGTCTCTCTGCTGCAGTCGCTCCTTAAAGCTGCTCCAACCGGCACAAGAATGGACGTGAAAATGCGAGAATTTTTGGCTTCTGTTTATACATATATGTATGGAGGGAATACACTTGAACTGCCCAATGAGTACTGATTCTGTAAAGACAAATGGTGACTGCACCAATCTATTATTCTATTAGTTTGATATGTGGAAATTCCATCATTTTGCTGTGCCTTTCAGGACTACTATTTAAGAAAATGGTGACTGCACCAATCTATTATTCTGTAAAATGTTTGTCTTCACTCAAAATGAACAAAATAAAATTAATGAGCATTTCATAAGAATGAGAATTCAATATTAAGTTTAAACAAAGAAAAGCATTTTTTTGAAAAATTTAAAACATAAATTTTGTGTCATTTACCAAACGTGTTTCTGTTTTTTTCTATTTTAGGAACATAAATTGACTGCATTCTACCAAACGTGTTTTTATTCTTTTTTTATTTCAAGAACAGTTTTTTTTTTACACTTACCAAACGCGTTCTTTTGTTCAAAAACTGTTCCTCGGAACAGAAACACATTTTTTTATTTCTATTCCCTGGAACAATTTTTGAACAGAAACGTTACCAAACGCGCCGTTGTGCTGGCCAGATCAAGAAAAATCAAACTTCAATGGAGAGGATACCACAAGCTTAGGTAATTGGTATATAAGCTATGGTCAGTGATTAAACTAGAGATAGTTAATATCATGTCTTGAACTCCCAAGGGCACAAACATTCCTCCACGATCAATCAATTGCAACATCCCAAGACGCGTTACCAACCCATTCTTTTAATCTTTTAATTGAACACGAGCAAAAGCATTATATAAATACCCCGTCGAACATAATAATAGGGATAGCCAAGAAAAAACACAATAACATCAAATTATTGTTCTCGCCTTCCTTTCATGGTGCAGCAGAGCAACAAATGTCAAAGGAATTGGAAGAGACAGTTCCACAGCCTCCTGTCACAAGGAATGGTCTTTCTCATCAGGATGATTCTCCGATGAGCGTGATGAACTGCAGGAATAAGTAAGAAACTCGATTCTTGAGATGTTTCTGTCTCATATCGTTTACTTTTTCTCCATTGCGTCAAACATAGTACCTACTCTAGTGATTAGCTTAACTTTTCATTTCAATCTGAAAGCTACTTACCTACATTTATAGGATTCTTAATATAAATTACCTGCTTGTGCACGCTATCTTACTTGGGGAATTCTGTCATTTGCACTAATTTAAATACATGCATCATTCGAGAGCGCAAGTGCCTTTGATGGCTTGTGGCCTGAGGCATGGCGTAAATTGTTTTTTTGCCTCGTCAAAAGTGTTGCTTCAGAGGACCTGAATATTCTTTTGATAGGAATCGTCCATTTAGATGATCAAAATTGCTACCATTGGTAGAACACACTACCAATAACAACATGATAGTCGCGGTGTGCATTCTAGTAGAACAACGTAGTTTCAACTTCGAGTTGTGATGATAACTGTGCTCGCACTTGTGGTTCTAAAATGTTGATGAACAGAGCTGAATCTGACAAGCTACTGGCCATTCCTGTCGGTTTTGTTGGATCAGAAGAGGCGGTAAGGTCTGCTCCACATCTTGTACCTGACGGTAATCTTGCTTGTCTTTCATTGGAAGAACAAGGAATGAAAATAAATGCTGCATTAGACGCTGCATATGCACCAATTTCTCATCTCTCGAACCTCATTGCCGACGGCCACCGGGCTGCAAACTTCAGGGGACCTTTCCAGCCATCGGACTTTTAATGGCTCGAAGCTTGAGCCACTTGGATTCATACCCTATCCCTTACTTTCTCTGAAGGTATTTATGATATTTAACACTTAGCTCGACATTTTGCATCGTCGATCTTACTTGGTTTGGACTACCTACTGGCGAATCTCTTCATGTAAAGGTTTGGCTTGGAATATTACTTGTCAGCATAGTTGCATTGACATGGCGGTTCTGTTCTTTTACCCATCAGTGTATTCAACTCGTGGTGCAACAATCTGAAAAAAGCTTTTAATATGCTATTGGAGAGTCAGCTTTCAGCAGTGATCTCGAACAATTTCGTGTTCTCCAAACCGAGACTTGTTCAGAGTCATTGAAAGCCTTCAATTTCTGACCTTGTACTAGGAAGGTCCTTCCTGCTTTATCTGTTTCTAGATACTTCAAAAACCATCTAAAGTAATTGAAAAGACCATGCGGAAAAAGTTAATTGCTGTTGTACTTGGCGAGGCAACCCAGGTTTAAGTAGCAGCATGCACTTTTGCTACTTCTCTATGTATTCTTACTCCTGATGAGTGGCGTTGTTTGTAGCTTCCATTCAGGAGTACCTTGCTAATTCGGCATCAGGTCAGGGTTCTCTGTCTGCAATATCCGAGTGAAGTGGATATCACGCGTTCCTTTTCAACATCAGTGTCTGGTGGAATGTTTGCTAAGCAAGAAAACTCATGTGCAGGGGACAACAGTGAGGAATATAGTACTTGTTCGGAAGAATGTAAGGCACCATCTCATGACTTATCATCGAGTGAATGCACAAATTCTTACTGCATTGAGATATTGTGCTTTTGTAATACATCACATCCTCTAACATGACATCACGTGTTCAATTTCTATTAATCGTAAAGGCAAAAATTGATAGCCACAATCATTCATCGGTTAGGCTAGGACCCATTTAGAAATAAGAGGTCGAAGTCAGAGATTGCTTGAGCAGGTAGCTGATGTCAAGCTGGTTGATCGAGCGGGGGTTGAAGGGTGGGGGTGAGAGCTTTTGAAGGAAAAAAGAGAGATTCGTTGCTCAAAATGCAAACATTAACATGAAGAAAAAATTACATTGTTATTCCAAAAGGATTCACACGAAACAAAAATTATAACGAATGCCATACGGCATTCATTGTCATTTATAAAATATGGACATAATGAGTTTAATAGAAAACACCGATGCTATATGAAAAACATGTAAAAGCTTCAGAGATTACATTATCAATGATGGTACATGCTGATAGTGTTAATTATATATCGTATCTCATTTCTACAAGAGGAGAACAATCACACAATACATGATTTCATAAACTCATTATTGTGGTCAAATTGGTAACTGCCAGAAATAATTGGAGCACTTGATGAAGATGAGACCATTTCAAGTTCTATCTCATTGTTGTCATCATCAATTGGTGCCTCTGTCGGATATAAAAGCGGTTTTGGAGGTAGTTGCAGTTTATCAATATCTCCTTCAAGCATATCTAGAACTTTCCTCATCGACGGCCGATCATTAGGGCTCAGCTGTATGCACCATAGCGCAATGATTATCATCTTCCTTGTTTCTCTTTCCTCTTCTATGACTTCTACCCTCTCAACCTCCTTTTCTTTGCTGAGTTGATCATAAACCCACAAAGGAAAGTAAATTTGACTTGAATGCTCTGCATGTGCATTTATATTTCTCCTTCTACCGGCCATTTCCATTAACATCATCCCAAAACTGTAAACATCGGCTTTATAAGAAATGCCACCAATGTCTTTGTAGAATAGCTCAGGCGCCATATACCCCAAGGTTCCTCTTGCTGCAGTTAACGATACTATGCTATGACCGATGGGATAAAGTCTTGCAAGTCCAAAATCAGAAATTTTTGGAGTGAAACTTTGGTCTAGGAGAATGTTGTGAGGCTTGATATCAAAGTGTAGAATTTGCATATCACATCCCCGATGTAGATACTCCATCCCTCTAGCTATGCCAAGAGAGATCTCATGCATTTTCTTATAATCAAGAGGATCATCACCATTCTTATTCGAAATGTGTTTATCCAAAGAGCCATTCGGCATGAAATCGTAGACCAGAGCTTGTTTGGAGTAATCGAAGCAAAAACCAACAAGTTGCACTACATTGATGTGGTGGATCCTTCCAATTGTGGCCACTTCACTAATAAAATCTTGGCCATTAGATTCTGGTTTGTTCAAAATCTTAACCGCAACTTCATTGCCACTTCTAAGGATTCCTCTATACACAGAGCCATATCCCCCCTCACCTAATTTGCATTTGAAATTTTTTGTAATCTTCTTGACATCCGAGTAAGAATACCTTATGGGCGAAAAGTTGTTGTGAACTTGTAGGAATTCTTCAATGTTTGCGTCGATCGCCCGATGCCTTCTCATCCACTTATAGATTAGAAATATCAACACACATGGAGCTCCGAGTATGAATTTGTATGCGACGTAGTTGGCTACATAGAAATTGTCCATAGATTAGCACAGTGCAATAAACTTTTTGTAAACATAATTGTTTTTAATCAGAGTACTTGAGATCATGATAGTTGTGAGGAGCTATGTAGCACCGACACGGATACGCGACACGCAACATGACACGACACACCGACACATTATTTCTTAAAAATAGAGAATTTCGACACGTTCCGACACGTTATATATTAAATAAATTTTTATATATAAATACATAAATAATAATAATAATAATAATAATGATGATGATGATGATGATGATGATGAATGATGATGATGATGATAATGAGCCTAGAATTAATTTACACAAAAATATTAAATAATATCATTCATTATTTTAATTTGTTACAATAATACATAAAATTTAGAGGAAAAAAACATTGTTTAAAGAAAAATACTGAAATGATATTTTTAAATTTATTTATTTATCATATATAGCATTTTTTATTACTTCTTTCATAGTAAAAGACTTTTAAAAAAACTAAAACAATTTTAAAAAAACAAAATTGAAAAAAAATAAAATTGACCCATGCGTGTATATTTATAGCAATTTTATTACTTCTTTTGTGTATATTTATATTTTGACCCATTAGAAATTTTTAAAATTGACCTCGTGCATGTTGGAATCGCGTGTCGGAATTCTGGACTCGCGTGTCGGAGCGTGTCGGAGAGAGTTGATCACGTGTTGGATTTTTCGACACTCGTTGACTGCGTGTCAAGACGTGTCGGAGCGTGTCGGATACATACCGGAGTGTCGGACACGACACGAAGGCTTCTAGAGAGTGTCCGTGTTACATAGGAGAGGAGAAAAGGCCCAGCAGTCATACCCAAGAAAAAGGCGAGGCGCGAACCTGCAAGTTCCGCGTACCAACGCTTGGCCCGCGCAGAAGTAGGGGTGACTGCAACAGATTAATTAGAGTCGGTGATCAATCAATGAAGAATTAAATTTATCATTTTAGCAGTTAAACATAAATATAATTTACTCTCCTTGACAGCGCTCAGATCACAGTTAATTCAATTCACCTAGGGAATCCATGCCATCGTAGCATGATATTTTCTCTTGAAGAAAAGCGATCTTGCTTTTGTTCACCAATATATACCAAATGATTCATAAGTTCACGTCTCGCTACTCGTAATTCTAATTTACAAACGTCATTCAATACGCGTGCAGTTTATTTAACCGCATAACAATAACAGCTGTGCAAGACACGAGCAACAATTAAATCAACCATTTTTCCCCAAACAAAAATGAAGTAACAATGTCAAATCCAGAAAAGCTCCAAGATTCGTAAAATAAACGAGAGCAGTGCATGCCGACTCTACTAAGAAATCTATTTAAACTTTTCAACTTAAGTGATGTGGCAATTTTTTCTATTATGTTTTTAAAGAAAGTAGTGTCTTAATGTGTGCACTTTATTAAAAATACCCAATTAAAACCTGCCACGCCACTTGGTAGGTAATTTTGATCAGATCTCTCAGTGAAGCTAGCATTTAAGGAAAGGAGGAGGAAGAAGAGAAAAAGAAAGAACAGCTTAAGGGAACGTTGCTTACTGATATAATAGCCGCAGTACTCCCTTCGGAATCCAAAACCTAAGAAGTGACATGGAAATAATCTTTTCCAAGAATTGTCGGGCGGATAGGAGAGATTGAATCCCTCGACCATCTTGTTGTGGAGGTCCTTGTATGGTAAGCTCCCATACTGATCCCCTTTCCACCTTGAGATTTGATCCGATGCGAATGCCATCATGGTTACAGTGCAAGAGTCCTTGATATCCCCTACTTGTAATTGCTGTACAGCGTATGAGTACACCTTCATTTGGGAAAAATATGGAGGCGTGTCGGCAGAGTATGCGCCCTCAATACATGGTTTGGTATCAATATACGAAGTAGAAGTAACAGGTTGTGAGCACTTCATGAAGGCCACTTCGGTATTGGCATTTCGAAATCTATATGGATAAAAAATACTGAAGTTGGAGGACGCTAATGAGTAACGAGGAAGGGAAGAGCAATCACCCTTTTGCAGTCCATCATCAACCACCGTGATATCACCACTGAAGTTATATTGGTCAATATAGGAACCGTAATGAATCGACTTTACATAATATCGACCAGCATATAAATATAGAACAGTGTGGTTATTTTCACAAGCTAGCTCATACCGAGAGTTGCCACAGTCTTTTGGATCACCTTTCAATCGAAAAGGATAACTTATGTTACGGATTTCACCGCAAGATGAAGGAGTGCACAGATGATTCTTCTTCGCATCACAGTTCGTCCCTAACAATAGCAGAACATACGATATGAGAAGTAAAACAAGGAGCATAAATATCGAGCTGCGAGAAATAACCATCTCTTTATTGTTTGGTCTGATGCAATGGAAGTTTTAGCTCACTTGGTAATGTGAGGGATGCTTAATAAAGGGTTGGGAGTCATCGGTCATCGAAATGTCCAAGTCAACCCTAAAACAAAGTCTAGCGAAGAAAAACTTAAAAAGTATCGCCCCGCAAAAACACGATCCCAGTGATAGATAGCTTTCACATTCATTAGGGAGGAAATTTATCTGCATTTTCCAGATTTGATTTTTCTTGGCAAATTAATTCTCTCTAGAAATTTATTTTAGTATCTTAAAAAAGAATCGGTTTTAATGTTTTGTACCCTAAACTCAATCAAAATCCTTTCAAATGAGGCATTTGGTGTTCTATTTTATTTTCAAGGCCAATATTTCATAAGTATCGCTTTGTTAAATTTTGAAAACGAAAAGGAAAAGGATGATGTATTTCATCATATAAATATTTTCATTTTTGAGAAAAAAAATTAGGATAATGTTAAATAACGGGTACATAGATTTTAACTTTTATAATGTCGACAAATTTACCCCAAACTATATTTTTTGACCATGAAAAACCCCAAAAACAAATTTACCCCGACCAACCAGAAAGAAAATAAATAAAAATTAATACCACAAAAAATCAAAAAAATTGTAAACTATGATAAACGGGCGCTTTAACTTGCTTATAAATGATGTGAAATTTTATGAAAAAAATAGTTTGAAAGAAAGTCAATATGGTAAAATTCTCAACTAGTGATGGGACCAACACATCTCGATTAGAAACTCATTTGCGTCGTCGTGGATCGACACACACAAGGACTATAGATGCAACATTTGAATTCACAAAAATAATGTGATGTTTACTTATTCACTATGCTTAAATTTTAAAATCACTCTATTGTAATTGTGCTATAATTATGAATATAACCATCGTCTCTTTTCCATAATTGAACCACTTAATGAATGAACTGACTGATCTCAACGAAAAAGGTAATACGATAATTTCTCAACCAACGATCAATCGATGTGGGTCTCGATTAGAAATTCACTTGCTTTGTCATTCTCGACACACGCGAAGACAATAGGTGTAATATTCACATGCACAAAAATCAACTAATACTTACTTATTCACTGTCAATTGAAATATCATTCTTGTGGATCAGTCAATCACTCACCTATAAAATAATGTCATCTTTTTCTTGCAATAAATTGAACTGACCTATTACAATATCCAATTGAAATGCGCCACATCACTCAGTAAGTAAATTTTTATAGGATCCCTCAGTAGAGCTAACATTTAAGAAAAGGATGAGGACGAAGAAAGAAACAAAGAAAGAACTGGGAAAGTGAGCTTTCGGGAATCATGGTGTCTGCACCTCTCCCTTTGGTATCCGAAACCTAAGTAGCAAGACTCGAAACTTGTTGGTGTCAAGAGTTTATAATAGGAGATAGTGAATCCCTTGACCGTCATGTTGTGGAGGTCCTTATACGGTGAGCTCTCACGATTATACCGATCCTTTTTCCACCCTGGGATAAAAGGCGGTATTAAAGCCTTTATGGTCATGATGTAAGTATCCTTGATGTCCCCTACTCGGAGATCAAACCCATGTACATCGTATGAGTACACCATCATTTGGGAAAAAATAGGGGGCATATCGGAAGGATATGCTCCCTCAATACATGGTTCAGTATTGACTTACGAAGTAGAAGCAAGGGGCCGTGAGCACTTCATGAAGACCACCGGCACAGCTAACGAACCGTATGGATCATGATCACTAAAGTTAGAGGTCGCTAATGAGTGAGGGAGGGATGAACAATTACTTTTTTGCCGTCCATCGTCAACCACCGTAATTTTGCCATCGAATAAATATTTGCTAAGATAGGAACGGTAATAAATCGATTTTCATATAATATTGGCCGGCATATAGATATAGAACAATGCGGTTATTTTCATAAGCTAGCTTATGTTCAGAGTGGCCGCATCATTTTGGATCGCCTTTCAATCGAAAGTGATAGTGTATGTCGCAAAACTTGTTGCAAGATGAAATGGTGCACAAATGATTCTTCTTCACACCATAACTCGTCCCTAATAGCAGCAGAACATACAATATGAAAAGCAAAACACTAAACAGGCTTATGGAGCTCAGAGACTTAATCATCTCTCTATCATTTGATTTGATGCAATGAAAGTTTTTGCTAATTGGTAACGTGATAGTGTATGTCATGGATCTCGCCGCAAGATGAAGCGGCGCACAAGTGATTCTTCTTCACATTGTAAATTGTCTCCACTAGCAGTAGAACATGCAATATGAAAAGCAAAACACGGAACATGCTCATAAAACTCAAAGACTTAATCGTCTCTATCGTTTGATGTGATGCAATGGAAGTTTTTTTTAATTGGTAATGTGATGGAGGCCCAATTACATGAATTAAAAGAGTGGGAGTCCTCGGTGATACAAATTTCCAAGTCAACTAATAAAATAAAGTCTAGCGAAGAAAAAATGGGTCTTACGTTGAAATTGCAGCCCTTGCTTTTATGGTGACAAAACACAGAGTTGGAATTAGTTATGCATAGCTTTCACATTGATTAAAAAAGAAACTTCTCTGCAGTTTCCATATTGACTTTTCTTAGTACCATTTAAAAAAAAAAAATCAATTTTAAACCAAAAGAAAAAAAAAAAAGAGAGAGAATCGATTTGTATGTCATGTACTCTAGAGCCACAATGAACCCACTCGACACATTGGCGACTTTTGGTTGTCGTGAAAATCTCGAAGATCTAAATACGGACACAAAGTACCAAAATGACAGTAAAATAAAACTAGTGCCGGTCGACGAAAATTTTCTAATTTAGTGGAGTCACCAATGATCGGCCACACATCTTAGTCGAACCGACTTATCTCTAATCTCAAATTGATTTTTAACTATGCCGTAATGGCTTCTAAAGATGAGCACGGTTGAGAAACCGATTCCTGATCGAATTCTCAAGTCTATTGCCTTTAAAATTCCTTAATGGCTTCCTTGGGTAGTCTAGGTATCTCGAGGGTGATCAATTCTGAAAACAGCCCTATAGACGCTTCGATAAAATGCCCGATTAATTCAATAGAAAACAGAGTTGAAAATCTGGAATGTCACAGGTGGACTGTCACGTCTTTGACTAGAACCTCACTAACTTCGTTGTCACACAAAGATTATAGATGCAAATTTCCAAGTCAACCATCAACAACACAAAGTCTAGTGAAGAAAAAGTGGGTCTCAGGTGGAAATTGTAGCCCTTGCAGTTAAGGCGACAAAAACACGATGTTGGAATTATTTATGGTGTGGCTTTCACATTGATTCGAAAAGAAACTTCTCTATAGTTTTCAAATTTAACTTTTCTTAGCAAATTGACACTTTAGGAATCAATTTTAGTTCAGTAAAAAAGAATCAATTGGAATGTTATGTATTCTAAATTGAATCAAAATCCTTTCAAGTGAGGCATTAGCATTCAATTTTATTTTCAAGGCTAATATTCCATGAGTGTTGGTTCGATAAATTTTGAAGATGAAAAGGCAAAAAAAATGTCATATTTCACTGTATGACCTTTTTAATTTGACAAAAAAATAGGATTGGTAACAAAGATAGACTATTAAAGGGAATATTAACTTGTATAACAAAAATGAAAGGAAAAACAGGAGTTAGTGCTTCTTGGATGGTGTAACACATTATGAAAGAAAGAAAGCAATTCGATAATTTCTAGTGATGGGACCGATGCGCATTGACTAGAACCTCACTAACTTCATCGTTGCATAAAGACTATACGTGTAATATTCAAGTTCACAAAAAAAAAAAAAAAAAGAAAAACAATGTTTACTTATTCACTATCAACTTGAATATTGCAATCACTCTCCCGTAATTGTGTTAGATCTATGAACAATATTATCATCTCTTTCCCATAAGAGAACCACTTAATAAATGAACTGATCTATCACTATCGTTCAATCAAATGAAAAAAAAAATGTTTATGTCTGTTTTTGACATCTAAATTTTGCCATTCTTATTTAGGACTTAGTCATATAGACAATTATGGATTAGTCTCTAAAAAAAGTAAAAAGTAAAATAAACAATTTTCATCAAAATGCATCACGTTTTCTTTAAATTGCATCTCATATAGACATTAGGAACATTTGCATTACTAATATTAAAAATTCTAAAGAAAAATTTAAATTAAGATTAGAAAAAAATTTAACAAAAAATAGAAACGCAGCCAGGCCGGGCTAGGGGCCAGCCTTAGCCCAGCCAATCCTTTTTCCCTTTCTTTTCCCCCCTTGTGGCCCTAGCCCGCTTCTGTTCCTTCTATTTACCCTCGCGGCCCACCTTTCTTCCTCTACGACCCAGCTCGCTCTTCTTCCTCCTTCAATCGGATTGATTCCAAATTCCGAGACAGACTCGGACTCGGAAATTTGAGGTAAGTAACTTCAAAATCCCTATTAAGGTTTCAAAGTATATTGATGAATTGTGTTTTAGTCTTAAGACTTCTCTTAAAGAATTTCCGAACTCAAGAAAGAAAATTCTGCTCTAAAACAACAGCAAGAATGTTTCTTCTCTTAAAGAAAGTGAAGATAATTTGTTAAAAGAAAATGCATTCTTGAAAAGTGATATCTCAAATATTTCCAAAAGATTTTCTATAGGATCTCGAGAAACTAAAAATATTCTTTCTATTCAAAGACTTTATTTCAATAAATCTGGGGAATGACTCCTTTAATAGATTTTCCTAAAGTGAAGGAAAGAATCAAACAAAGACCCACAAGAGATGCTTACAAAAAAATCATTTTAAAAGGATCTTTGTAAAACCGCTTAATCGCAATGCTCGATGCTAAAAGTGTGCAGATCATTTTGAAAAAAAAAATGTCCCATGATTTGGAAACTTGTTAAGAAGGTATGGGCGAAACCGCATATCATACTAACAACAATGGACCCAAGAAAATATGGGTACCAAAGAAGGTTTGAGTTTTTTTAAATGCAGGTCACTATCAAGAAAAAGGTAAAATGGTGAAACAGAGACTCAAATTACTTCATAAAGCTTGTTCGAGTAAATGGTGGAAAGTCTCTTTTAGAAACAAGAAGGAAAAATTGTGGGATTTGGAACTCAGAAAGATTGGAAATCTCAAAATCAGCAATGTTTCCTTAGTGGAAGGGCTCAATTACAATTTGCTCAAAAGATTAGTCAGCTATGTGATACCGGTTTCAAAATCAACTTTCAAGAGGGAATATGTTCGAATTAGTAAAGATTTTACTCGTCTTCATGGGTCTGACATGGAAATATCTACCTCTTAGATGTGAAACTAGATGAATCACAATGTCTAATCTCAATCCAAGACGAAGCAAACTTATGGGCAGGCTTGGGCACGTCAACATGAAGCAAATCCTCCTTCCCTCGCTTGGACGTCAGCTTTAGGACAAAACAGAGAGAGGGTCCTTGGTCGAAGGATGCGAGGACGCGAGGCTGCGTGCAACGTTCGCCCAGGAATGTCACGCGGTACGAAGCAGCTGGTCTCGTCCTTGAAGAAAGGGAGAGAAATGAGATAAATGGGAGAGAAAGGCAGCAAAGGGAAGGGGGGTCTTTCTAGGTTTTCTTGGGTTTGTTCGGCCGAGGAAGATAAACCGAGAGAGAGAGAGAGAGAGAGAGAGCTGGTGAGAGTGAGAAGGCGAGCTCAAGAGAGAGAGAAGGAGGGAGCCAGATAAGAGAGGAAAGAGAGGCGACTATGTTCTTGAGTTCTGGCAACTATGTTCTTGAGTTCTTCCGGGGAGGCTGGAGACATTGAGAGCAACAAAGAGAGTGAGATACAACATAGTGAGCGGAGGGATGGACTGAGAGAAAGCGAGACCCAGGAGCCAAACTTCGTTCTCGGACAAGCGTTCCCCGGCCATCCCCAACATAAACCGTCGTCGCCAAGCCGGAAAGGGATATTCGCGGTCAAACACTTCTCTCTGGGAACTCCGGAACCGAAACAATAGCTGGGTCTCGTTTTCCCCTGTCCGCCAGCATGCTCGGTTTAAACAAGCTGTCCCTTTTGTCGAGTTTGAGCATTACTTGATATTCTCTTTTGAGTCTGGACACGAGCTAGAGTCTATAATGGAGGACCATTTTCACGTGGAATTTCACGATCACTAAAGAGATTAAGATTGTTAATTCTTTCCATTTTCTACTTTTTTAGCATCATTTTTTATGCTGCTTTATTTTGATAATAATAAAACTTAAAATTTATAATTCTCTTTCTACAAACTCTAAAAGAAGTGGAGATCTCGTGTTCCTTATGAATATCGGTGTCTCAAGGAATGTTTGCTTAGTAGGAAAACTCATGTGCAGGGGACAACAGTGAGGAATATAATACTTGTTTTGAAGAATGCAAGGCACCATCTCATGTCTTATCATTAAGTGAACGCACAAGTTCTTACTGCATTTAGGGATTGAGCTTTCGTAATACATGATATGCTCTAACATAACATCACATGTTCAATTTCCATTCATCATAAAGACAAAATTGTCAGCCTACTCTGTCTTTACTCTGACATGTGCTGGTCATTCATCGGTTAGGCTTGGACCCATCCCATGACATGAGGACCAAGTCGGAGATAGCTTGAAAAGGTAGTTGTCTTCGACGTGGGTGATCAAACAGAGGTCGAAGGGTGGGGATGAGAGGTTTTGATGGAAATGAGAGAGATTCATTGCTCAAAATGCAAACATTGACATGAAGAAAAAATTACCTTGTTATTCCAAGACAATTCACATGAAACAAAAATTGAATGAATGCCATACAACATTCATCATCATTTATAAAATATGGACATAACGAGTCTACCAGAAAACACTAGTGCCATATAAAAAAAACATGTAAAAGCTTCACAAATTACATTTTGAATGATGATACATGTTGATAGTACTATTTATAATTTTTGCATCTCATTATAAGGGAACAATCACACAATACATGATTTCATAAACTCATGGTCATGGTAAAATTGGGAACCGCGAGAAACAATCGAAGTACTTGACGAAGATGAAATTATTTCAAGTTCTATCTCAGCGTCAACATCAATAAGTGGTGCCTCTCTCGGATACAAAAGAGGTTTTGGAGGCAATTGCAGTTTATCCATATCTCCTTCAAGCATATCTAGGACTTTCCTCATCGACAGCCGATCATTAGGGCTCAATTGTATACACCATAGTGCAACGATTATCATCTTCCTTGCTATTTCTCTTTCCTCTTCTATGACATCTACCCTTTCAAGTTCCTTGTCTTTGCCGAGTTGATCATAAACCCACAAAGGAAAGTAAATTTGACTCGAACGCTCTACATGTGCATTTATATTTCTCCTTCTACCAACCATTTCCATTAGTAACATCCCAAAACTATACACATCTGCTTTGAAGGAAATGCCACCAATGTCTTTATAGAATAGCTCAGGAGCCATTTAACCCAAGGTTCCTCTTGCTGCAATCAGTGATACTATACTGCGATCAGTGGGATAAAGTCTTGCAAGTCCAAAGTCAGAAACTTTCGGAGTGAAACTTTGGTCTAGGAGAATGTTGTGAGGCTTGATGTCAAAATGTAGAATTTGCATATCACATCCCCGATGTAGATACTCTATCCCTCTAGCTATGCCAAGAGAGATCTCATACATGTTCTTATAATCAAGAGGATCATCAACATCCTTATAAGAAATGTGTTTATCCAAAGATCCATTTGGCATGAAATCATAGACAAGAGCTTGTTTGGAGTATTCGAAGCAAAAACCAACAAGTTGCACCACATTAACGTGGTGGATCCTTCCAATTGTGGCCACTTCGCTTATAAAATCTTGGCCATTAGATTTTGATTTGTTCAAAATCTTAGTCGCAACTTCATTGCCACTTCTAAGTATTCCTCTGTATACATAACCATATCCCCCCTCACCTAACTTGCATTTGAAATTTTTTGTGATCTTCTTGATATCCGAGTAAGAGTACCTTATGGGCAAAAAGTTATTGTGAGCTTGTAGGAATTGTTCGATGTTTGCATCGGTTGCTTGATGCCTTCTCATCCACTTCAAGATTAGAAATATCAACACACACGGAGCTCCAAGTATGAATTTTGCTGCTAGGAAGTGGACTGCAGAGAAATTTGGCCATCGATTAGCATAGTGTGATAATTTTTTTTACACATACAATTTTTGTTTGTTAGAGTGCTGAATGAGAGCTTCATAGGTGTGGAGAAAAGGACTTATCATACCCAAGACAAAGAAGAGATTCCATACGGCAATTTGACCAAAATTGTTCTTATTACCACCTGTAGATAGTAAGAGAATTCGTGAGAGATTACTAGATATGGTTAATTAGAATTAACGACCAATCAATAAAGAACTAGATCCATTGTTTTAGCAATTAAATAATAAAAGTAATTTACGTTAAGATATACCTCAAGTGAAGGATAACTTTCATTAGGAGCATTGGTCTAGTCTCAATTGCAACTTGGCATCCAGACCCCCACTGGATATTCAATGAATTGGGCATCGTCTCGCATATTCAAATGTATTAAGACGAAACCATTACCTTGCATAATCATATGCATCAGAGTCATTTTGTAATCACACGAGCACTCAATCACTTATGCCAAATTTCATTTCTCATCAATAAGCCCAATGCAAGCACAATTCGTGCTCATACAACAATTTACTACAACTTTAACACATAAAATGCCGTAAAATATTCACGCATGATCTTGTATGTAAAATTTACCCATCAAACTTTGTATGCTTTTAATTTTAAAACCCCCTTACCCCAATTGACACATAAAACATGATATTTGAACATGACGCCTCACAATTTACCATTCACATGCCAAAAAAACCTTTTCTAAAAATAACAAGTTAAGTTTCTAAATTGGGAAATTATTCTCATGGCATAACAAGCTTCAATCAACATGAATTATGCACAAATTGATCCAATAATTTGCGCATAAGTTGCATATAAATTCCACTTATCGACTAAATAGTCATTAATTAGCACTAATCATCATTAATTAGTGTCAACCATCAATAATTAAGACTAATTGTCATTAATTAAGACATCTATAATTAACTAACACTAACTGCAATTAATTAAGACTAAACACAGTTAGCCTTAATCTAAACCATCCTTAAACGTGATTAATACTGACCCGTCATTAATTAGCACCAATCGTCGTTAACTAAGACTAAGACTAAGAGTTATTAAATAAGATTGAGCCTCAATTAACACTAAACCATTGTTAATTAGCACTAATTGTCCTTAATTAAGGCTAACTATCATTAGCCTTAATCTAATCCATTATTAAACGTAATTAGCACTAAACCGTCATTATCTAACACTAACCACCATTAACCATAATCTAATCCTACCCTTAAACACAACTAACTCCCTAATCAAAGATTAGGAGGTTAACTCACGGTTTACGGCGGTAGCAAGCTCATAGTGATGGTGGCGCAATGGTGATGAGGGCATGATGTTTGCGGCTCGAATGGCAGCACCATGGCAGCAATTCAACAAGGGTTCATGGCTAAGGGGGACTCGGCTTGCTTGGCTTGATGGGCGATGGCTGTGGTGACTTGCAGTGGTGAGAGTAACGATGGACACGACAGCAAAAGAGGGCGGCTATGGAGGAAATGAAGGAAAAGGAGAAGAAGAAGAGAGAAAAATGAGAGGAGATGGAGGAGGGTGGTGGTTGGCCAAAGGGGCAAATTGGTCTTTTCACCATCTTTAGCAAAAATTTCAATTTTGCCCTTGGGCCCATTTGCTTGGATAGGCTTGAATTGGGCTCGGCTCAGCTCGGCTTGATTGGCCTAATTAGGCCCTCATGGTGAACTTAAGGGGTGTGAAGCCCATTGGCCTTCGCTTGGCCCGGCTTCTCTTTCCGACTCCCAATTTTTGACCGATTAGTCTTTATTCGAATAAAGCCTACTAACAAATCGACGGACAAATAAGGCGAAATCCAATAGGTTAGTCTTGAATCCCTTGAAAGTTCAATACCCAAAATTGAATTAGAAATTCATAATTAAAATCGATCAAATGTGATTTTAGTACGACCTAAATTATCGAGTAACTTTAGGGATTTCGCATGGTTAACCCATGTTCGAAAATTTGCAATCCATATTTGTGCCTCTTCAAATCACAGATAACCTTTGTTTGTCATGTAATCGCGAGAAATCAATTATTAACGCTAAGTACAAGATCAATAGAAAATCGATTTACTGTCGTTCGTAGTGAGTATCGTAATTGTGCTGAATCACCTATAAACCGACTACGTACTCCTATCGAATCAATTTATATCCGTTCGTCGATTAACTTATAACAGCGTAGTATTGTCCTTTGTCAATCATTATGGTCGAGCGGTCTATCCCTAATTGAATTCTCTGGTCTTTCGCGTTTTAATCTTTTATGGCATCTTCCAATTGATTAGTTAACTCACGAGTGAGCAATTCAAAATAAATTCAACTTTCAGTGCATTGATAAAATAATTATTTCATATATTTCAGAAGGGGTCGAATTTTAGCATATCACAGTTAAATGGTGCCCAAATCCAAAGGGTGGCTTAGTATTAGGATGATCTAGATATTGCGCTTCTAGAAGCATTAGATTTTATGTTTGCTCCATTCTTGTCGCAGCAACTAAAGGTAAGATTGAATCGGAGATGGATTTGGTTTTCATGTGAATGGTCCCGTTTTTTTTTATTGGAGATGATAGTCAACGAACAAAAGGTTGCAGAAAATTTCTCAAGTTCTCCGATAAAAGAAAGTATCTTTTGTTCACATGTTAAAGTTTGATAACTAATTGAAAACAAAAAAAATTTCTATCAATTGATGATTGTTCTTTTGTTAATGTGTGCTTGTGTCTACTTAAGTGTTCCAACTATTTTAGTAATCTTGACTAGTGGACAAATGATTCTTAGACTCAATTTAATTATATTGTAATTGTATTGTGTGTCTGCATGGAAATGTATCTACTAGGGTTGACTTCCATAGTAGACTTAAGATGATATTCCATGTCGAATTTTTCTTTGCTTTACCACACTAAGTAATGTCATCTTGCACAAGGTTGCAATCATATGCAAGATTCTCTTTGAATGAACATCGAGTGATGACCGAGACTGGTTTCTAAGTGGTGCCGGCAATATCTTTTAGCAGTACACAAAAGAGGTCTAATCGATCAAATCGATATTCATATTTGAACTAGACTAGACAGAAAAAATATAAGACTAGATACTTCACTCAAACTCATCTCGTAGAAGCTCAATTATTTCAGATCGAGTTTGACTCGTGAATATTTATTATAAACTTGAAATGACTCAGTTCAATTCGATTTGGGTTATTATAAGTGAGTCTTTGTGGGAGCTTGATTCAAGCTTGAGCTCAAATTCACTTTTCATAAAATCCAGACTAATGAGGTTCGGGCTTGACTCAATCTCGCACTTGAATTTGTAAATAACTTAGGCGATTTCGAGCAGGTTGATTGGTTTGCACATGAAGAAGCAAATAAAACCTAATTTCAAAGAAGCATGTGAGAAAATGATAGGAAAGCACATAATCGTTTCGATCTTTAGCGTCATGTATTTCATTCTAGTTAAGTTTTTTTCTTCGAATTGGGTTAAATATATTTTTAATCCTCTAATTCATAATATTTGTGCCATTGCGTCCTCAAGAAGGCAAGCTATTACCACTTCGATGGATAGTTGGAGTCCACCATGACTGCTTCTCCGAAAGTCAAGCCTGTGATAAATTCTTCAAATTTTCTAACCATCACCAATCATCGCTGGTGGTGGCTGTGGCCACGAAATCCTCCACCCATTCTCGTATCTCTCACTTTTCCGCCTTCGTCTTCTACGTTTTACTTTCTTATTTTCCTAAAATAAAACTAGTTTCTTTTGACTTATTTCACTTTGGAAATTACTGAGAAAAATCGTGACGCTGCACAATAAAATTACTTTATTTAATTAACACAATTTCTCAATTAAAAGAAAAGGCTATATTTTTTTTGAAGAAAAAAATAGAGAAATAAAAGAAGTATGTTTAAGATGTTGAGATTAGAACTTGACAACTAATGTAAATTCTTTTGGCTCATCCTATATTAACATCATAAAACAATGACATTATGTGTATCAATTTTCTCTTTGTACAGCATAGTAACTACGTAGAAAATCTGTTAAACGTAGATAGATACCACAGCTTTTCATCGTAACACCAAAATGCATCTATCACGTCCTACTTTTGTTCATTAAATAAGTAGATTCAAGAAAAGAAATAAAATGATTTACTTATATGTAAGTGCAACTTCAATACTATTTTACGGAGTTTGTGAGAGAACACATACAAGGAACAGTTGTGTTCTTATTGGAAGGCAGATCAACATGAACTTCCTTGTATGGAATTTCAATGGAGCTGTGCTTGGTCTATACTTCTTATCACATCAAATCATTATTATCTTGTCCCTAAGCGCGACAATCTTAAGTTGACTTGACTTGTGAATGTGAATTCATTCAATGACCTGGTTGAGCCAGCGGTGGCCTTCAATGATTCTTGACTATTGATGAAGAAAGGTCCAGAAAGAAAGAAAAAAAAATCAGCATCTCTTTCCCTTTCCGCAGTACAAGTCCCTTTCTAGAGAACAGATATTCATTTCGCTCCCACTTTATTTCTACAAGTTCATTAAATAAGTAGATTCGAGAAAATAAATAAAATGATCTGCTTATATTTGAGTGCAACTTCCATACTATTTTATGGAGTCTGCAAGTGAACACATACAACGAGGAGCTGTGTTCTTATTGGAAGGCAGATAAACATGAATTTCCCTGTATGGAAGTTCAATGGAGCTGTGCTTGGTCTGTAATTCTTATCACATCATATAATTAATATTTTTTCCTAGGCGCGAGAATCTTAAGTTGACTTGACTTGCGAATCCTAATTCATTAAATGACTAAGTTGAGCCAGCAGTGGCCTTCAATGATTCTTGATTGTTGATGAAGAAAGGTCCATAAAGAAAAAAAAAAACATCAGCATCTCTTTCCCTTTCTGCAATACAAGTCCCTTTCTAGAGAACATATATTCATTTCACTCCCATTTTATTTCTACAAGTTTATTAAATAAGTAGATTCAGGAAAAGAAGTATAAAGATGTACTTATATTTGACTGCAACTTCAATACTATTTTACGGAGTTTGTGAGAGAACACATACAAGGAGAAGTTGTGTTCTTATTGGAAGGCAGATGAACATGAACTTCCTGTGTGGAATTTCAATGGAGCTGTGCTTGGTCTGTAATTCTTATCACATTGTATCATTAATATCTTGTCCCTACGCGCAACAATCTTAAGTTGACTTGACTTGCGAATGCGAATGCAAATTCATTCAATGAGTTGGTTGAGCCAGCGATGGCCTTCAATGATTCTCGACTGTTGATGAAGAAAGGTCCAAAAAAAAAAAAAACATCTGCATCTCTTTCCTTTTCTGAAATACAAGTCCCTTTCTAGAGAACAGATATTCATTTCGCTCCCATTATATTTCTACAATTTCATTAAATAAGTAGATTCAAGAAAATAAATAAAATGATTTACTTATATTTGAGTGCAATTTCCATATTATTTTAGGGAGTCTGTAAGTGAACACATACAACGAGGAATTGTGTTCTTATTGGAAGGTAGATGAACATGAATTTCCCTGTATGGAATTTCAATGGAGCTGTGCTTGGTTTGTAATTCATATCACATCGTATAATTAATCCCTTGTTCCGATGCACGACAATCTTAAGTTGACTTGACTTGCGAATGCTAATTCATTGAATGACTTGGTTGAGCCAACGGTGGCCTTCAATGATTCTTGACTGTTGATGAAGAAAAGCCCAGAAAGGAAAAAATATCATCTCTTTCCCTTTCTGCAATACGAGTCCCTTTCTAGAGAACCAATATTCATTTCACTCCCATTTTATTTCTACAAGGTTCATTGTACTTAGAACCCGATTTTGTGTAAACCATTGCGTAAAAAAGGATATTAACAATGGAGCTCTCAGACTCATTTTAATGTTACATTTGGACTGAACACCGAAATTGAAGGAGAAGGGGACATCAGTCGGAGGAAGTGTAATGAGAGAGTCCCGAATGGTTCTCTCCAACGAGTTGTACCTCAAACCTAGTTTTACAAAGGTTCAGAAGTCCTTCCCATCGCAGGGATAACATAACATGTCTGAGATTCTTGGACATACTGAAAGAAGGAATTGAACCCAATTAGATTATTTAAAGACCGGTCCAAAGTAAGTAAACTCCAAAAGGTTCCCCATTAAGGTCGGGGTCGATCCAATCAAACTACAAATAGACAATTCTAATCTCGACAAGTTTTTGAGATTACTGATTGAAGCTAGAACCCTCCCTGAAATATACATGTAACTCACGACCAGAGTCTCAAGATAACCATCCTCTGAAAAATCAAGAAAAATCCTGTAAATCAGCGATCACTCAGACCAAGAGTCTCCATTTTACCTAACTTTCTTATTATTTATATTTTTTATTGATCTTGATAATTTTTATTTTTTTTTAAAAGTCGACATCTAATTTTTAGTCAACACATCATTAAAGATAAAAACTCAAGATTAGCATTTCTGATCACAACATGGCCTATTTCTTCAATCAAAATTGTCATTTTTAGTTTCGTTTTCTTTGGCCTATCATTTGCAGGTAATTTCCTACTCCTTTTTAACAAAAACCCAAAAATCAAAAAGTTGATTTTAGAGTTGACTTTTTTGTCAACCCTTTGATCAAAAGTTAATTCCGGATAGAATTTGGCTTTTTACACAAAAAGTTCCCAATTGGTCTTAATAAATTTGGCCATAAAATTTTTGAAAATATTCAAAGTTTTGATCATAAAATTATCATTTTAGTAAAAAGTAATTTAAAGTCCTTTGACCAAAAAAATTGAAAAATGCAAAAACTCCAAAATCATGTTGTTTTAGCTTTAATTTGACTCTAGCATTGAAGATTTTGCAAAAATCGATTAAGAACCTCTTTTTTTTGAAATTTTTGAGTTTAAGTTCGAATCGGCCAAAAATAAAATTACTTCATTTCCAGTCGTATTTTGACTTGGTTTCTTTTACAACATTTGATCAAGAGGCCATTCTGAAATCACTCGTGTGACCATTTTGGTGGTTTGGCATGTCAAGATAAAAATTGCCATTTGCAACCCTAATTAGGGATCCAAATCAATTCTTCATGAGTTGCATGCTCGCACTTCAAATCAATCCATTTTCTTAAACTCAATCCAAATTCAAGGTCAATTTTAGCAAATTCATTTGCGAACTTTCCAATTTGATGGATTTAGCTCACTTGAATTTTAGAAAATTAAGTTAATGAGCTTTGATTGGTGCAATTCAAGTTAACCCATTCTAGACTAAGGTTTAATTTAAGGGGTTAAGATTCAATTTCATCATTGGCCCTTAATCTAACTTGGAAATAAAATCCATGCCACTGTTTTAGTGTCAATTTGGATGCATTAAGCTACTATTAACATGGGAAATCGAACCGATTGATATTTTGTTGCATCAATTAGGTTTAATTTGGTTTTAAAAAGAAGGAAGTGCACAAATTGGAAATTCCAATTTCAATTTGAGTATAATTTTCAATATTTCTGGGTTAATTAAACCAATCAAAGTCAATTGAAATGTTTTTGAAAATTTTGGTTGATTCAATATCGGCGATCTTGGACCATTCCTCCTCAAATTAGCCCATTTCAATTCAAATTGAACAGGAATTCCTTACAATTAAATCCTTGACCTAACTGCATAAAATTTTGAAAAAAAAAAAAGCAGCCAAGGCCAAATCAGAACTAACCAAACCGTTTCTGACTAGTTTGGGCCGATCCAATTGGTTTTCAACAGAATTGGCCAGTTCCGCCATTTTCCGACATACAACCCATGACCGGCAGCCACCACTAGCTAGCCCATGGTTCAGCCGACCTCCTCTTGTCCTTATCACATAAAAGTTATAAATTTCCCCATAGTGAAATTACAAAATTACCCTCGGATTTTTGAAATTACAAAAATGTCCCCGATTAGCCTTTAATCCTAAAATTAATCATGACCATTCATTAAAAATCCGTCCTAGCCATTCAAATTGACATGTGCACATTATTATCCAATCACAAGCAAGCTTAATGCTTAAGTAAGTTAGTTAAGCTAAGGAGATCAAATCCTAGCCCTTGCCAAGGGGTATATAACAAATTTTCCCTCCAAAAATGCAAAGGGGGCCTTAAATTTCAGATCCTCTCTCTCTCTCCCACCATTTCTCGCCTCCTCCACTGCCATGCGCTGGCCAAGCTCCGATCATCTGCCACTCCACCGACATCAACCAGCTTGTTCCCTAGTTGGTGGTGGTCGTCGACCACCCTAGGCGCCATAGGTGACTGTTGATCAGCAGTTTCTTCCCACGGTGAAAAGCACCAGTTTTTAAGTCGATGAAGAAAACCGGCCATCCCAATTCCTATTTCGGCAATCGACAACCATTCCTTGCTGTCCAACCAGTACTGTGGTGATCCCTAAGGAGTTGCTCAATTCACAGTGGCACTGGTTCCTTCGATTCTTCGCTGGAATACCTTAGAATCGGCGGCCTCTTCTTGATTGGTTCAAAAAATTGAGCTCAGTGACGACGAAAATATCTGGTAGCTTAGGCAGCCACTCCAGAGCTATTCCGGCAACCTTAGGCATTCTTACCTAGTGCTGGACCTCCCTTGGCATATCCTAGCCTTCGGTGTAACTTGATTCAAGCTCAATCGAGCTTATTTCGTGGAAATACACAAGGTAGTACACTCTTGATCTTGAGCTCAATGAAGTGAGATTGCCTTACGCAATCAGGGCTGGAGCTCAACCCTAGGATAATCTATTATGCTTATATGGATGATATGCATGGTTTAGGATGATCTTATGATGACTGATGGTGAGGTAATATTTGGATTGATCATGATTGCTTATTTGGTAAAATCGTAGGCTGATTGGACTGACTTGATAAACATCTTTATTTGAGCTAGATAATGTCGTTTTTAGGTCTTGAGTTCTCGATGAGATTCGTAGACGACTTCACAAGCTTTCCAACGATATATTGTATGCATGATTTTGACATTGTTTGCTATGTCAGAGCCTGTTTGAAAGCTGGTGATCTGTTCTAGAATATGTATGTTCTTCTGCTATGGTTAACGTCAACCCACCGACTGTTGATTTTGTATGATTTTTTACATTTCGATTTTGGACTGAGTGTCTTCGTGAAGTTTGATCTTGGCATTTAGTTTAAGTCGTGTAAAAATTTCATAGGATTTGCAAATCATTTAGTTGGATCAAAAGTTGGTGATCTGTTCTAAAATGTGCACGTTCTGCTGCTATGGTTGAGGTTAATCGACCTACTCTGTTTCAGATTTGACCTATTCGCTAGCTATCATCGTTTGAGCTGAAAAATAATCTTGTTTGCATTTGAGGTCTTCTAGAGATTTGTAGGAGACATCTTAAGCTTTCTTTTGAAGTCTTGTTAGCATTATTTGGAGATCGTTTACTAGGTCTAACATTTTCTACAAAACTGAACTTAAATCTGGAAAATTTCCCTGTTCTGTTTTCATGTCCGGTTCTGTTGACCTCTGCTGTTTGCCATTTTCATATGATTTTTTGTGCATCAAATTTTAAGTCAGTATCTTCTTGAAGTTTGTTCACAACACGTAATTCTACAACATATAAAAATCTAAAATGTTTGAGCATCATTTTGTAGGGTCCATGGGTTGTAGATTGAACGTGTTCCTTGCTGCCATTTGTGTTACTGATTGACCTGCATTGATTGCTTGATTTTTATAAATTCGTATGTTGGAATCTGGAAATGGTTTCTTCATAAAAATTATTTTTCATACCCCTGTGAACATCGTATAAAATTTTCATGAGAATTGAACATTATTAGGATAGGTCAAGCATGCTTAAACCGAGCCTTCTATTGTTGAGATTTGCTTGTTCTGATTGATACATGCTTGTTCAATGATTTTTATAAATTCATGTGAATTGAATTGGTCTTGTCTCCATGAAAGTTTTAAGAAATTGTATGATTTATGTGGTGTATAAATTTCAGATCTAATAGACCATTTTTAGATGATGAAAATGGTTGTGAGCTGTACATGTATTCTTCTGCGATGCCCTATTTCCAGAATGATGTGCTCGAGTTGTTTGATTTTTAGAAATTCGTGCATGCTGAATCTACTATGGATTTCTTCTCGAGAATTGTTTGTCACATATTAAACTTCATTGTCACAAATTTCGGAAAATAAAAACTTGTTTTGGTAGTTTTGCCAACCCTTCCTAAGTTGCAGGGTTTCTGTGAAAACATTTTGCTGAATTGACATTTGCTTGATCTGAAATGATTACAAATTCATGTAATGCCAATCTTGAAAAGCTTTCTTCAACAAAGTAGTTTTGGTATTTCCTACACTTCTTTTTTTTATACCAATTTTGTTGATTTGACGTTCGTTTTATGGTCTAAGGAGTTCGATCAGTGTGCCAACTTTATCCGCACTCGGGTTCCGGAATCCATCTCCCAAGGACATCAAACTTACTCAGATTTCTACAAAATTGTTATCCTTGCTTGCCAAATAGCTGAAACTTGCAAATTGCTTTTCTTAGGACTTTTTTGTAAATGTGCAATGTTTATGTCATTCTTCGCTATTTTCTTGAACTTGAGTCCTTTGCAAATTGTTCACAAACTCAATTTAGCATCACATGAATCACATTTCCCTTGTCCAATTGTCTTTGTTTGTCATTGTTATGCGTTGCATGATCATATCACTTGGTGTGTGTGATTATTCAATTGATTGAATAAGTGATCCATTTCGGCTTACTCACTTGATTGGTTGATTGAATATGAAAGTCAACATGGCCTAAGTGCATGCTTTTTCCTATCAAATGCATGTGATCTTTAGATGTATGGATTAGGGCCGGTGCATGTTTGGCGAATCCTTGGGATCACCTAGACCCAAATTAGGACCATTCGGTTTTGATTACCGCTTGCGAACACAATTGATAATTAACTATCAACGGTCATGAATTTAATTGATTAGATGTCTTAAGAGGGGACAACGCATGCAAATCAAAGGCCGATCCCAAGGCCATGTTTGCCTGGTTGAGTGCACTTGTTCAATTCATTGTGTTGATTGTTTTCACTTGATTTCACGTTGTTCGTCATGCAATCTTATATGCTAGTTTAGCATTTGAATAGAATTAGAATAGGTCTCAAAAGCGTTCCTTGGAGGCGGTGGCCAAAAGAATTCGAAGATGGTGATATGGTGGATTTCCAATCACCCTTATCTTTTGTATTAATTCATTTCCCAACATATGTTTTCTTTTTATTGTATTAATTACCCGACAAGTTTTGAATTTCTTTTTTTTTTTTTTTTACTTTGAATTTGAATTGTTCGTTACTTCCTTTTTTTATACTTTATTTTCAATTGCCTTGGGTGTTTACTTTCCCACTTTGCAATTTATATTACTTGATTGCCTTTCCTTTCTTTTTCATAGTTAGCATAGAAATGACACGAACAAACCATCCGTGTGTGATCACCTATCTCTAGACTTATACAAAAATATAAGAAGGCTGCATGACCACTTTAGATAACAATCATACTCATAGGTACCAAAAGGGCGCTAATAGAAATTTTTAGTGTAGCTCAAATCCCCGAACCCACGAAATCTCTAGTTCCATGGAAATGGTGGTCTCTCGACCCTTGATTGGGTTTCTAGCTAGCCCCAAACAAGAGGCTCGTGGCGACTCCTAGATTCATACTTTAGGTTGTCTAAATAACTTTAAAATAAACCGTTGTCACACAAAGCATGAGCTTGAGAGGACTCACATTTATAGCTGCCAATCCGTTTGCGAGTTTAACAAATTGGAAGACTCATTTGAGGTCACCATTTGTATGTACTATTCAGATTTTATATCTGTTTGTGGGGTTGTTCAGTGACTCTATTTGAGATTTCCATTTGTACAAACCCTTTGATTGTCTTTATAAACAAATGCTTCTAAACCTATTCCTCGAGATATGATCGTGAAGGCCTAGAGGGATATAGGTCGCGACAATAAAGACATCAATCAAACGATATCACATGGAAACCTAATTGATTTGCGTGTTGTTGGTCATTATTTTTGCATTCTTTCACATATATTGCATATTTTTTTCTTTCAAATTAAGGTGAACTAATTACCATGCCTATTGAATTTAAATGGTTATTGGTGGAACAATAAGAAATTACCAAAAAAGTTTTAAATTTATTGTATTTATGCCAATTTAGTCCTAATCATATTGGGTGGTGAGGGCAAGGAGGCCCTCGCCCAGGTTAGACCGGGCCTAGCCTATGGCTAGCAAGGGTTGTAGAAAAATAAGTTAAAAAATAATAATAATAATAATAATAATTGTCCACATCAATACCAATGATGCCGTGTAGGATGGCTATTGCTCATGTCAGTAATTTCCATCCAATATTGGCTAGAATGACAAACTTGACAAATCATTAAAAGATTTATGATTAAATTATCCAAATCGAAAGGTTAAGGACTAGATTAGCACAAATGCAATGAGTTTAGAACTATTCTGGTAATTTGCCAGTGAAACACATTCTTTGATTATCCTCTCACATGATTGGTATCTAAACTCCTCAGGTGCATTTCCACCGTTGATATATTTAATAGCGATGTCGGCATTTCAAACAGCGCTTCTGTTACTGTTCCAACCTCAACAACTTAGTTTTAGAAACATAATTAGAGAATAGTTTTAGAAACATAATTAGATAAATCTTACAGACCAATGAAATTTGTGACTTACGGTTCATTTCTTGGTAATGCTTTGACTGCTACTTAATTTGTTTTTAGATCACGTGTAACCACATGGAACTACTCCATGACATAATTTATGGTACGCTAAAACATTACATTGAATGCAGGATTTAACAATTCTAGAGAACTTACTAAATGCTAGCGCCGGTGATTGAAATTAGCAGACTTAATTTCTTAGACAGCATGATTGTTGACTTGAAAGCAGTAGTAATCACTGATCAGGCCATTGATGAAGTCAACGAGTCACTTGTGTTCCAATTGCACACCCGAAGCTTAAAAATTCCGTGCACTTTGCTAGGCTGGGAAGATGGCGGCCTTGGTCTAGTTTGGCGCAGTACATGCATGAAGAAATTTCATGTTATTCAAGCTTGGAGAATTTTCTTTATCCAAGGACTTGCCTAGCAATAGACATACAGGTCTTGAATTTCTCGAGTCCAATCATCTTCTACTAGATGCACATCCTCAGTTTTATTCAGGGATAAGTACACTAATAGTGCCATAAGTTGTGTACGGCGCTCATTTTGGTGCCACAAGTTTCCGTCGGATCATTTAAGTGCCAAAAAAATTAAAAAAACGTTCACTTTGGTGCCAATGCCAATCTGATCAGCCGGAAATCCAACGTGGCCTTTTTTTTTATTAATTTTTTAAGCTGATGTGGCTCGTCGGAGGGTATAGTCAGCATTTAAACAACAAAACGACGCTATTTTGTGTCTTTCCCCCATATTCAAAACCCTAAATCCCAAAACGACGCCGTTTTGTATCGTCTTCTTCCTCGAACAAATCCAACAACACTAACAGCGCTGAACCAGCAACACCAGTAGTGCAGAACCAGCAACACCAGTAATTTTCCAGAAAAGAAACCACGCATTCGCCTCTGTCCTCCCCCAGTAGTTTTCCCCCATTTTCAATCACCTTATCAACCTTTCAAATCCCCGAATCTCATCTCCACCACTGCCTTTTCCCAAGGAATATCATTGGGGCGAGCTCGAAGAATCTCCAAAAGCACAAGCGATCCGGCCAATGGTAGCCGCGAAGATCTGGAACGCCATGGAGGTTGTCAGCGAAGCCAGCTACGACGAAGGCGGTGGCCGTGGCCCCCGCCATCCCCTCCTCCGCCCTCATCGTCGACACCTCCCTCTCTCTAGGGATTTTCTATTCGTTTTTTTTTTCTTTTGTCTTGTCGTGGCAAGCAACTACAATGGAGGTCAAGGGATGGCGGCCGAGCGACGGTGGCCAAGTGATGGTGGCCGAGGGATGGCGGCCGAGCAGCAAGCAATGGCGGACAAAAAACCCTAATTCCAATCTCCAAATAAAATAAAATAAAATAAAAACGGCGTCGTTTTTGTGAGGCTATCCATGTAGGACGGCAAAACGACGTCGTTTTCTTAAGGAAGATGGAAAACGACGTCGTTTAAAAGGCTTCTCGATTTTTTTTTTAAATATAAAAGTCACGTAATCATTTTGGTCGGAATCTGTCGTTGATGGCACCAAAGTTATCGTTTTTCCTCCGATTTGGCACTTAAGTGATCCGGCGGAAACTTTTGGCACCAAAGTGAGCGCCTTACACAACTTATGGCACCATTAGTGTACTTATCCCATTTTATTCATGAACCATTGACAGTTTGTAATGGAAAATCATGGAGAGGTAAAACTATGAACTAACTCCAATCAAGCATAACGGCCGAAGTTCAGTGAACATGATAACATTGCAAAAGTCTGAACAGCAAGTCCTCCCAAAACTGATAATGCACTCGCCTCCATGGCTAGATTAATATCAGCATACTGCAAAAAACCCAAACGCCGACAAGTCCAAGTGCCATGCTAATGTAAAACGACCTCATGTCAATCCAGCCGTTGTCCTCACAATGTTTGGACCTTTGAGTTGGAACAGCATCTGCTTCTTCAGGATTGGTAGTCATTGGGCGATTGTTGTGAAGTGGAAACCCTCATAATCCTTCGTTACCTTCAATCGAACCTTCTGAAAATGTGAGAAAATGTTTGCTTGCTGGGATCATTCCGACAAGTTGATTATAGGAGAGGTTCAGGAAGTTCAAATCTGAAAGCTGCACTGGAATTTTCCTGTTGAGGTAGTTCTGTGACAAGTCTAGGGACTCAAGTTGCTGTATTTTTCCAAATGACGGGGGGATAGGACCTGAAAATAGACTGCTCAGAGATCTTCCAATGCTTCCGGTATTGGACCCTCCAATCTATTGCTCGAGAAGTCAATTGAGGTGAAAATGGTAAGGATCTTCACTAGTTCAATCTGCAGACCTTTAAAAGTAAGACTAATTGTGTCCTGATAATAGAGATTGTTCCACTGAAGAAATGGATATTGAAGATGCTCAAAGTCCGAATTAAACTTCATGGCCTCTCACGACATCAGGAAATCTTCAGGAAGCATACCGCTGAACTTGTTGGAAGCTAGGTCGACAATTTGAAGCATCTTCCATGTGCCATTATCGACTGGAGAACCAATTTGCCCGTGCAATTTGTTGGAATGCAGAACAAGGACTCTCGGGTAGATATGTTCTTCAAGTGGCACGGGAATACGTCCTTAATCCAATTGTTTCTGATGCCTCTCACCTCTAACATGGAACATTTTGCCAAAGAAATCGGAAGCTTTCCTGTCAAGAGATTACCTTTAACATCCAAAGTCCTCAAGAGGCATGTGCCTAGGAATGTATGCAGAATTCCTCCAGTCAAATTGGTATTCCTCAAGTTCATTGTTCAACACCTTGAGAGTCTTTAACATTAAAAATTGAGGTAGTTAAGTCCTCGAAGTTCAAAAACATAAGCTGGTATGGGCCCCTTAAATTGTTGCTGCTCAAATCAAGCACGGTTAGTTGATAGCAAGTGACATTTAGAGACCCATTCAGCTCCCCAGAAAACTGATTGTTGGACAGATTTATGATCTTGACTGAAGGAAGTATAAGGAGAGACGGGGATGCTGCCCTCCAGTGAGTTGTTCTGCAGATCTAGATCCAAAAGGTTTAGAAGTTCTTCCCATCAGGTGGACTTAATCTCTCATGTTAGAGCATTGCGGAACAGCTTAATTTGTCTCAGATTATTTGGACTTACTGAACGAAGGCACTGAACCAGTAAGATTAATTTAAAGACAAGTTCAAATAAGTCAGCTGTGGCAGGTTCTCCGTTGAGCTAGGGATCAATCCACTCAATCTACAATTAAAAAAATTCTAATCTCGACAACTTTCTTAGATTACCGAACCTGGAAGCCTCCCCGAAATATTCATGTCACGTAGGACTAGATTCTCACGAGAACTATCCTCTGGAAAAATCGGGCAAAGGACCTAGGAGAAGTTGGTTCAATGATAGGTCAAGGGTCTGAAGTGTCTGCAGCTGGAAGATTATACGAGGAAACTCTCCATACAACCTACAATAACTCATATGCAGAGCGGTTAGATTGGGGAGTCTGGCGAGGAACTCGGGAACTATGGCTGAGAGGTTGTTGCCATTGAGTTGAATGAATGACAAAGGATGAAGATTTGTGAGGGAAGAGTCAACAGGACCAGAGAGAAAGCAATCAGACATGCTCAGCACCTCAAGTTTTTGCAAAGAGGAAAATGTACTGCACCACTCATTTCCCTCGGGGAAAGTACACTGAAAGTGTCAAAAGTTGTGTATAAGTGCCAAAAGTTTATGTCAGATCACTTAAGTATCAAATCGGAGAACAAACGATCACTTTGGTACCACTGACAAAAGATTCTGGTCAAATTAATTACGTGGCTTTTATATTTAAAAAAAAAAATTGGTGGCTTTTAAACGACGTCAATTTCCACTATCCTTAAGAAATGGCATCATTTTGCCGTCATACGTAAACAGACTCACAAAAACAACGCCGTATAGCTCATATGATGACTAAAATTAGGTTCTTTGTCAATTCCTCGTCCAACGTTGACTGCCATCGCTTGGCCACCGCCGTTTGCCCACCGTTGCTTGGCCACCATCGTAGTTGCTTGACTAGGTGAGCGAGGAGAGGCTAAGGTTGTTGCTCAAGCAAGAAGTGGTAGGAAGAATAGGAGGTGAGGGCGGCGTAGGAGGAGGAAACAAGGGGGTCGAGGTGCCATTTTTGGTGTCGTTGCTAGTGTTGTTCTTTGGGGAAGAAGACGAGGAGGAAGCTCATGCTCTCTCTCTCTCTCTCTCTCTCTCTCTCAAATTTGGGGATTTAGGGTTCTTACTTGGGGGAAAGACGCCAAACGACACCGTTTTGTTGTTTCGATGCTGATTGTACTCTCCGACAAGCCACATCAACTTCAAAAATTAATAAAAAAGTATCACGTCGGATTTCCGGCCAATTAGATCGATGTTGACACTGAAATGATCGTTTTTCAAATTTGTTGGTACTTAAGTGATCCAAAATAAACTTTTGGTATCAAAAGGAACACCGTACACAACGTTTTGCACTTCTAGTGTACTTACCCCCATTTCCTTCGAAAGATAAGTCTACACATCAAGACATAACTCTATTAGCTCCGTAAGGTTTCCAATCAAGTTCTTCAAATTGGGATTCTTGAGCTTTAATGTATCAAGTCTAGGAAAATAAAGAAGAGAAAGATCAAGAATACAAAACTTCCTCAAGCACAATAACTCTATTGGAATTTGCTCGGAGAATCCAACATTGGACAAGTTTAGATAAATCAGGCCACGGAGAAGTTGGAAAATTATTTAAAATACATGAAAATAATTATTATTATTATTATTTGGAATACATCAAAAAAGATTAGAAAATAAAATAAGATGCACTATCCTTAAGGATAATTTCTCGGAGTACATAACACGGTGCATAAGGCTTTAGCCGCTATCCTCTCAAAATGCAACAAACATTCTCCTATACTTTGCACTAAATATTACTAGGAAACAGAAATAGCATCATATCATGTCATATATGCATATCATCATGCCATAGGTCATCATCATCATATCATGTCTGCCTCCATTATGTTGTTGCTAGCAAATACCACTATTTTTGGTTTTGGATCTTCCAAATCATTCCCGCAGGAGATCTGGACCCATTTTTTTTCTGATCCTTCGATAAAAAGATTCATTCTCTTCATAAAAAAGAGGAGGTAGAACCAATAAAGATTTATTTTTCGATTCATCCCTGGAGTTGAATACCTCATTCAAGAATTTTTTTTGATCCAATATGTAAGAATCCATAGAAAAGGCAAATCCCTTATGATACACCAGATCCGGCTATATGCATATCATCATGCCATAGGTAATAATCATCATATCATGTCATATATTCATATCATCATCCCATAGGTGATCATCATCATATCATGTCATATATGCATGATTCAATTTCCACTTTTAATTTTCAATCCGATCACCACATCACTCTTTCTTGGGATCATCAATTTTATCCCATACTTTACACTCGCACCCCATTCTGGCATCGCGAGAAAAACCTCCGGCATTCAGCCACTTAAGGCTACTGGGTATCCGGCACCCCCACATTCCGGGCATCTTGCATCCCAACTGACATCACGAGGCATCCCCTCGGGCAAAGACCTTCGAGGCTTCCGGCACCCAACCATTTCGGGCATCCCGATACTCCCAGGGCCATCCGGCCATGTATCTCTATACATTCCGGGCATCCGGCACCCCCCATCCCGGGCATCCTGATACTCTCAGGACATTATCATTCGCCACAAACAATTTCCTCATTTATCATTGTTCATGTTTACCGATTTAGGTCGCAATTTAGCATGGCATATGATGTAATGGCAAATAAAATCACTTTCATCCTTTGATTTATACATGCATCATCAGTCATCATCATATATGCAGCAAGATGCGATCATTCATAAAAATAAAATCTATGGAATACATACAATTTAGGATAGTCCATTTATCATGCCCTTTTTTTTTAATTTTATTTAAATTCCAGCTTGTACCATTTTTGAAAACATTTAAAATAAATATCCATATGATTCCCAAAAATCATGAAATTAAGGCATGTGATACATAAGACAATAAGTTAATGATTTCATGAAAAACACATGGCCAATAAAGTTCCACACAAAAGACATCATTCACACAATCACAGCATGCAATTTCGGATAAAAACAGAATGTGCAGTTTTGAAATAATTCGATTAAAATACCCGAACGACCTCCGAAAATTATGAAATTTTACCAGGTTATAGGTAAGAAAATAAATTATATTTTTCATGAAGACTTCTAGGCCAGGTTCGTTTTAGATAATTTCATATAGTCGTCCGAAGCTTCTGGTTCTCATACCGAAACGTCCAGTGTAATCATCTCCGAAATACCGAGTTTTTACCCACTTATTCTTCTTCTTCTTTTCCTCTGAAATTTGGATATTTTTTACTTCACGAGGTCCCCTACAACTTCCATTAAGGGATCTAAGTCAAATTTCCAAAGAATATTCACCATATGGGTCCATGATGTCTCGGGTGTCCAGTACTACGTCTCCAGATTTACCGTCTTCAAGAGTAAGTCGATTCACTAGGCTATACTTGTTCATTTTACTTCAAATTTGAGTATGTTAGTATTTAAGATGTTCTCTACAATGTTTATGAAGAAGTTGAAGAGAGATTCTTGATAAAAATCAACATGCAACCACAGATCTACAAAAAGGTCAGCAAAATCGTTCCAGATCTAGTGTCTCCGTAGGATGAGAGTTTGACCCCTTAAATCTCCACCATTTTGCACCAAATTTTATTATGTTGTAGTTTAAGATGTTGGATACAACTTTCATGAAGGATTAAAATTCAAAATCGAACTCCAAATATGCATGCAAGCTCACAAGATTCTGGCTCAGGCGGTTCATGCGAAAACAGCAACACCACTCAAGAACAAGTCATCCTAGCTTCGGTTTACCCCTCCTAATCACCCAAAATTCGACATTACTCCAAACATACATGCAACACACACATGCAAGAGTAGTAAGAGGATCCTAACTTACCTCTAAACCGAGCTAGCGACGAGCACACGGCGGCGAATGGGCGGCAAACGGGCGGCAACGGCTCCTCCTCCTCTCGGTTCCTCTCCTCTTGGCGCCCTTCTCTCTCTCGCAACCCTCTCTCTTTCTCTCTTTCTCACTTGGCCGAATACCACCAACCGGCCACTCTCTCTCCTCTTCTCCCTTTTATTCCCCCAAATCTCCATCATTGGCAATGATTACTTGCCACTCCAATTGGCCAATGCATGCAAGTCCTCCTTGCCACTTGGCAAGGCCCATGCAATGGGCCGGCCACCCTCCTTCTTGGGCCGGCGACAGCCTCCGTGGGCTTCTATTGGGCCGGCCATTCGGCCCACCAAAAATCCCCCTTTGGGCCTAAGGCCCAAACCTAAATAAAATTAAATTTTTCCCTTTTTATTCTTTCTTCTATAAATTTTAAATTTTAAATCCCACATGGCCAAAGTCCTGTAACATTTTATTTATAGGAATTTAATTTATGAGGTGCATAGCCAAGCATAGATTATTCTCATTAATTTATCCTATAGTCCAAATTTCAAAAATTCATTAACACAAGCATATCACTTAGCCTTAAGAGAAAACTAATGGTTAAAGCATAAACCATAGGTTATTTCATTACCTAATTATGAGCTTTAGTACACCTTACAGCTTGACTTGAATTTTTGGGATGCCATAGGCAAGCAACTACAATGGAGGTCGAGGGATGGCGGCCGAGCGACGGTGGCCGAGAGACGGCGGCCAAGTGACGGTGGCCAAGGGATGGCGGCCGAGCAACGAGCAATGGCGGACAAAAAAACCCTAATTTCAATCTCCAAATAAAATAAAATAAAATAAACGGTGTCGTTTTTGTGAGGCTATCCACGTAGGATGGCAAAACGACGTCGTTTTCTTAAGGAAGATGGAAAACGACGTCGTTTAAAAGGCTTCTCGATTTTTTTTTAAAATATAAAAGCCACGTAATCATTTTGGCCGGAATCTGTCGTCAATGGCACCAAAGTGATCGTTTTTCCTCCGATTTGGCACTTAAGTGATCCGGCGAAAACTTTTGGCACCAAAGTGAGCGTCGTATACAACTTATGGCACCATTAGTGTACTTATCCCGTTTTATTCATGAACCATTGACAGTTTGTAATGGAAAATCATGGAGAGGTAAAGCTATGAACTAACTCCAATCAAGCATAACGACCATAGTTCAGTGAACATGATAACATTGCAAAAGTCTGAACAGCAAGTCCTCCCAAAACTGATAATACACTCCCCTCCATGGCTGGATTAATATCAGCATACTGCAAAAAACCCAAACGCCGACAAGTCCAAGTGCCATGCTAATATAAAACGACCTCATGTCAACCCAGCCGTTGTCCTCACGATGTTTGGACCTTTGAGTTGGAACAACATCTGCTTCTTCAGGATTGGTAGTCATTGGGCGACTATTGTGAAGTGGAAACCCTCATAGTCCTTCATTACCTTCAATCGAACCTTCTGAAAATGTGAGAAACTGTTTGCTTGCTGGGATCATTCCGACAAGTTGATTGTAGGAGAGCTTCAGGAATGAAAGGAAGTTCAAATCTGAAAGCTGCACTGGAATTTTTCCCATTGAGGTAGTTCTGTGACAAGTCTAGGGACTCAAGTTGCTGTATTTTTCCAAATGACTGCGGAATAGGACCTGAAAATAGACTGCTCAGAGATCTTCCAATGCTTCCGGTATTGGACCCTCCAATCTATTGCTCGAGAAGTCAATTGAGGTGAAAATGGTAAGGATCTTCACTAGTTCAATCTGCAGACCTTTAAAAGTAAGACTAATTGTGTCCGATAATAGAGATTGCTCCACCGAAGAAATGGATATTGAAGATGCTCAAAGTCCGAATTAACCTTCATGGCCTCTCACGACATCAGGAAATCTTCAGGAAGCATACCGCTGAAATTGTTGGAAGCTAGGTCAACAATTTGAAGCATCTTCCATGTGCCATTATCGACTGGAGAACCAATTTGCCCGTGCAATTTGTTGGAATGCAGAACAAGGACTCTCAGGGTAGATATGTTCTTCAAGTGGCACGGGAATACGTCCTTAATCCAATTGTTTCTGATGCCTCTCACCTCTAACATGGAACATTTTGCCAAAGAAATCGGAAGCTTTCCTGTCAAGAGATTACCTTTAACATCAAAAGTCCTCAAGAGGCATGTACCTAGGAATGTATGCGGAATTCCTCCAGTCAGGTTGTTATTCCTCAAGTTCACTGTTCAACACCTTGAGAGTCTTTAACATTAAAAATTTAGGTAGTTAAGTCCTCGAAGTTCAAAAACATAAGCTGGTATAGGCCCCTTAAATTGTTGCTGCTCAAATCAAGCACGGTTAGTTGATAGCAAGTGACATTTAGAGGCCCATTCAGCTCCCCAGAAAACTGATTGTTGGACAGATTTATGATCTTGACTGAAGGAAGTATAAGGAGAGACGGGGATGCTGCCCTCCAGTTAGTTGTTCTGCAGATCTAGATCCAAAAGGTTTAGAAGTTCTTCCCATCAAGTGGACTTAATCTCTCATGTTAGAGCATTGCGGAACAGCTTAATCTATCTCAAATTATTTGGACTTACTGAACGAAGGCACTTGAACCAGTAAGATTAATTTAAAGACAAGTCCAAATAAGTCAGTCAAAAGGTTCTCCGTTGAGCTAGGGATCAATCCACTCAATCTACAATTAAAAAAATTCTAATCTCGACAACTTTCTTAGATTACCGAACCTGGAAGCCTCCCGAAATATTCATGTCGTAGGACTAGATTCTCACGAGAACTATCCTCTGGAAAAATCGGGCAAAGGACCTAGGAGAAGTTGGTTCAATGATAGGTCAAGGGTCTGAAGTGTCTGCAGCTGGAAGATTATACGAGGAAACTCTCCATACAACCTACAATAACTCATATGCGGAGCGGTTAGATTGGGGAGTCTCGGCGAGGAACTCGGGAACTATGGCTGAGAGGTTGTTGCCATTGAGTTGAATGAATGACAAATGATGAAGATTCGTGAGGGAAGAGTCAACGGGACCGAGAGAAAGCAATCGACATGCTCAAAGACCTCAAGTTTTTGCAAAGAGGAAAATGTACTGCACCACTCATTTCCCTCGGGAAAGTACACCGAAAGTGTCAAAAGTTGTGTATAAGTGCCAAAAAGTTTATGTCAGATCACTTAAGTATCAAATGGGAAAACAAACGATCACTTTGGTACCACTAACAAAAGATTATGGTCAAATTAATTACGTGGCTTTTATATTTAAAAAAAAATTGGTGGCTTTTAAACGGCGTCAATTTCCACCATCCTTAAGAAATTGCATCATTTTGCCATCATACGTAAACAGCCTCACAAAAACAACGCCGTATAGCTCATATGAGGACTAAAATTAGGGTTCTTTGTCAATTCCTCACCCAACGTTGACTGCCATCGCTTGGCCACTGCCGTTTGCCCACCGTTGCTTGGCCACCATCATAGTTGCTTGACCAGGTGAGAGAGGAGAGGCTAAGGTTGTTACTCAAGCAAGAAGTGGTAGGAAGAATAAGAGGTGAGGGCAGTGCAGGATGAGGAAAAAGGGGGTCGAGGTGCCATTGTTGGTGTCATTGCTAGTGTTGTTCTTTGGGGAAGAAGACGAGGAGGAAGCCCATGCCCTCTCTCTCTCTCTCTCTCTCTCTCTCTCAATTTGGGGATTTAGGGTTCTTACTTGGGGGAAAGACGCCAAACGACATTGTTTAGTTGTTTCGATGCTGATTGTACTCTCCGACAAGCCACATCAACTTCAAAAATTAATAAAAAAGTATCACGTTGGATTTCCGGCCAATTAGATCGACGTTGACACTGAAATGATCGTTTTTCAAATTTGTTGGTACTTAAGTGATCCAAAATAAACTTTTGGCATCAAAGTGAACACCGTACACAACGTTTTGCACTTCTAGTGTACTTACCCCCATTTCCTTCGAAAGATAAGTCTACACATCAAGACATAACTCTATTAGCTCCGTAAGGTTTCCAATCAAGTTCTTCAAATTGGGAGTCTTGAGCTTTAATGTATCAAGTCTAGGAAAATAAAGAAGAGAAAGATCAAGAATACAAAACTTCCTCAAGCACGATAACTCTATTGGAATTTGCTCGAGAGAATCCAACATTGGACAAGTTTAGATAAAACAGGCCATGGAGAAGTTGGAAAATTATTTAAAATACATGAAAATAATAATAATAATTATTATTTGGAATACATCAAAAAAGATTAGAAAATAAAATAAATACTACAAGCACTGTCCTTAAAGATAATCCCTCGGAGTACAAAACACAGTGCATAAGGCTTTAGCCTCTATCCTCTCAAAATACAACAAACCTTCTCCCATACTTCGCATTAAATATTACAAGGAAACAGAAACGGCACTATGTATATAATCTTGCAATGCAAAGAAAAGTATGTAAGTAGGAATAAAGAAACAAAGATATTCTGGTTTTGAAATATCAATATAGCTTTCTCATTTTGTTTGAACAAGCAATTTATAGGTAAAAGAAAGAGAGAGTCATTAAAAAAACAATTACGATAAATTGGCATTTATTGAAGAAGATTACCATTGTATAATCGTTATAAAATAAATCCAATGTAATAAACCATTAGAAAGTCGTGTCGTTACATGACCATCAAATAACCATTATAAAACGTTACAAAACCATTTTATATAGAAGGTGGACAAAAATCATTTCGAATTGATAATGGTAATAAACCGTTAAAAAAATTAATAACTTTCAATATTTCAAAACTATTGAAATATCCAACAATCCCCCACATATTTCAAAAGTTTTGAAAATGAAAAATTAGAATAATTTTGGGTTATTGAAGAGTAATGCATCGAAACTAATACCTATTAGGCTATGACTCGGCCCTAGAAAGAATGAAATATAATTCACGAAATAATTGGTAAAATTTAAAACTTCTATGAAACCGAGAATTTCGTTTTGTGAATTGTAATTTTCATCAATCACATTACACTCCCACAAGATTTGCTATTCAATGTAGTTTTGTGCTAATAGGCCATGCGCATGATTGTTTTATTCATAAGTGCTTTAGAGATTATCGTCAATAATTCTCATAGTAGCGACCTCACTCCATACTTATATAGGTGATTCCATCAAGAGTATTCTACAGTTTAATACACCACCAAAAATGGCTATATAATTCATTATGAGTTTAGCTCAATCTCCTTTTCCTTATAGTTTTGCACTATTATCACTTTAGGAGAGACATAAAAATTTTAATAGTGCATCACTAGATCCACAAGGGACTTGTTATTACCCATATAAACCTAATTCATGGGATCACCAATCATATAGGTTAGGTTGCCATTACTATTGATTTTCTTGAACTGGTTTGTCCCATTCCCCTCGATGTATAGTCAAAGGATTGGCCAAAATCACTCTCTTACTATACATAATTCTATCTTTAAGCAATTGCTTTACCACATCATGTCTCAATTGAATTTGTCTCTTTTTACCATTGAAAGTTTTTCATTACAATGGTTATTGTCACTTGGCAATCACAATGCTTGTACATAGAATATGTCATTTATTCCCAAAGGAATATCTACGAAGAGTTTCTCAACTACCTCGCATCATTTTCAAATATGAGTTTCAGAAAAAGATTTTCTTTTTCTCAAGAACTTGAATAGTTCTCAATTTACCAAATAATGGTAAATATTTTCTTCTCTTTCCCCTACCAAAGCTTAGAAGGATATGACATTTTTTTCACACATATGTCTCGTAGAACCTGAGTTTACCAACCATAATTTCGATTAGCCACAATATTGGCTTGGGAATGACCGCAGCAATTACATCATCAAATCATCTACTTCAACTAAGTGGACTTTTGGTTTGCAGGATTATCATTTACCAAATAATAGTAAACATTTTCTTCTCTTTCCCCTACTAGAACTTAGGGGGATATGACATTTTGCTCACACATACATGTCTGGTGGCACCTGAGTCTACCACACATAATTTCAATTAGCCAAAACATGAGTTGGGAATGATCGCAGCAATTACGTCATCAGATTAATTGTCATTTCCTCCCATTATTTTTATTTTTATTTTTTATTTTGTTGACTTCAACAGTACAACATCTCCACCAAAGGTGGCTACAAATCTTATAGTGGTTTTTGTCTTACCTAAATCCAAGATTCAATTAACATCACTGTATCTTTCTAATACAATAGGTTGTCCACTATGTAAAATGCCATAGACTTGACAGTAGTCGCCCTTTAACAAAGTATTTCACGAAAGGCATCAAACTTATTTAATTTATATTTACTTACAGATGCAAAGAATCATATGTAAATTCCATCTCTACAGCAATCGATAAAGGAGATTCTCATTCACAATGTAATAGCCAATCACGTCTCTAATTATCATTATGCATGAATGGACATTCAACATAAATTGGCAAAGTAAATATTCTTATAAGAGCATTTTTTCACATCATTACCGCTGTCAATAGTACATGTTGCTCCAAGAATGTTAACCAAAACTAGGGCGTAATAGAAATCCAAAATGAATTAGGGCGCGCATGACAAAATTTATGTTTCTCGATTTCTCTATTTCTTTGTTCCCCATAATAGATTTTGAATAGAAATCCGTTTGGTAACGCAATTTGATTTCTCTATTTCTGAAACAGATTTCTATTTCAGAAATAGAGAAATTGAAGAAATCAGAAACTGAAATTTTTAACTTCTCAGTTTCTGAAATAGAAATCAGAAACTGAAATCAAACCATATAAAAGAACCTTGCACTTTCTTGCTAAATTAATTCACTCATAACCACAACTTCACAAATTATTGCTAATTTTCTTTTTCTTATTTTGCTTGTGTTTTTTTTTTTTTCAATTTTTTTTCAATTTTTTTTTATAACTTCCTCTTTAGAATGAAAGGCAATCGAATGGGTCCCCAATTTTCAAAAACGACCAAAGTTCTTAAATGCTTACTTAAAAACAATGGGGCTCTTTCCTCCTAGAAAATGCACGCGCATGGCCAGTTGAAGAAAAAGTTCTTACGTAATAGATGAATAAAAAGCGTGCCTCGAAATTTAATCTTATCTTTTACGGATTCAAAATTCTTGCAAAATCAAAATAATTAGATTGTTACACAATCTTGAATTTTAATTCGAAGGCAAGAGATTCAAGAGAATCTCTCTCTTTGCTATGCAAGGGCCATTAAAGGTTCATTGAGCAACAATAAAGAAATTAGGGATGAGCAACTAGACTAATTCAATTCGAGAATCAAAATAAACCGACCTTCCCTCGATTGGTTCCTAACCATAAACGTTACTTTAAGGTAGAATTCTCATGTATTCCTTTACATCATTAATTTTATTTTGTTGATAATCTTGTATAATACTAGTTTTTGATAAAATGACAAGGCTGTATAGGCGCCATTGATGGCACCCATATTCATGCTTCCGCAGTACTTGTCTGAACCTATGCAGGATGAGCTTGCAAATGATACATTAACCGAGGAGGGAAACCAAATAAATACGCTTAGGAAAACAATTGCTAATAAAATGGCAAGGGATAATAATATGCCGGAAATTCCATGAAATTGTATTTTCAACTTTTGTAATGTATTAGTATTATTTTGACTATTATTTTGTATTTGAGGATTTCCTATGTTGTTTTAGTATTATTTCAACTATTATTTTGTATTTGAGGATTTCCTATGTTGTTATATAATCAATTTCTATTCCTAGAAATAGAAATTTTTTTTTGTTATCAAACGGATTTCTATTTCAGAAATAGAAATTTTGAGCCATTATCAAACGGGTTTCTTTGCTCGAAACTTGTCCGGGAATAGAAATTAAGAAATTGATTTTTGGCCAGAAATCAATTTCTGTTTCAGAAATTTTGTCATGCGCAGCCTTAATAAATTCACAAAATAACCATCCTCTAAGCCTTATATATGAAATACCAAAAACATGTCAACAATGCATACTCAATACAAAACATGTAACCAATTTAATTATGCAATAAAATACTATTTAATGATTCTGTCAAAAGTTATGCGAGAAAAATTCAATCATTGCAAAAGGGACATTACAATCTTTAAACCATAAATTTTGTGACTATAAACCTCTTTTGCTGTTTTAAACATAAGGGTGAATATAATAAATTCAAGAATAGGCTTACAATAGTTTTGACAAAAGAAAAATGTTTGGACTAAAATTTTGGTAGTCATAATTATTCATGTAAAAATCAGAGTAGACTTTAACTCTTTAAGCAACATTTAAATGATTGAAAAGTAAAATATAAAAAAAAAATCACAAAAGGCGGGATGCGAAAAGCATACTCACGAAATTATCAATTATGCTAATTTAGCAAAAAAAGTTATTAATGGCAATTTAACGAGACCCAATTTAGCTCAGACAAGTTGAGAGAATAAATGGGGGACACTATTCAATTGGCTAACGATACACCCCAATATTTGCCATTTTTCACCGAATAAGATCATAAATCAATTATTCTCTCTCTTTTTATCATGTATAATCCCATGTCATCAAGAAGGCAAGAATTTGCCACCATTCTGATACTAGAGAAGTTCTATATGTGCATGGATGAGAGAGCATTATAACATTTTCGTGTATTTATCAAACATACACGTTACCATGAAGCAAATACCAACACATGTTCGAGCATATGTACAGACAGAGGCCCACATTGTATTCCTGAGCAACACGCTTCCAAATACCAACACAAGCTCATGTCTTTATTTACTCAAGCAGTTAATGATCACTGCAATGCATATTGTTGTGCATAGGCGTGTAAGAGTGCTTAATAACCTTACTTTTCCAGCAGCCAAAGAAGGCAATCAATTCATCCACCAAAAACATCGGCACATCATAGACGCTAACACCAAGGCACTAGAGATACAGAAATTGAATTATTTGGTTCAATTGCAAAAGAAATAGGTTGTCCAAGACTCCAAACAAACTTCATATAGCCCAAACTAAGCACTACTTTAAGTTTCTTGGCCTTACAATTACTTATTTTGAAAGAGTACACATATATTAATATCACCTTATCACAAGATCGAGTTTGAATTGAATTCAAATATCATCACATGTGATTGTATATGGCAGTGAATCTTTTTAGCAACTACCCAAAGCTAATGTGTACAAACATAGCAATAAATAAAACTTAGAATATTCTTTGATGCTAATTCAACTTAGAGGCAAACAAGAATTCCATAATGTCAAATTGACCGAAAATCTTGTTTTTCTTTTGACATTTAGCATGGACACATCACAAGAACAAACCAATTTGCATCAATTTTATTGACTATTTACAAACAACAATCAAGATTATCACGGTTTCCAATCTCTTCACTTAACTTATACATGAAAGAGATCGGTGACTAACATAATTTTTTTTAAAGTCAGATAACGCCTATTTTAGAATTTATGGGCACAATAATATAAGGTAAAAATAGGACATTTTCAGTGGTAAACATATAAATTCCACATAGACGGCCAACTGGGTAAAACACCAGAATTTCTCTTTTGAGAAAACTACCCAAATTATTCCATTTGAATAGGCAGTCCATATTAACACGGTAAACTTCCAAATGCTGCCAGAATTACAAGATTTACAAAGAATATATAGAAAAATTAAATCCTCTAAACAGAAAGCAATAAAAAAGGAAAAACTCAACATACCTTATGCCGGGTAACTATAAAGCCTCGGTGGCAACGGCACAGCTCCATCTACTCGCGAAATACCACAAGCAAGGACCAATTATGCGGGCGACATACGGTTCTTTGGACTGGTCTCAACGGCCAACGTTTCTACAAATAAATTTGATGACTTGTGTAAATCAGAAATAAATACACATAAGGTTACTAAAAATCAAAAGAATAAATTGTTGGACTTAGCTTATTCGTTGGGGGCAGAATCCTCTAAAAGAGATAAGCGCATTCTTATGATCCTCGGCAGGAGAATCAAATTGGCCACCTCGAACTCCAGTAAGCAAGCCCTTGAAATCCGTAAGGCAATTATCGTTAAGATTGTTGGAAAATTATCAGAATACATGAAAATAATAATCATAATTACTGGAAATACATCAAAAAAGATTACAAAATAAATTGAATTGTCTGAGGCATGCAAGTACTATCTTTAAGGATAATTCCACTCCTCAGAATACGAAACTCGGTGCATAAAACTTTAGTGGCTGTCCTCCCAAGATACAACAGACCTTCTCCTAAACTTCGCACTGAATACTAGAAGGAAACAGAAATAGCGTTATGTGTATAACTTACCAATGGAAAGAAAAGTATGTAAGGAAAATAGGAATAAATAAACAAAAAAAATTCTGGTTTTGAAATATCAGTATAGCTTTTCAATTATGTTTGAAGAAGCAATTTATAGGTAAAAAAAGAGAGAACTGTTAAGAAACAATTCCAATAAATTGGTATTTATTGAAGAAGATGATCATCGTATAATCATTATAAAATAAATCCAACGTTATAAACCATTAGAAAGTTGTTATATAGTCGCTACATGACCATTAAATAACCGTTATAAAATGTTACAACACCATTTTACATTAATGGCAGACAATAATCATTACAAATTGATAATGGTAAAAAACCATTACAAAAATTAATAACTTTTAATATTTCAAACTGCTGAAATATTCGATAGGAGATTGGTGTAGCCAGGCGGAATTGCAGAGGATTTGAAATCATTGAAAGCCAAGTTCAGCTTTTGAAGGTGCTTTAGCCTAAAGGTACTTGATGAACTGTCAATATTGCAAGAGATTGATTCAAAGCTCAGCTCTAGATCGATGACCTTTCCATCCTCGCACATCACACCATTCCAAGGGCGAGCGTTCTGATTCCCGTAACCAGCTTGGAAGACACGGATGCGTTGAAGACAATGCTATATTTCAACTCAACCAGCAACAATTCTTGACTTTTGAGACATGGACTAGAAGCCGATACCAAATAGATTCCGAATAAACTGGTCCATGTGAATGGCAAGAGAAGCCACAACAACTGCGAGGTTCTCATTGAGTGCAAACTTGGATACTACCTTACAGAGTTCATGAGAGAATAAGTACGAGGAGGCTTTTTATTCTTATTGGAAGGCAGATAAACATGAACCTGGTTGGATTGGATTTCAATAGGACTGTGTTTGATCTAATTCTTATCACGTCGTATTATTGATTTTTTGGTCCCTATGCACGACTATCTTAAATTGACTAGACTTGTGATTGCAAATTCATCAAATGACTTGATTGAGCCAGTGCGGCCTTCGGAGGTCTTGATTGTTGACGAAGAAAAGCCGGGAAAGAAAAAACAGGAGCATCTCTTTCCCTGGGACATCATTCCCCGCTTTCTACTGTACAAGTTCCCCTTTAGAGAGCAGATATTCATATCGCTCCCATTTTATATCTAAAAGGTTCACTATTGGGAAAATAAGGAAATTAAAGATGGAGCTCTCAGACTCGTTTTCTTGTTACATTTGGACTGATTTTCGCAAAATAAGGAATATGAAGGCATCAGTCCAAGGAGATCACCAGTTAAAAAGAAGTGATCTGTGTTTCTTGGTGTCTACTTTTGCATTCTTTCGCATATGCCAGATATTTCTCCTTTCAAATTCAAACTAGGTTCAAGTCCTCATTGTGCCTATTGAATTTACGACTAATGGTTGAACGGTTTCTCTGATTGTCTGTCTCATGATTTAGATCTAAACTCCTGAGGTACGTAATTTCTGCCTTTGAAAGATATAAACAAAATGTTGGGATTTCGAGTAGCGGTACACTGCTACTGTTACTGTTCCAAGTTGGTCTCCACTAACGCGAACCTCACGAGGTCGCAAGATTCTTTAGTGATCTCCCTGAAGATGTCAGGTTCGATATTGACTCGAGCTACTTGACCGAGTAATTCAGGCGAGGAGCCAGATGCCACCGGAACAAATGGTGTGTGTAATGGATGGGGATGGAGCGCGAGTACTTTGGCAACCCTTAGTCTCGCTACTGCTGCTCTCATCTCTTTGTTTTTATCGTCATTAAGGCTTTCTTTGCCGCTTACGCATATTATCATCCCAAGAAGTAACCAATCTCAACAACTCAGTCTCAAAAACATAATTAGAGAAACTTTAACAGACGAAAGAAATACGTGACATACCCAGTTTCATTTTTTGATATCGCTTTGGCTGCTACTCATAATTGATATTAGATTACTTAAAACTTACATCTTCACAGCAATTAGATCATGTGCTATCACATGGAACTAGTCCACGACAAACGAAGACCATCATATTAACGCTAGGATTTAACATTTCCGGAGAACCTACAAAATGTTATTGCAGCCAACCAAAATTAGCAGACCTATTTTTCATATAAAATGAATGCTGACTTGAAATCGGCAGTAATCATTAGTCAGAACATTGAAGTGAACCAGTCAACTAGGTCCAACTTCAAGCCCATGAACTGAGTAGGAATTTGGAAAACCTTTCGGAATTGGAATGTTCAAACCGAAAATTTTCATGCACCTTCTTAAAAAAAGCTGGGAACACGTTTGGTCCAGTTTGGTGGCCGGTACACAGCGGGTACAACCTTCTTAGACAATTATGGAGAGGAAAAACATTAAACTTACCAACTACAATCAAGCATAATGGCCAGTAGTTTTCAGTTGACTTGACTAGGAATGCAAAATTGTCCTTTCAGTGGAGCTCCTCCATCTGGTGATTTATAAAATTCTGTTGATGAATAAAACGGAATTTTTTCTGTGGATGGTAATTAGGTAATGTTGATAATCAATTTGAAATGCCGATGATAAGTAAAAAGTGACCAATAACTTGTTGATTAGCCTGTTCGTAATTAGCTATGTAATGACAATTTTACCATTGACAGACTCAACAGTATATTTCCACTTGTTTTTAGATTTTACAAATGGACGCATAAGTATATGTTGCCAAAGAAATAACAGTTTTATCATCCACAAATCTAATAGTTGATTGACACTAACTTTCATATTTTACAAGTGGGTGCATAATTATAAAGTCACCAATGAAATAATAATCTTACCATCCACAAACTCAATATTAGAAAACCATCTATTGTGTTGAGATTCAATTTTGAGTAGTAAATATATAACTAGAACGTTTACGGTTATAATTCACAAATATTGTTGCAAAATATCATCAGCATACACCGTAATTTGAAATTTCATGAATTACAAAATTACTTTAAAGGGAAGATTATTCTCTTTGGACGAAACGGAATGTTATACACTTCTTTGTAATTATTAAATGACTCGTCATCGTCAACAAACAAGAAAACAGTCGCTCTTCCCTTGTCTCGACATGTGTCTCGACATGGCAAGTATCCTCTTGGACAGGTAGCCGCAGGATCGGAGAGCAAAGGAACGATTTTAAAGATGCGTTTGTTCAACAGAAAATTCAAAATTTTAAAATTCTATTTTTCCAGGAAATAATCGTCTATGTCGCTTACAAAAATGAATGAATGAAAATATTTCCATCATAGATGAAAATAATTTGATATAAATTGTTGTTGATCATGAAAGCATTTCTATTGATTAACTTTTCTGTACGATATAACCAATCATTTTTGGACAAATACTTTTCAAATATTGAATTTATCTTAAAACAAACGCATATGAATTTCAGACAATAGTACAGGCTCTGATGACATTTTCCTTTTGTTTTACTTTACAGGGCATTGCTTGTGATAGTTACTTGCAATTTCCTCTTGTTTTCTGGGCTACAAAGGGGAAAACGTTTCTGGACGAGTTTGGCATTTCGTGAAACAAAATACGGAACACCATCGACGACGCTCATGAGTGCAGCCAAAAACTTGGCTGAAACTGCTCTCAATAGTCACCGACAAGCCCATCCCCCCTGGCACGCACTCTCTCTCACAATCGAGGTAGTGCTAGCGGCCGTGAGAGCTCCTATGGCACGAGCTTGAAGCCCTCTGGGACAGTGCTCACATCCCTGGACCCGATCTGGTCCACTGGTTGGGGTCGTCCAACCTCGATTTGGACCAGATTCCAGGCAGTAACCATCGCTGGGCTCAGACGTGGGGTTTGGGTGACGCTCACGGACGACTCTCTTCAAGGGACGATCTTAGGCAATGATCTGAAGAAGACAATTCTTTAATTCAACCATTTTCAATATTTTCATTGGCACTTGACAGTTTCTTCATCCCTTAAAACTCTGGTTTACTTTCCAACATATTTTGGCCAACAACATTTTAGTTTTTAACTTGTTATTGTTTTATTAACTTTAGGAATAAATTAAAGCGCCAGCATCATCCGCCATGAAAAGAGATGGCGATGGCCACTTTCGTCCTTGTAGTGAAACCCCGTGATATTTTTAGGACATCTAGTGAGGTCATTTTTATCCCCTGGAAATGTGTACATGATCTTTCTTGGGATTTAGCCTCTGACATTTAAATAGAAATTGATCAAGTGAACAGTGACACATTAGTATGAGACCAATGGTTCAGTTGAATTTTACTATTATATTGCATAATGTACAGCCGACAATAGCTCATCACAAGCATCTTTTGCTAAGGATTATTAACACGCTCTCTTATCTTCATATACAAAACAATAGAAAGCTCTATCTACTAACTACAGACAGGAGACAGGAGGATGATGAGTGAATTTGTCCCCTTGCTCAGCCTATAAAGCCAAAAACCACAGCTCCTATACATAACCCTCCGCTGCTGCCAAGTGCTGCCAAGAGACTCCAGTCACTAATCCGATAGGAAAGCTAGCTCGTTGGGTAGAGTAACTCTTTTTCGCAATAGGGACTCGATCGTCGGACATTTCCTCTTTCTTCCGCCTCTGGGCCTAGATCGAAATTGCTCATCTAACTCCTCAAAATCACCCTGAACCCAAGGAGCCAAATTGCAAGAAATGAGAATCATCCAACTCTCGTGTAGTAAAAAGCTGGATTTCAACAGCAGTAAAATTCAATTGCAATATTAGAGAGAATGAGAGAATGGGGCTCACTGGAGTGTAAACATGGCAACCAGTTTTCTCATGATGGTCTCTCACGTGCTTATACGCAAACTTCTTGCCACAATCCTTATGGCCGCATACAAATGGCCTCACCTCAAGATGAACAGCCTTCACATGCTGACGTAAATTTGATTTCTGTCAACAAGAAAATAATCAGCTAATGTACACTCAGCAGGCACACGATAAATGAGCTCAAGCTTCAAAGTTCCAAACAATTATATTCCATGCCCAGCGAGAATCTACTTAGTAGGTGACTGCATCTTACTGTTGAAAAAATGCTGAGACAACCCTCAACATCACATCTGAATGCTTCTGAATCAGCTGAATTTTTCTTCTCATGCGTGCGGAGATGCCGTTGGATATTCTTCCTCAACTGCTTAGTGCCACATATGTCGCAATTGACTAATTGGTGAGCCGACCGCATGTGCTCCTTCAGATAGTCAACATTGCTGAAGTATTTCATGCACTCGCAACAGAAAGCCTCCACAGTCTCTAGTTTGACTGCAGCAGTTGAAATGACATTATTATCGAAAAGCATGTTAAACAATTCATAGATATCATTCGGCTTCACCAAGACACCTTCATAATTAAGTGACTCACCATGAGAATCCTCATGCTTTCGCAACTTCGATGCAAACTTGAAAACCTTTCCACACCCAACCTCCGGACAAACATACTGCTTCAGACTCTTGCATTCACCAGACGTTGATGGTTCCTCATCATTGTGAATTTCATTCAAGTGCCTCTTCATGTTCCCTTGATATGCAAATGACTTATTACAACCATCAACAGGACAGCTGAAAATCTTGCCTTTATGCTGAAGAAAGTGACGAGCCAAATGGTCTTTTCTCCTATAGCTAGCAGGGCAATCCTCTATAGAACACTTGAAAGACCTCTGCAAATGAATTTAGCATATTGACACACAGATACAGAGCATACCAAATCTCTAGACATCAATAGGGAAAAGAAAAAAAAAACAAACAAACAATGCTTCAAACCTCAAGATAGAACATGCGTGACCGAGGCTGACTTGATGGATCTTCTCAGGTGGTCCCCCAACCTGATACTAGTCCAATCAAGATATAAGATTGCAGCCTCTTGCATTTTGGAGTTCTTTTTGGTGGGATCCAATGCTTCACGCCATTGCCATTATCATATCATAATCAGATGAGCCAACATACTTTATCCTGCAAGGTCTTGATTTTAGTATAGGCAAACTTGCAGTAGACAAATCCAAAAAAAAAAAAAAAACGTTTCAATTTTCAACCAAAATTACAACTTTTTTATCTAAGATCAATGCTTTCTCATGGGTGCTTGCATGTGATGAGGCTTCACAAATTCACGGCATCACTATTCCATAGCCCAGCAAAATCATGTACATCCCCAACGATAACATCCGAATTGCCGTTTCTGACACCTCATTAGAAGTTACAAATGTGAAAATTTTAAGAGCAAAGACCGAGCATTGTACATCAAAACTGTCTGTTCAACAAGACCGGTGAGACCGTGATCAGAAACTCTCCACTTTACAAACTGAACCTCACTGTCGACCACCTCCATGACAGGTCTAATCGCGTCAAAACTTGACTAAAATTATGAAAGAACTTGCTTTCATGTTGCATCATCAACAACAAAACAGAGAGCTCAATATACCTCGAGCGAATGGCCCTGCATATGCTGCCTCAAGTACGCGGGTTTCTTGAACGTGGCACCGCATTCTTCGCAGGTATTATTAGCTTTCGCTCCCTCCTTCCCCTCGACACCTTGAGCCATTGCCGCTTCCACCTCATCCTGATAAAGACCGAACCAACACGAAAACATTCAAACGCGAGCAAATTCCGCAACCGCAAAAACAGCAATTGCCGATCGAGCTACTCAAATCGTAGCACCAGAACTAGCGGCCCGAAAGGAACCGCACTGCTCACGAAGCATCGGAAGGCGACGAAGCTAGGAGAACTGACCTGGTGGTGCGACTGGATGTGGGAAGTGATGAGGGACTTCTTGGACCTGCAGATCCCGCAGTACTCGCAGTAGTACCGCCTGATGTCCCTGAACACGGGCCCTGCTTTCTCGCAGCTCTCTTCTTCCCCCATCGCTCTCGCGCCCGCTCTCGCCGATGTTGCAGAGCGGAGGTCAAACCCTAACAGTTGGAGGAGATGACGCTCGACTTGTCGTCTCTAGGGTTTGCGAAGGAACCAACCGACATATATATACATGGATCGGTGTCGTTCTGGGCCCGTGATCGGCTTGGGCCCAAATTTAGCCCGGCCCAATAAACTCCCACGGGGAACCGAATAAGATCTGTGAACGGAAGGGAATTGACTTCGCGATCGTTGCCTATGTCTAGAGTTGTTAAGGGCCTGCATGCAAACGTTTCTGTTTCTCTTGGTTTCTGTTCTTTTGTTCCCCTAACAAAAAAGAAAACATGTTTCTAACGCCACATCATTGTTTTCTTAAATAAAACTTGGCCTAAATGGTTTGGGGATGCATTCAAGCGAAAAAAAGTTAACTGCTTTGTTAAACAATTGCTAGTAAATGTTCGATTTTCTTGTTTAATTTTCTTTAATTTTCTTTTCTTGCCGCGACCACCATCAACCGCCCAGCCACCGCCCGCCGCCGCCGCCGCCACCATCGGCCGCCGCCGGTCGCCGGCCGCCGCCGGGCCGCCGGACGCCGCGACGCCGGCCGCCGGCCCGCCCGGACGCCGCCGCTGGCCGTCGCCGGACGCTGCGGGCCGCCGGACGCCGGCGCCGCGCGCCGGCCAGCCGCCGCCGTCGCGCCGGTCGCCGGGCCGCTTCTTGCCGGCAACTCGCCTCCGGCCGGCCTCCGCCCGCTGGGCCGCTGCCGCTGCCGCCGGGCCATAGCCACCGCCGCACGACGGCCGCCGCCGCGACCGTCATCACCGCGCCGCCGAAGCCCATCGGCGGCCGGCGGTCGTGCGGCGGGTGGCTAGCGGGCTTGCGACGGCGACCTACGCGCGGGAGGCGGGCAATCCGTCGGCAAGATTAAAAATGAATAAATACAAAAAAGAAATTGTTGCGTTATCAAACGCATTTCTATTCTTTTTCTATTCCTGAGTAGAAATTTTGTGTCATTATCAAACGGGTTCTTTTTACTCTAAATTGTTCCGGAGCGAGAAATAGAAAAGAACCATTTCGAAAAAAAACTCTTCCCTAACGAAACGTTTGCATGCGCTACCTAAACAGGTGATCGAGTCGGATTATAACCCGACCAAATTGACCCATTAATCCATTTATGATTAATTTATGCCTAATGTAAATTTTTCAACCCATACCCGACCCGATACATACCCGACCCATTTAATTAAACTTAAGAAAGCTTATTTTTTATATATATTTAAAAATATGGTATTGCTAAAATAGTTTTATACAACACAAATTTAATAGACAATTTTTATTTAAAAATGAATTTTAATTATTTTTTATTTTTTAAAATTAAATTTATATTCTTTTTCTTTTTCTTTTTTAAATATAATTTTTCTTTTTCTTTTTTCTTTTTTGTTCTTCTTATTCTTTGGCCAGTTGCCGGCCATCGCTATGCCGGCAACCGGAGGAAGAAGAAAGAAAAAAAAATTAAAATAAAAAATAATTATAATTTCGCTTTTTATAAATAAATAAAATATTTTTGTAAAGTTAAAGAGAGAAGAGTGGGATTGTGAGATTTGGGGTGAAAATGGGTTTTAAAATCCAACCCATTTAAGATCCACTTAAGCCACATCTATTAAAAGTCTTTAGATGTTAAACTCATTTAACTATTTTTTGTCAAAAAAACAAGTAATCCATATATAACCCATTTATGATTTATATGAGTCTAAAACCCATTTTGCCACCTCTATCTACTTCCAATACCAATCTAAGAGTAAGCATATCATATGAATTGAATCGAGAACCGTCCAAATCGAATCGGATCATTTGAAGTAAATTGAATTGGCTGATTTGATCAAGTTCTCGCAATGATAATTTTTGGTTGGAGTCCCAATTCTGATGGGAAGCTAAACCGGTGGATCCGATCGATTCTTAGTTTATAAATTCATATTTTATTTCTAAAAATAATAGTAAATTTTAAAATAGTAATAATTTTAAAATAATTTTAATATTTCTTTAAAAAAAAAAAAAAATTGATTAAACGATCGGTTCTATTAGGTCGGACCGGATCAGACCGCAATCTAGTCCGGTCCGGTTTCACCCCAGTTCAATCCGAGGATGTAAAAGTACACAGGGCGACCGTGAGGTTTTCTTTGCAGATATTGCCGAGGGAGATTTTCCGCGATGGAGATGGAGGTTGATGACGGTTCGGAAGCACGAGGTAACGAGAAAGTTCTCGAGTCGTTTCTTGCATTATTCGAAATGTTTCGAGGGTTGCTGAGCTCTAACACCTTCGAAATTTTTTCTTTCCTTCTTCTGGTGTTTGTCGTCGTGGTTGTTCGGAAGTGGAGGAGAAGGGGAAGCGATTGGTGGTGCTGCTGGTGGGAGCACCCGGTAGTGGCAAGTCCACCTTCTGCGACGCCGTCGTCGGCGCTTCTCGGAGGCCGTGGGTCCGAATTTGTCAGGTCCGTCTCTCTCGCACCCCATTCGTTTGATGAAATGCTTCGCTGGGCCTGGCTCTTTGTTTACGCTGTGGAAGGTTAGCCTTTCCCTCTTTCGTGCGCCCGTGTTGCTTTTGGGTTAAGTATGTTTGTTATGCTTCCCTTCCTGGAGTCTTTTTGTAAATGGGTATCGCTGAAATTCTTGTTGTTTCTCTGTCGCTTGTAATGTCGAAATGTTCTTGCTTTCTAGCTTTTCCATTGTGACATTAGAGTGTCGTAGGCTTTTGCGCGAGATGGTCGATACCCATTAATTATCTGCTTGTTCTTTGCAGGACACAATTGGAAATGGGAAAGCTGGGACGAAGGCACAGTGCGTCAAGAGTGCCTTGAGTGCGTTGAAGGACGGCAAGAGCGTCTTCATCGACAGATGCAATCTAGACAGGGAACAGCGTGCGGAGTTCCTGAAACTCGGCTCTGCCCAAATTGAGGTGCATGCCGTGATGCTTGATCTTCCTACTCAGCTTTGTATTTCTCGATCTGTCAAGCGGACGGGGCATGAAGGGAACTTGCAAGGTGGAAAAGCTGCTGCTGTTGTGAATAGAATGCTGCAGAAGAAAGAATTGCCTAAGCTGAGTGAAGGGTTTTCTCGGATTACATTTTGCCATAATGATGCTGAAGTTCAGGCTGCTCTGGGTGCATACAGTGGTCTTGGTCCATCGGATGGTCTTCCACCAGGCTGTTTCGGCCAGAAAAGCCAAGATGCGAAGGTTCAAGTGGGAATCATGAAGTTCCTAAAGAAAGCAGAGGGACCTTCTCCAGTTGTTTCCAAGGTCAATAGCGACCAGTCTGTTGCATCGATTGGGAGCTCAGAGAAGAAAGACTCTTCCTTGGAAAGAGAACAAATGCCTATTCTTCCGAATGCTCCTCAGAAAGAAGAAAGCAAGGGCAAAGAAGATGCAGTCCAGGCCATAGATAATGATGTTCCACGCTGGCATTTCCATCCATTTCGACAGCCGATTTCCAGTTTAACCTCGAAAAGGCTTCTGATATCATTGTCGAGACAGTTGAGGAATTTGTGCCTAAGCTTGGAAATGCCAGGCTTGTTTTAGTGGACTTGACTTATGAATCGAAAATCTTGTCCTTGGTTCGGGCTAAAGCTGCGAAGAAGAGTATTGACTCAAGCAAGTTCTTCACATTTGCAGGCAATATAATTGAGCTCTCTACAAAAGGAGGTTTAAACTGCAATGTCATAGCTAATGCTGCCAATTGGTGAGAGTTCTGGAATAGAAATCATTCATGTTATCTAGTAGAAGCCAACCTTTTTCTATTTGAAATAGATAGTGAGATGCTGTACCATGGAGTTTTGCAAACAATGCATGAAGGATATCCTTTAGGGTTCAGCTCATAACTTCTTGTTGTAATTGGGTCAATTATTGTTTCCAAGATCATTATGCTTAAAAAATTTTAAAAGGAAAAGTTATGAATATATTTGGTTTTGTGACCCTTTCTCTTATTTCTTTCACTCATACAATGTAAAAGAATTGAATAGTTTGTTCCAATTTTTAATAGCACTTCATTGAGGATTAACCAGAACAAAATATTGTGTAGGCGATTAAAACCTGGAGGTGGAGGCGTTAATGCTGCTATTTTTAAGGCTGCAGGTGGGGACCTGGAAAAGGCAACAAATGAACGAGTTAAGTCACTTCTCCCAGGTAGTGCTGTGGTTGTTCCTCTTCCTTCAACTTCTCCACTGTACAACAGGGAAGGGATAACACATGTCATCCATGTCCTTGGGCCGAATATGAACCCACAAAGACCAAATTGTCTTAACAACGATTATAATAAAGGCTGCATGGTTCTCCGTCAAGCATATACATCACTCTTTGAAGGATTCTTGTCATTATTGAAGTTACAAGAAAAATCAGTTACAAAAAGGCATGAAGAGTTCCTGCATCACTCCGGACATGGTCCTGATAAAAATGTTGCAAATGGTGATTTGAAGAATAAGAGGGATGATGCCGATGTATCTATTAGCAGCAAAAAGAGTCGAGGATCTGGAGATGAAGTTGAGACTCACATCACACGTCCCAGAACTGGAAATTCAGATTCAGGTACCCAAACTACCAACAGCGGAATGACAAAAGTATGGGGCTCTTGGGCCCAGGCTCTCTATCATATTGCTATGAATCCAGAAAGGCATAAGGATGACATTTTGGAAATACTAGAGGATGTTGTTGTGCTAAATGATGCTTATCCTAAGGTAAATACTAACTTGCTTCTTTGTTCCTTTGATTTCTGGGTTGGCAAATTCAATTTATGTAAGATTTTTCTTTGAGTAGGCACAGAAGCATATTCTCATCTTGGCACAAGCTAGAGGTCTTGATTGCCTGGCAGATGTGCATGAAGTACACCTTGAACTGTTGAGGAGAATGCATGCCATTGGCTTGAAGTGGGTTGAGAAGTTCTTGCATGAAGATTCCCAACTAGTTTTCCGTCTCGGATATCACTCGGTATGCTGCAACCTTTTACCCAGGGCTATTAGTTGGCTCAAATGTCTTGACATTTGATGCAGGCACTTGCACACTGAGATGGCATGCACCTAAAAGCTTATGGATATGGCAATCTAATGCACCTTATTTCAAGTTCCTTATTCCCCCAAATTTTGCAATATAAACTCCTATATTATATGCTCAAATAACAAAATTTAAAAGGAGCACTATAGTAATGACAATGCTATTTTTGTAGTGTGCTGAAGGTATGTAGTGGACTGGCAGAACTTTGTGCCAGAATGCCAAAATCAGTTATTAGGAACTCGGGCTTGGTTTTGTTGGGAAAGTATTGAGAAGCATTATGCTACCTGTCATCACTGTCTATTTCTATATCGCTGCAATCTCCTTTGGCTGCAAACTTTTTGGTAGAAAGCCTTCCGATGGTGATGTTGCCTGTGCTTATTACAAAATGTCAATGTAAATAAGTCAGATGAGTATTGTTGTGTCTGGCTTTCGTCACTGAGATTTAGTCTTCAGCCTTGCTGTGACACTTTTCATAATGGAACATTGAGCAACCAAACTTGCCTCCATCCTCCAATGTGGCTAGCAATTGTTGATGTTGGAGAAAGACTTACTACTGTAGACAAGTGACAATTGTCTCTATCCTGCATATACCAGCATGTTCATTGTGTACTTTGGATTGTCTTCAGTATCAATTTAAAATTCTGCGATGAAACCTCAGAAGGGAATTAAGATACTTCCTCTTGCAGGCACCATCAATGAGGCAGCTTCACCTTCATGTTATCAGCCAAGATTTTAATTCAGTTCATCTCAAGAATAAGAAGCATTGGAACTCATTTAACACTGCTTTCTTCCGCGACTCAGTTGATGTCATTGAGGAGGTGAACAAGAATGGAAAAGCAATTATAAAAGACGACGAGAGTCTACTTTCTATGGAGTTACGTTGCCACAGATGTAGAAGTGCACATCCAAACATTCCCCGGTTGAAATCACATATTCAGAATTGCCAGGTCCCTTTTCCAGCTTTTTTGCTTCAAAGTGATCGCCTTGTGCGTGCACCGGATAGTAATTAAACCCCAGTCTGTAGAAAGTTTTCCTCGAAATTTTGTTGTACATAGCGGTGGCTTTCACCTTCCCATAGCAAGTATCTGCTGTCTCGCAGCCATCAATGTTGATTTACTTTTGGGTGTTGAGTGTAGTTGTTGGGCAAGATAATATGTTAAAAGTTTCTGTACATTGATTGTGCTTTCTATTACAGCGGAATCCATACTAAATGACCAGATGTTGTGACATAACTCTTGAAAATCACAAGTATCTCGATGCTGATTTCTTTCATTTGTTTGCCTGAGACGTTATAACAGCAAATGAAACTGTTCCACGCATTAGCTGCCTCTGCATTATAGCTCTATAGATTCTAAAGATTGATCAGGCAGGAAGCTCACAACTGCATGTGGATTTCGCGTTTTAGGCTTCCGCTCATTATGTATAATGGCAAAGAGTTGGTTATGACTTTTAAAAGGTGAAACTGACTGCTTGAGCAGCGGAAGAAAATATGAGACTTTAAATGCAGTCACTGGTAGGGGTGTCAAAAACCGTCCCGAGAACCGAACTGAACCGAACCGAAAACCGAATTTTTCGGTTTGGTTCGGTTGGTTTTCGGTTCTCATTAAAAACCGAAATTTTTTTATCGGTTCGGTTTTTTATCGGTTAACCGAACCGATAAACCGATAAAATCCTAAAACCTTATTTCGGTTCGGTTACTTCTTCCTCGACGATTCCCCTCTCTCTCCTCACCGAACACTTGCCTGCAGCCCTCCTGCCCGAACCATCGCCACCGCTACGACGAGCCCCTCACCAGCCTTCCACGATGGACTCATCTCCCGAACAGCAACTTCTCTTCCACGCCCGAGCCTCCACCAAGACCCACCGCCTAGACCAGCCGAGAAGCATTACCGGCGTCCGGACCTCCACGTCCGACCACACCTGGTGCTCGGCGAGTCACGGCCATCGCCGGAACCCCCTTGCCCTCGCAGGCCTCTTCACGGTGGAAGCCAAACTTTGCCCATAACACCCAAATAGAGACCCAATCGAAGGTTTTGACACACCCCTACCATCCGAAAACCACGCCTCAGCGACGCTTGCCTCCATTTGCTCGATCAAAGAAAGGGGCAACAACAGCCACAGACAAAACAACACAACGAGAACAAATATTCCCCACACAAACTTTCAGATCCACTTCGGGCATTATATCAAACAATTGGGGCGCGCTACTATAACGAGGGATTTTTGGGTCAACCGAAGCTCGACCCACACTGGGACTCTCGACACGCGACGAGGAAGACATCAGAAACAAAACACGGGCGACGCCGGCCGAAGCTCGAGGGAGCCGGACGGCCGGAGCTCCGGCCCGAGCACCCAAAACAGGGCAAGAGCAGGGACGAGCTTACCTATTCAGCTTACGCCTTAGGAGCGTCGCCAAGAAGGTCGTCGTGTGGTTCGTCGACGAACGAGTAACCAAAAAACCAAAAACCAAAACTAAAAGCTAAAAACCGAAAACCAAAAAACCGAACCGAACCGAAGTTCGGTTGGTTCGTATTCGGTTCGGGTCTCATTCGGTTCGCCCGGAAGTTATTTGTAACGGTTCGGTTCGGTTTTTTGAAAACCGAACCGTTTACACCCCTAGTCACCGGAGCTTTCTTGGGCTGCATGGTAATGTTTTTTCTTTTGCTTATGAACAAAAATTTTGTTTTTTTGTTAAAAAAGAACATAAACGCGTTTATTTGCGTTTTTGTTCAATTTTTGTTCCCGGAACAAAAAAAGAACGGAAATGAAAAACAAAAAAGTTGTTTTGTTGTTCCAAAAACACTTTTGAAGAAACACTTCTCTCTCTTCTCTTTTATTCTTCTTTTCTTTTTCTTTTCTTCTTCTTTTTCTTTGGATGGTCACCCCGCCTCGGCCATGGCCAGCGTGACCTAGCCTCGGCTGGATCTCGAGCGAGGCCGCCGGGCCGTCGACCGGTCGTCGGAGGTCGACGACCAGCCAAAAGAAGAAAAAAAAAAAAAAAAAAAAAAGAAAGGAAAAAGGAAAAATAAAATAAAAATATTTAAAAATTAAAAGAAACAAAAAATATATAAATTTACTAAACGTGTTTTTATTCATTTTTTATTCTCGAAACAAGTTTACTAAACGCGTCTTTCCGGTAAAAATTATTCCCCTAATGTAAATAGTTTTTCTATTTATGTTTCGAACAATTTTTCGACGTAAACGTTACCAACGCTTTCTATTCGCTCCAGGTCCAGAGTCACCACCGAATTTTAATCAATTTTTTTTTTTTTTTATTTCAAATGAATCGTCTTTCGCTCAAGAATCATCCTTGCGTGCTGAACTTCCCAATTATTTTCTTCTATAGTGAAGTTCTGGCGTAATGGTATCACTCCAAAAAAAACAGTGCAAATTGGGACGAAATTTAAAGGGCGCCGTGACCAAGCGTCTCAATCTTGAAAATATAGGGATGGTCGTCATTAAACCGGTGTCATGTTGTGGCGACATTTCAGCAAACGTCCTGGGTCCACAACCACGGGGCACTTTTTTTTTAATTACCGAAACTGACGCAACGACACGTGTCACAGACTTGATTCGGGTTTCCTTTGACTTTTTCACCCTTACTAGAGTCACATAAGCTCAGTCTTTTCCTTAAAGTATTGTTTATTCACTCACTTGGCCCCACTCCAGATCGAAAAAGAATGTTCTAATGTTCCATAAGGAAATCCCCTCTCACTACAACAGTGGATTTAACAGTGAAGATTCAATATCCCTATCTACGAACTACCCCTTTTGATTATAGGAATATTAAAACTCTAGATTTCCAAAAGTTTCAAGGTCTAGCCAATCATCTTGATCCTTGACATTCTCCTCCATCCATTTAAGCGACATTATCGATACTCTCAACTCGCAATTGTTTGCTTTCCCGATCTTATCTTTCTTTTGGATCATTAGCTCCCTTGGAGTTGGCGATTCTTACATGTCATACGTTAGTCATTCCCTTTTGACTTGCATGGATCTTGAATCAAACTTGCTCCACAGGCAATTCCTCCCTCAGTTGGGCTAACTTCATGTTGCCAACCAAGTCCCCACTTCCGGAAAAAGCACGTGCATTGATTATCCAGTATTGAGTTGCCTTGGAAAGCGCCAGCTCCCTCGGAGAGCTCCACCTCCACCTTTGGCCTCTCCGTAGGTTGTGGCCTTGTCTCCAATGGCCACAAGCTCCTCAACTCTTGGCCTGCTCTCCATGAATCGTGCCACAAATGTTCTCGGTTGTTAACAGCCCACAAACAGTCGTCACCACTAATTGGCATTGGTATTTTCGGATCAGTGATAATATGCGATTTAGTCCTCATTCGATCATGGCATCCAGTCTATCAAAGAATTCTACACCCAAAACAAAATCATTACCATCAAGCGGAATTATCTCAAGAGAGAACTCGCCCTTCTAATCTTTGACACGTATATCCACATCTCAAACAATGCCAATGGCCAATACATCATCCCAAGAGGACCGTCTTGAACCAATGTTCGATCGACTCTACTGAAAGACCCAAACTCTACTCGACATGAACAAGTTTGCCGGACTTCTGTATTGCTATCCTTGACTTCCACGAACGGCAAATTTGACCTAGGAGGCTTCTTGGGCAGTATTTGAACCTTCAAGGAATTGAGTAGCATTAACGCCCCAACCTACAGTCCCGATTCTCTTGCCACGATTCCTCCTCTTCCATGGAATGTATTGCCAAAAGCCTTTTCTTCTTCGCAAAATCCCAAGCAAGGTGCGAGTCATCCAAAAGAAACATTTGATCGGCTTTCTCTCGAGTTCCTTGTACACAACATATCTCTCTGTGGCTTCTTCCACTTGCCACGCCGAGGTTCCCCTCTGTCCCTTGGACCATGGATGACTTCTTCCTCTTCCTCTTCCTCTTCCTCCTCTTCCTCTTCCTCTTCTTCTTCCTCGTGAAGGTGACAATCCAATTCCCCATCTTCACCCCTGGACTTGGAAGAGTAAGACCGATGGCGATCAATCAACGGCTGCGACAAGAGCTCTCAATAGCTCTTGCACTCCTCGGCGTTCAAATTCCAATCTGGACTGGTCCATCCATGAATGCGAACAGAGCTTTGGACTCAGTCACGTGGACAATCTCCAACGAGAGCTCGATAAACACTCTCACATAATACTGAATGCCCGACACCGATGAGTAGAGGCCATGAGATAAAAGCCGTAGAGGACTTTGGAAATGCTAACCCAAATAAGCATCCAAGATTTTTTACCAAACACTTTGTCTTCTACCTAAGGTTCTCTAGACGCATAGAGAACCTTAAGAAAGCCGTGCGAAATGGGTCGACGGGGTGTCGTTCGTTTTACAAACGAAGCATGATTCAGAGATGTCTGTTGTGAAGGTCAACTGGCCGCACTTCATGTTATGATACAGCAACGTCCTAGTGTGATGAAATGATCCTCGTTGGATGTTTTAACTTCCTTAAATTGATTCATACTTTCTTGATTATTATTGGTGGTTGCCCCAAACCTGTCATTTTGAATATTGTTTGTTTCATGCAGTTTGATTTGTCGATTTGGAGGAGAAAATGATGATCAAGAAGACCGAGAGAGAGCGAGGTCTTGGAGAAACTGATGATTATATTATATTCATTTTGCTTGTAGTCATTTTGTAAGAAAATGTAAGCGCTTTGGACCACTTGTCACGCTAGATAACTGTACCAAGCATTCCCCGTTAGTACTATCAACAAGCGGACATATTTTGGGATCTAAGCTTTACTGTATTATCGGTTATTCATGCGAGTCATTCAGTTATAGCTATATTCGGTTGTTATATCGACAGTTGGCGCTGGTCAATGCGCATTCAAGTTCATCATGATGAAAGGGATTGGTTCCTTTCAAGGGGCCATTGGTACATTTACAGTTATGTGGCATCGTAAAAGTGCACAAAAATTAGTTAATATGAGAGACGTCCTATCGCTTTGATCTTTGGGACATTTGTGGAGGTGCAACCAATGTTCCACTGGGACATATAGATCACAACGCAGTCGGGACATTTGGCCAAGACGTTGTCTCTTTTTAGTTAGGGATGTTAATTGGATGTCCTGAGCAGGCTCGAAAAATATCCCAATTTGCACCGTTTCTTGAAGTATATGATCCTTTGGATTAGGCATATTCACTCTGTTCTGATGGTGGCAGTGATTGGTGGCTGATCTCCTTTGCACTGTTGACGAAACATATGAAAATTAGACATATTCTACTCCGTTGCTCTGTTTCTATCCTATTCTCTGGTTATCAGCAAAGTCAGGGACAACTTTACATTCTGCCTGCAAATCGTCCGACCAAGTGTCGATTAACAAAGGAGCTGAAGGATCCAGCTCAGTAGGCCAATCAGAGCTAACATCTATCTCATCGAAATTTATAGGTTTACATCTTCTGTCCCAACTTTCGTGGATGGATTTCAACCAAAGGTTGGAGTGCATAAACACCAAATCGCCCAACTTTTTGAACTCCTCTGCATTCCGCTTCTTGGTATGCAGGCTCTCGAAGGTGGCCCAGTTCCATTTGCACCAGTGCAAACTACAAGGTTGGCTCAATATGCGAATTGCAACTTTCTGCAACGTGGGGATTTCGTATCCGTATGCTGCCCACCAATCACCTAGAGTTCGCATATTGACAGGTTAGACAAAGTTTCTTGAATAAGACAAAACAATATTTAGGCTATATGCTTTGATGACCGAAAATGTGGTAAGAAAACCAGGCAATATAGCATTGAACCAAATGTAGGGAGTAACATTTGATCTGGTAAGCCAATCTATGATCAGTTCCAGAGTCTTGAGAAGAGGCTACTAATTAAGTCAATGCATAACCGGGTCTTCAACCGACCGTGGAAGGACCCCATCTATTGATCCCATACTTTGCGATCCATAAAACTTACTTTTCATGGCCTTTTCACTAAAACAAATTCAACCAGTTAGCTAATCTTAAGGATTGTAAATCTTAATGATGGACACCAACGCTGAATGTGCATGCAGATAATACAAAAATTTGTTCGCTAATGAGTTATGCCATGTTCAAAAACATTTATACCGTGCACCTGTTTATGTCTTGAAAACATATAAAATCTCCCCATTGTGTATCACGCAATACAAAAGTCCAAATCTGGCTGCTTATGGAACATACCTGGAGCATTCAGAGTTCGTCCCATGATAGCAAAATCAGTCCCAAGGGCACCATGCTTATTAATATATACGGGATGTTCTTTTGTAATTTCCACTTTATCCAGATCACTGCAAGCCACCTTCCTCATGGCTTCCTGAAATCCATTCCTAATTCTAAGGTCAATCTTGCAGTTTGGATTGTAAAAGATCGATGGATTCAGAAATGCAGCTGCAGCGTGTATTGTTGACTGAAGCTGCATATTCCATCTGTGGTCAATTATATTCCAAATAGGAATATATCTCTCCTCAACACCCTTATAGTATTCTTTGATTGAGATCTTTGCCCTCTCCACTGCCTCAGACAAATAACCAATCGCAGGCATGTCCCCATCAACCATCCTTAAGATTTTAATTAGCGGTTCTGACACACTCACGACTTCATGAGCAGACTTCCAAAATCTCTCGGAATGTAACAAGGACTTAAAGGCCTGGGCATCAGGGAACCTACTGTAGTCAGATGAGAACCACTGCATGTGAGAAAACGTATGTTTCAAAGTGTCCTCCTGGATTACTATGGACCTTAAGGAGAGGAAACGAGTTGCAAACTGAGTTATTTTTGGCCTGGTCAACTCCTCACCGCCATTTAAGTTCCTCATCACACCTAACCTCAAGGTATTGCTGTATATGTATTGTGTGATAATCTTTGCCTCCTCCAGCACTGTGCACACCCAGCCTTCTTTGCTCATGTCCTCCAACATCTTATTAACACAATAAGATGCACAGGGGGACCAAAAAAGTGATGAGTACTTGTCCATGAGGAGTCTTCCTGCATAAATATAACTAGCCGTGCTGTCAGTTATCACTTGAACAACACTTTCCAAACCAACCTCCAAAACAACGGTTTCTATCACTTCAAACAAATACGTAGCATCATCTTCATGACCCGATACATCGATTGACCGCAAAAATATTGCCCCTTTAGGACATGTGACTGTAAATAGTACAAGTGATTGACTCTTGGTACTGCACCAGCTCTCACATAAAACTGTACAACCACAATCCTTCCAGTTATCCTTCAATTTTCGATAGCAATCTTGTATGTCATCTTTCACTTTCTCCAAGAGAACAGATCTCAGGCTGTCATAGTTTGGGGCTTTATAGCCCAATTCACACTCTGCTATAGCATCCACCATTTCCTGATAATAAATGCTTTTGGTAACATTAAAAGGAATAGAATTATGGAAAAAGAATGTAGCAATTTTTTTGTCAGCATAATCCTGTTTCTGTTTTTGGGCATCATCAGCTGCTGGTAGACTAGGTGAATTCTGCAGAAGAAATAAAGGGGGACAAGAGCTTTCACGCTGTCCACTAGAATAATGGTTTGCATGGGAGTTCTCACTACCCGAAGAGCTATGTTGTTGACCATTAGCAGTCCAATCAACCTTAGGTTTTTTTAGAGTTTTCTGTTTCTTGGGAGTGCTCAATATACTTCGAATATGGTCCCTCACATCATTTGGAACTTTTGAACAAGGCACAATGTCTTTGTTCTTGATCTGGGCTAGATGGAACTTCATCCTATAAACCCCTCCGCTGAACTCCCTTTCGCAATAGTTACACCTAACCTTCTGTTTTGTCGCATCGACCAGGACACAGTGCTCCCAACAGGCATCTCTACCCCGAACCATATCTTTAAATACACAAACAAAGGAAAAATCAGTCACATACCATTATTCCCACTCAACAAATGAAAATTGACATTACTATTATAATTATCTCTGAATAGCTTCATCCTTCTCAAAGCACTCCACTATGACAAGAATAAGACATGGGATTCAGATCCGGAGAACAAAATTACGACTCCACTGCTTTCTGAGCATTGGAAATGATTAACCACTGCTTTCAGCATTAAGCAACTGTGGAGCATGATGTATAGAACAAAGCATTAATTACTCACTATACGTGCACCCCACTAGCAGTATCACAGGAAAGAAATATATAGACTTGATGTATCATAGTGTAGCATGCTCTTATTGAATGTAAATGGCAATCAAGTACCAAATAATGATTAGAAGTATATATGGAAAGTATTACAGTTAACTAAATGGGATCTTGCCGATTCAAAATCTCTCTCATATATTTAAGGATACAAAGCAAGTCATGACATAGTGAATTCAGTTGGTTTTGTTTAAGATCAGGATCTGACTTATACTTTGAAGATGCAACTGGCAGAGCTTGCTAAAGTTTAAGCTCAGCATAGAGTTAAGCTAGATAAAGGTGAGCTGGTCAAAAATCAGGAGATTTCAATAACTTCCTCCTGCATCAGGATGAAAAGCATTTACTCCAAGAATGACAGACTGCTATTTGTTATGCATACCCTACAGATGAGAGATGACTTAACAGACTGCATTCTTTTATCACAATCGCAATATGAACGTTCTTGCCCTGATTGCCTTCACAGTGCAAAAAACTATGTAAATTCTGCAGAGAACTCACTTGGCACATTGAACTTGGAGAAAGCTTTGCTCATAAAATTTAATTCCCATGAAGTAAAGAATGCTACTTCACTTCTTCACTAGCATCAGAACAAAAGCAGATCTTTCTGCTCCAGCCAATTTAGGAAGGAAAGAGGATGCTTAGACTCATTCATAGAGCTGAACACAAACTGAAAAGCTGCATGTTCTCATTCATTAAATGAGTTCTCTACCCAAGTCTCAGATTATGATGAGAAATATTTCTTTCTACACTTCATTTCAGGAGGAGCAGCATTTCACTCTGTCATGTTCACCTACTTTGCCTAACTTATGCATCCCCGATTCCGAAGAGACAGTCCAAAATCCGACTCCCCACAATGCAACAGATTCCTTCTCAACACATGATTCAAAATATCAATCAAATGGAGAGCAGCAACATCCAAATGACTCAACATTACGAAGACAAAAAGGCTTGTGCACTTACGTAAGCAAGGTTTCACGCATTAAGTAGCCACCACAATACACCAACACGACTACATGGACATTCGTCAAATGAAAAAATGAACAATTTTGAGAGTGCAAGCGTTCAACTTGAAGAATGCACAGCCACAAGAACATCATGGGTCGTTCGATCAGAGAGCTGTCAACAAGCATCAACGTGCCCAATGCACATCGCACGGATCAAGCTGACAAGACAACGTTCTCAAAGAACTATGCAAATTTCAAAAATATTACCTCGTACGGAGCTGGAACGCCACGAGTATCATCCAACCGGCTGCTTTTCGCGCCCCAAATTATCGTTTCCAGCTTCTTGAACGGCGACCCAATTCAAGGTCGTCCTTGCAGAGCGAGATCGCGATGGACCCACATTCCATCTCCATCATCTGAAATATCTGGGGTTCACAGTTGGCGAATCCTCCTCCTATGTCCTGATCTTCTTCTTGTCGGAAGCTGCACGGACAATACTCCCGCAAATCTCTCTCTTTTCTCTTTTGCGAAAATTGCAGCAAAGTCCTAAAATTTATACTATCCGTACATTAAAACCCTCAAATTTTTGTTTTGTCCATTTAAATCTCAAGACTCTATTTATTTAGTGAAAAATAAATAATTTAGACAATATTTTTTAAAAACAATTTTCTCCTTACAAGAATGAATTAATAGAAAGTATTTTCATTGTTCACGAAAATATTTAAATATAAATCGTTGTCAATAATGAAAGCATTTTTAATAGAATAATTATTTCAATCGATACAACTAATAATTTTTGAAAATATAATTTTTTAAATTATTTATTTTTCTGAAATAAATAGAATTTAAATTTATTACAATTTCAATATGCCTATTAATTTTGCCAGTTTTAACCGAGATGCATAATGCCTTAGAAAAGCCCCAACTTTAAATTTATAAAAAAATTTCTTTTTTTTTTTCTATTTATTTGTGTAAACAATTAATAAAACTAAGTGTACATCACCAAATGACAAAAACCTCGGCCTCCAGTGCACTGTTTATCTATAGTTATAGACTTAGTCCCAAGGCTTTAAGGCTGAATTTGTGCATAATTGTCATAGACCATGAAACACGAGTGCCCTAGAGAGAGTAAAAATTGAACCCTAGCTGAGCACCAACCTAGTTTTGATATTGCTTCCACTGAAATTCAGAGAGCGATACTTCACTGATGTAACAGGTCTTCACAAATACATGAAATAATTGTGCGCAAAGTTGTTGGGCTTAAATCTAAATTTCAAAATGTCATATAATTGACATTCTCATTCAAACATATTAGAAAGATCCTGATGGTAAAAGTGTGAGTATCAACAATTTCCTCTCCTTATCAATGAAAACCACAGCTCATGAAAATAAACTGAAGCAAGTAAGGACATTGTGTTTTTTTCCCGGGACAAAAAAGGAGTCAAGATTGTTGTAAAATATCGTGTGGCAAATATATAATAGAGAAGAGATTAAAGAAGAGAAAGCAAGTGAACACTAGAGATAGTAGCAAGATGAGAGAGCTTTATTTCTAGTATCTCACTTTGTCGTATTTCTGTGATTGTATATTGTACATTAAAACTAAACTCCTATTTATAGGAGAACAATAATGTACTTATCATTAATATCAATGTATCGAATGATACATGTACAGGATAAGGGAAACGAACGTTCATTGTGTAGGGAGATGTACTTAGAACATTTGATACAAATGTACCATAATAAATACATTGGATAAGATGAATATAATGAATATTCATTCATGTATTCTATCCATTCATTTATTTCATAACACTCCCCCTTGAATATTCATCATATTCATTACAAATGTGCATTGAATGATACTTTTGCCTCATTAAAAACCTTAAGCCGGAAAAACCCGGTGGGATAAAAACCGGACAAAGGGAAAAAGAGTGCGAGCACACATGTTATGATCTCTCCCTTTTATGGATGCATTAATTGCCTCGTTAAAAACTTTAAGCCGGAAAAACCCTATGGGAAAAAAACCGGACATAAAGAAAAAAAGAGTGCAATGTATATATAGCCACTCCTATGACTAATCATTATTGCATCTTGTGAACTAGCTGCATATCAATGCTGCAATGCATAGTTCATAATATCTCCCTCAATAGAGCCATATAGCCACTTCAAGGCTAATTAATCTTACACCTTATGAACTCGTCTCATACCAATGCCATATACTAATTTCTCAAAACTTACTGTTGGCAATGATTTGGTAAAAAGATCTGCAAGATTATTTATGGATCGAATCTGTTTAACATCAATTTGTCGACTTTCTTGGAGTTCATGAGTATAGAAAAATTTCAGAGAGATATGCTTGGTCCTATCACCTTTGATATACCCTCCCGACTTGTGCAACACAAGCAAGCATTATCTTCATAAATTATAGTGGGAGAATTTGTAACCGGTATTAAGCAACAAGAATTATGAATATGTGTTATAACGGATCTTAACCAAACACACTCTCTTCCAGCTTCATATAAAGCAATAATCTCGAGTGGTTAGAAGATGTAGCTACTAGCGATTGCTTCATAGAACGCCAAGAAATAGCGGTGCCGTTATAACAAAATAAATACCCGGTTTGAGAGCGAGCCTTATGTGGATCGGATCTATATCCAGCATCGGCATATCCAACTAAACCGAGTTAGTGGAATCCTTGGAATAATATAATCCCAAATCTATGGTTCCTCGAGATAACGGAAAATATGTTTAACTCCATTCCAATGTCTCCGAGTTGGCTCGAACTAAAACGTGCCAATAAATTTACCGCAAAAAGCGATATATTGTCTCGTACATTGTGCCAAGTACATCAAAGCCCCAATTGCATTGAGATATGGTACTTCAGGACCAAGTATCTCTTCATCAGATTCTCTAGGACGAAATGGGTTCTTTTGGGGATTTAGAGACCTTACAACCATAGGGGTGCTCAATGGGTGAGCTTTGTCCATGTTGAAACGTTTAAGCAATCTTTCAACATATGCTGATTGATGGACGATTATTCCATTTGCTTTATGCTCAAGCTCTAGACCAAGATAAAGTTTGGTTTTACCCAAATCTTTAACTTCAAACTCCATTTTCAAATATTCAGCAGTTTTAGCTAACTCTTCTAGAGTTCCAATTAAATTTATATCGTCGACATAAACTGCTATAATAGCAAATCTGGTTTCTGATTTCTTAATAAACACGCATGAGCAGATAGGATCATTTTAGTACCTTTTCCTTAATTAGGTACTCACTTAGGCGTTGATACCACATGCGACCGGATTGCTTTAACCCGTACAAGGATCTTTGCAATTTTATTGAGAATAAATTGCAGGGAGTGCATGCTTCAAGCATTTTGAATCCCTCAGGAATTTTCATATAAATATCAGAGTCTAATGAGCAATATAGATATGCCGTCACAATGTCCATAAGATGCATTTCCAATCTTTCAAAGATTGCTAGGCTAATGAGAAAATGAAATGTAATCATATCAATCACAGGTGAATATGTCTCATTATAATCAATCCCGTCTCTGGGAGAATCCTTGGGCAACGAGTCGGGCTTTATACCTGACAACCTCGTTTTTCTCATTTCGTTTTCGAATAAATACCCATTTATATCCAACGGGCTTTACATTATCGGGGATACGAGTTACAGGTCCAAAAACCTCTCGTTTAGTTAGGGAAACTAATTCAGCTTTAATTGCTTCTTCCCACTTATGCCAATCTTGCCTTGTACGACATTCAATAATAGATTGTGGTTCACAATCATCATCCATAATTTGATGAGCAACTGAGAATGCAAAAGCATCATCAATGATGATTTCATTTCGATCTCAAATTTCATTACAATATGTAATGGAATTCTCGCATTCCGGGCTAGTGCTCCTTTCATGGGTTTGCGCCTCTTCAGGGGCAATAAGCTCTTTGGGAGCAAGCACAACGCCAGACTCTTCTGGAGCGGGTTCCTGATTCTTTCCCCTTCGTTTTCGAGGAATAATATCTTTTAATCATATCGGTATACCACACTTCAAGTGTGCAAATAAACGTGCAAATGTGACATTGCGCGTAGATAATAGGCAAACATGGGATCATCTACAGGATGCATCCACTAATACCATAAAATATCTAAATGGTCCACTTGGTGGTTGTATTGGTCCACAAATATCACCATGAATTCTTTGCAAGAATAAAGGAGATTCAAAATTAACCTTTGTTATAGAAAGTTTGATAATGAGCTTTCCTTGTGAGCAAGCCTCACAATTATAATCTTTGGACAACAATATCTTTATATCTTTTAAAGGGTGCCCTTTTGTATTTTTAATTATCCTACACATCATTGAAGCGCCAGGATGACCAAGGCGATCATGCCACGATCCAAATCGATCGTAGCTTACCAATCTCCGGATGTGGTAGCGTAGGTTTCAACGGCTTTTAATCATGACACAATACAAACCCATAGAAGAAGCTTCTAGCTTCTCATGGATGGTCTTCGAGCCCATCTTATAAGAGGAAATGCCAATATATTCATTATCTTGCTCATAAATAGTCTCAATATGGTACCAATTACGGCGTACATCTTTGAAACTAAGCAAATTCCTTTTTGATCAAATGCTTAGAATCGCATTCTCAATATGCAGGATTGTGCAATTTGGCAAAATAATTGCAGCATTCCCAAAACCATCAATAATTGGAACAGGACTTGATATTGTATGGATTTGTGCCTTACGCAATGTCATACTTGAGAAAAAGTGTCTACTACAAAATATAGTATGTGTTGTTGCACTATCAAGCAAACAAACATCTTCCTTTTTCTCGGTATTTTCCATTTGCATTTATATTGACAACTTCAGGTGTCAAGTATCATAAAAGTTGCATTTTAGTTATATAGTCGAATTAAAATTTCAAAAATAAAAATTATATAAGGTTCATAAGCATTTCATAAAGAACAATAAAAAAAAAAAGTACATTTAAAGTGAAACAACATAAAATTCAAAGTTCAAATTATCGTCTACCAATCTGATTCATCAAAGTAATCAGAGGTCCTCAAAGAAATCGAGACATCCAATGATGCATTTGCTACTTCGGAGCAAGAGGAATCCCACCAACGGAGATATTGTTGGCCTCAACAGTGGTTATGGCAGTAGGATTGATTTCAATAGCATGAGATTCACCACGCTTGCTCGTATTCTTTACAGATGCCCGGTATAGGATAACAAAATGTTTTGGCGTACGACAGGTACGTGACCAATGCCCAGTCATACAACAACGATGACAAATACTTTCATTAATCACCTTCTTTTGCTTCTTTTCTTTGCCATGATTCAGGCCAAAGTTTGATTTCCTAGGGCGGTTAAATTTCTTGCCATCCCTTTTAGGATTATGTTCTTGCCTGCGCTTATAGCCTTTAAAATGGCTAGTGTTTTTCTCAAAGTTAGCATGTGCTCCAGGCAATGCTTTTGAGCCAGCAAGTCTAAGATCATGATTTTTTAGCAGCAATTCATTAGTTTGCTCGGCAGTAAGAAATACAGAAATTAATTCAAAATATGTGGCAAATTGATTGCCCGGTATTGCTGTTGCAATACAATATTCGAAGCATGAAGGGTGGAAAAAATTTTCTCAAGCAATTCTGCATTAGTGAGTTTGATACCGCATAACTCTAGCCGAGAAACGATATCAAATAAAGCATAATTATAGTCGACACAACGATTTAAAATCTTGTAGTATGAGATTTTGCCAATCATATTGTGCTTGAGGGAGGATAACAGTTTTTGTATGATCATACCTATCATTCAACCTCCTCCACAAGATATGCGGGTCTCGAACGATAAATATTGAGTCTCGCAGCTCTCATGCAAATGACGGCAAATAAAAATCAGCGCATTTGCTTTATCCTTTTCATTTGAGGTTCCATCCTCTGTAATTGTATTAGCGAAACCTTGCCCTTGGAGGTGCATTTCCATGTCAAGGCGACAGGATATATAATTCTTTCCACTCACTTCCAGGATGTGGAATTTGGGCTTTTCAATATTTGTCATATCCTTGCAAAAATAAATCCTTAAATTAATTAAAAAGATTTTCAAATATTTGTTGCCACTTCAGGAGCAGAAGGATACTTTTAGATTTGAAATTTGGCTTCCGGCCAAGAAAAATAAAAATGAAGAATTGATAGAAGAAGATGAAGTATAAGTTGATCAATAAAAATAATACCCACCTTGCAAAATTTACTTACTCAATCGGTAGATCTTCATGCTTGCAAAAGTTACTTACTCAATCGATAGATCCTCGTGCTGATAACGTGTTGTAAAAGATCGTGTGGCGAATATATAATAGAGAAGAAATTAAAGAAGAGAAAGCAAGTGAACACTAGAGATAGTAGCAAGATGAGAGAGCTTTATTTCTAGTATCTCACTGTCGTGTTTCTGTGTGATTGTATATTATACATCAAAACTAAACTCCTATTTATAGGAGAACAAGAATGTACTTATCATTAATATCAATGTATCGAATGATACATGTACAGGATAAAGGAGACGAATGTTCATTGTATAGGGAGATGTACTTAGAACATTTGATACAAATGTACCATAATAAGTATATTGGATAAGATTAATATAATGAATATTCATTCATGTATTCTATCCATTCATGTATTTCATAACAAAGATTGCTTTCTTAGACATTTACATCGGTCCGATCCGTAATCTATTTAAATATATGAAAATGGAAAACATGTCAGCTCAATAATGAAAGGTATTGAAAAGACGGAATTGCTACTTCTCTCGATCTGATGCAACGGTAATTTGTAAAGAAAATATAGGAATCCATCAGCTCCGATCACCATCAACCATCGTCCAAACCTCCGGTCGCCGGCCTTCTCAGGGCACAAGCGGAGGGAGAGTTGAGAGTTGGAGAAGTTTCCTCAAAGCTTCTCTCACTTTCTCATCATCTTTCCGACGCCGTCGAACACCACTAATCGCTGTCCGTAGAACTTTCCGCCGCCGCATGCTCGACTCTCTCGCTGCTTCCGTGCTCGGCGACATGACTGACGAAGGGTGCCTTGCCAAATTTCCTCTGCTTCGTAGCTAGCGTCGATCTTCATTAACGGCGAATTCCCTCCATAACCCTTCATCATTAAGGTAACATAAGTTATTTGATGACATTGTTGTTGAGGAAATCATTCTAGTTGAAAAGACCGCATCGACAACGGGTCTAGGCTTCTCGTTCGATGTGCACACCATATGTTTGATGAATTTCCCAAACGGCACTAGCCCATTGACATGTCTTGGCAGCTTGATTACGTTTGCATTTCATTTGCAAATAAAACCTGCCTGGAGTTCAGTTTCCTTTTATCAGAATATGTCCAGTAGTTTTCCATTTTTGAACTTTTGTGACTGAGACTTGTGTTATGCCGATTTGACTTGCATTTCATTGAAGCTTCATTGTAATCGGCCCTGCTTGGTTGGTTTGCAGTTTACAGTTCATGTGATTTGTCGTTTGAGCGAAATTGATCGAGCAAGTTGTTATCTATAGACAATTTAGTCCTGCTATTTCTTTCTCGCTGGACTCTTTCTTCGTGCTTGTCCAAATGCTATATACTCGCCGGAATACTTTGATACGAGTGATCAACCGAGAAGCACACCCAAGATGCTCTTTGATTGAGGTGTATATGCATTGACACTTATTCCATATGGCCGGTGGACTACGGCTGTGTTCCGGTTACCGGAGATATACAGAGGTTATGTCGGGTTTTAATATCCGGAAATATTTACCATTGATGATTCTTCAAGTATGTTGTATTGTTAGATGTTTGGAGATTACATTAAAGGATGGCGATCTTGAAAAGAAAAGGAAAAAAGCGCGGATACCAATAAAAAAAAATCTTAAAACTATGTCCACTATGATACAAATACTTTCAATTTTTTTGGCCAAAAAATCGAGACTTGCCCACTAATTTATACATGTATGACCTAAATACCTCTATGATAGTTTCATGCAAGATATATTTGGCATATAGGTATAGGTTCGAGATTTTTTATGATACAAAAAAAAAAAAAAATGGGGCATTGGTGTCACAATAGGCAAGTTTAGGGTTTTTAGGGATATAAAAAGAAACGTTTGTGTCAAGTGGGCATAGTTTGAGATTTTTTGTGGTATTAACCTAAAGAAAAAAAGTTAATGTCAAAAGGGAAAGAAAAGAAAGTGTTCGATGATGGGCTTGGCATGGGATTGGTGTTATCATGATGGGCAATGGGCTTAGTGTGGGTTTGGAATAGATGTGATTAATAAGGGGCTCAGTAGTTTCAAATTGGAGATAATGCTAGTCAGATTCCAACTGAAAAAGGCCTGGCCAATAAGCCCATTTATGTCCTGCTTTTGTCAGCTCAAAATTGGCCTGGTAATGCAGACCGAGTCTAAGAACTCGGCCCGTGTCCTCATGAGCTGGGACTAGGGTTTCCATGCGGATAGGGCCAAAGGCCCAGCTCATGTTTCCTTTCTTAGGATAATAAAAAATTAAAATGGTTAATGTCACAAAAATCCCCAGACCATACCTGTTCTATATCCCAAACTTAAGCTTGCCCATTGTAACAAAAATGCCCTGATATTTTTTTTTCTTACGTTATAAAAAACATAAATTTATACCAATGCGACAATTATATCTTTGAATGGAACTGAAATAAAAAAATATGTGTTACACTTATACAAGTTTGGGTTTTTTAGGACCAAAAAAAAGAAGTTATGGGTATTTATGTCATAGTAGGCAAGTTTAAGGTTTTTGGTTACACAAAAAAAAAAAAATTGACATATTTGCTTACAGTTAATATAGTTTAGGATTTTTTGTGGTATCTACCCAAAATAAAAATAATAGAAAATATAAAATGATTAGAAAATAGGTCTTGATTAGATAGTTAGATTTTAATATTAGATTTAGCTTGATGTCATTTAGTTGATATTAATATAGTTTAGAGATTTTAATGATTGCCTTTGTCATAGTTTATTTAGGTAAATTGATCTCTTAGACAAGAAATTGAATTTGATTTAGACTAAGCTCATGGGTTGTTGGGGTAGAGCTTAATAACGAGCCATGTTACACTTTTTTGACCTACTCATATCGAGTTAATTCACTATATTTTACTCTTTACTCGTTCTTTTATTATTATCTTTGATAAATTGTTTTTGATACTTTTGCATTGTATTTTTGAGTTGTGATTCGCATGTTTAATTGAATGGTTAGTGTTTGGCCGTGAACAAGTCCTCGGTCAAATATCTTTTACAGAAGAAGTAGGTCTTCGGCTTTTTTTTTTTATATATAATAAAACCGAGTCCTATGTCATTTCAGAAAAGAAGTAATTAGGTTCTACACTAATGGCGATAAATAAAGGTTAACTAAAGATGGATAGTGTGCAATCAAAAGTAAATGCGTAATTGAAGGTAAAGTAGTCGAGAGACAAATGCCCATGTGTTGTTTTCTTATTTGTCAAGAAAAGGGTCCTTCACAATAATGTTTTTGGGCTATTTATAGCGAGGTATTACAAATAACCGCCCTTCAGCAATTATTATTTCAATTTTCAAATCGTCCGGAATCGTCTTATCTGCCATGTCGTCGATACCAATTACCAAACTCTTCAGAAACTGCTTTCATATTATTCAGTACCGAATTGTCAGTACCTTTGATAGCATGTCTCGCCCACACTATTGTAATCCTGTTTTCTTATGTATCGGGCTTGGTGGTCCTCGTTATTTGCCCATGGCCCATCAGGCCTAATTTTTGGCGCTAACGGGAACAGTTAGGCTGCGTTTGGTAGTCCGGATTTGAGTCCGGATAAGATAATTTGTTATCATATCCGATGTTTGGAAATGTCCACCGGATCGGACAAATCTAGATATATCCTGGATAAAATGCTTTGGATAAAAAATCCGGGAGGAGGTGGGATGTCGATTGGATAAGATTTTTTATTTAAGGAAATGAATAACTTAACAAAAAAAGAAGATATCACTGGGCCGTTTTAAATTGGCCACTGCGGAGAGTGGCCACAATTCCTAGATCTAGGGTTTTTCCATGACCTTTAATTAATTGAATTTTTATTTTTTATTTTATAATTTAAATGAATATCATATTATTTTCTCATTTTATTCTAAAGTCGCAAAACACTGATAGGATTAAATATGTCCCGCATTTATTATCCAAATGATTTAATATCCTATTTTATCCTATCATATCCCGATTATTATCCTGGACGACCTAACGTAGTTGGGTTATTATGTTTTGAGCAAAAAGCTGTGCTCGAAGCAATCTTAAGTCATTCATTTATCGAATGCATTCTCATTTCGCGAGGGCGTGATCGAAGCAAATTGAATAAAATAACAAGCTATAAAAATTGAAAATAAAAATAATATACATATGTATATATACATATATATATATATATATAAATAAAAGAAGGAAAAAAATCTGTAATCATGGTCTGGTGTGGAACCTGCAGAATCAGGCAACGGTCGCTTCGCTTCCGTCCATGGCGTCGAGCTCCGACCCTTCAAGGTCCCCCGACGACGGCGACGACTTCTCGGCTTCTCGCTTCAGAAAAACAGTGAGCGCTCCAAACCCTCTCTCTCTCTCTCTCTCTCTCTTCCGAATTCTTCTGATTTTCCTTCCTTCGCATTTCGTCGAGTAGGTTTGCCTCCACGATTGGTGGCTGACGCAAGCCGCAGACGATGGTTCTCAGGGAAGGACGCTGGCCGTCTCCGGGTTCGCTTCGCCCAAGTAAGCATTGACAGCGATAGGGTTCATCTTCCGTTCGTGTAAAGTTTGCGCCTTTGAAGTAAAAAAACAGAGCTTTCCCATGGGTTAGCGGTTTTTGGGGAGAGAAATCTAGTCAATTTGGGGCCAGACTTCGGAAAATTTGCGATCTTGCAGACACTGACCCATTGAAAAGCTGGCTTTAATCGGGACGAATACGACCTGGGTCTTTCATGTCCGAATTTGTTTTGAAAATGTAGCTGGCAAGATAACTATTGGAGCTGGGGCTGTCATGTTCAAGTCAATGATAAATTGTTTATTTATTTTGTAAAATTTTCTCAGAATTTGTCGAGCTGTGTCTGTTTTGAGTCAATTCTATTCGTGTTCTTTTAATTTTTGGGTTTCTCCTAACCAAGTTGACTCGATGTTCAATTCATGTTCTTGTATCGTGTAGAATGTTGCCACCCCTGTTAACTAGGGCCACATCTTGAGGTAGTCATTGTTGTCCTCGTGACTTAGGCTTTCAATGAGGCTTCTCTGTTGGCATTTACTTTATTTTTGTGGTGTAGCAATTCCATGAGCTCAGAGGACTTTTTACTCCAGGCAACAATCTGTTCAACAAGTGGTTCGGGTGTTCAAATCGGCTCCGATCACCAAAAGATATGATTTTTCAACTCTTGAAACAGCAGATGGTGTTTGTGTTGTGGTGTCTGGATTGATAAATAAGTCGCGTACTACAGAAAGTGGCTTCTCACTTGAGGTTTGTGAGTCCCTTGCTATTTTTCTCCCCTTGAAGGTTCTGTCAGTTAGCATATACGTCACTAGCCTCTCAGAGCAACAACCATTGTTTTCTGGCTTAATTCAGCTTTAAGAAGCTATGAATTGCAGAAAAGTTTACCATCCTAATCTAGTTTGAGCGACTGTGGAAAACTTGAGATGGGCAAATATCGATTGTTGTTGAAAGTGGTTGGGTTCAAAACAAAAGAAAAGTAAAAAAGTCATCACATGGTGACTTGTTCACAGATGCAGAAGGATTCTGAACAAGCTGTTGTGAGCTGCTCTGAAATCCGCTTTTAATGCTGAACTTTAGCTGGTGTAGGGGAAAAGTATTTGGATGGATTGGTGATCGTTTGTCCTTTGTGCAGTCATCTTACTATTTGATTATGTCATCTCATTGCAATTTCATATGTGAGATTCAAAATTTGTGCTCTTTGTAGATTTTCAAGCATTTTTTGTTTGGATTTCCTCCTAATTGGGAAGATTGTGCTTCAAAATGCTTGGAGAAAGAAGCAAAAATAGTTACGAGGCCAGGAAAGGCATCATTTGATAAAGGTATATAAGCAACAAAAGTTTGCTTAAATTAACTTTCATATGTTGGGGAGTATGGTTTTATGTGATGACATTTAGCTTCGAATTGTTTGTGCCTTCACAACTAGAAATTTTAGACTTGTTTGATGTTTATTGTTCTCCAAGTTTTTGCATTTTGGATGTCTCCATTTGATCGACAGGAGATAGTAATCTTAGTTTGGGTGAAAGAACTTAAGGAAAATACAATATAGGCAATAGTAAATAAGCTTAAAGACAGGTGCTGAAGTGATTTTGGTGTTTAAACAGCGCGTGATGACTTTTAATAATTTGTGTTGATGTAATTTCAGTAATAATAGTTAAGTATCTGTTGATATGGTTGAAGTGTTGTCTTATTGCGAATCAATTTAAGAATGTTCTTGTTTATTTATACCTTGTCTAAGATAGTAATCTAAGTTGTAGTTGTTGTAGAATTCTGGGAAGATTGTTTCAGCTTGCTAATGCCTAAACATTTGTAGGTGGGAAGAGAATAGGCAAAGTAGATGAAGATAACTCATTGAGGAATGCAACTATTGTTACAAGCAGAAGAGTAACCAGATCAGGAAGCAAGTCTTTTGCCTTATCAAGTTCAAGAGGTATACGTGCATGTCTAGTTTGCTTGAAGTAAGGAGAGTATATTTAGGAGAAACTTTTATCCATGAAAAGCTATTTCTAGGTTCTAAAACCATTTTAAGTTAAAATATTACAATTACCCAATGGTTATTTATCTTCATTGACTTTTCAACATTTTAACTTCCGTTGAATGCAGACAGCTCTGCTATGATGGAACCAAATCTTCCTAACGCTGAAGTGGAAGTCACACAAGATAGTTGTTGTTCTGCAGCTGTTGATGAGTCTAAAGTGTACTCTCCTCAAAAGACAGGTATTGAAACAATTTTGGTGTTTCGATTGTATATGATGGCCTTTAATAATTGCTAGTAAGTTTGGGGGCCGAAACATTTTATTTATCGTTTGGCAGTTATCTAACAAGTTATCATTGCAGGTGGGAAGGGAAAAGGCAATGTAAATAAAAATAATTTTTGTGGGGAGCCAATTGTGTTTAAAACTCCTGCAGGCTCCCAAGTAAGTGCTCTCAATTTCTGATTCTGTCAATAATGTTCGAGTGGTTTAGCAAGAGTTTCTTGTTTCGATACTAAACCTTTACAGTATCATTCTCAGTTTCCCTATACAATATGGAGAACCATGCGGTGGGGTTTTAGTGAACATAGATTAGTAATACTATGAAATGCCCCTTAGATTGATTTTCCCACTGAGGAGGAGGAGTGTCATAATACTGATTATCTTGTCAACCGAGAGAGATTCCTGGGATTTTATAGTTTTACCTGTAAGCTTTATTAACAGTGGCAGGTAATTAAATTTTGATGCCTTTGACCACATTTTCCTGAATATATTTTCTCACTCCTTCTCAGTGCCTTTTCCTCCCAGACCTTAGCCTTTTAATTCAACTCACCGTTTTGACACAACATCGAAAGCTATGAAATACTGCAAACTACTCAAAAAGCTTTTGAAGGGGGGAAAATATAGCACCTAAAACATACTAATACTTGTTTGCCAAAAAAAAAAAAAAAAAACATACTAATACTTGACTTGTCAGCCGATATGATGTGTGATCAGTGGAGGGAATTAGATAGGAATCTAGTTAGTCATTACTTATTTGAACTTAGGGAAGTCTTTGGGCCCGTTTAGTTCGGCTTTTGGGGAATGTATTTGCAGTAATGCAAATACCTTTGGGTGAAGGGGGTTTTCCGAAATGCAAATATCGTTTGGTAAAATTTGCATTGAAAAACAACTTTGGCCAAAATACCGTTTGGTTAAATTTGCATTTGTAATTAATTTTTATTAAATTAAAAAAAGCAAAAATACACTCTTTTTTTTTTTTAAGTCCGGCCACCAGACCGCCGATCCGGCGGCGGACCGCGGATCCGGCGGCGGACCGCCGGATGGCCGGATCTCAGCCTCCGAGGGTCGCCGGGTAGCGCGACCCCCGGGCGACGGCCGCCCGGGTCGCGCGACCTCGCGACGGCCTCCCCGAGGCCGCGCGACCCAGCGGCCGTCGCCTCGCTGAGGTCGCGCGACCCGGGCGACCGTCGCTGGTTCGCGCGACCTCGGGCGGCCGTCGCGTGGGTTGCGCGACCAGTGGCGGCCGCCCGAGGTCGCGGTCGCGCGGCGACCGTCGCCTGAGGTCGCGCGACCTCAGGCGGCCGCCTGGGTCGCGCGATTCAGGCCACTGATTGCCTCAATCGGGCGACCCAGGCGTCGCCTGAGGTCAGCGACGGTCGCCGGGTCAGGCGACCCTCAGGCGGCGGTCGCCGGCGTGCGCAACCCCCTTGGCCGGCGGTCGTCGGCCTCCGTGCGGTGGTTTTCCTCGCGGATGAACAGTAATCGCGAAGTGAATAGTAACCGGAACTTGCATTCCGAAATGCAAGTTCCCAAAGGACCTCTGGACCTCCTTTGGCCTAAGGGCCCTTAGACCCCTTTGGAGATGCAATCGCATCTTGCCAAAGTCACTCAAAAACTCGAACCAAACGCGTTTGCATTTGGCCAAAGGACTTTAGAGTCCAAATGAGCATTTGCAATGCTGAACCAAACAGGCCCTTTGTCTGCCTTTCTTATCAGTTTGTATGTTTACCATTATAGTATAAGTTTGGTAGTTGTATGCCTTTATATGGTGATCTTCTGTCCACACACACTAGTGCATCTGCCATCATCATGCTCATTTGCATATATATATATATATGGGCACTTGTTTGGCCTAATGCCTTCTTACTTTGTTTCCTGCTTGTTTAGGGAAGTTCCCTCATATCTCCGGATTCTTTCAAACGTTCTAGATCTGGTGAGTAGGCCACCGGACCATATTTCCATTCAAGATCTACAATTTGCTGTTTAAGCACTTATGGATTTAGAATAAGCATGTATTAGTTTTTCAATCCTGTTATATGCTTTAAAACCTACTCTTTTTTTTTCTTTTTTTCTTTTTAAATTTTTGATGAAGTTAATGATATGTAATTTAATTTCAATCGAAACTAGAGCATTTTACATACCTGAATACATATTGCCAATTTAAATAAGAACATGCTTTGGAATGATGGATCCACTTGTATGGGAAGAATTCCAGTTGTCACAATCTTTATCCTGTAACGGTTGGGCCTGCATTTAGCAAGCATTCAATCGATAGTGGAGGATTTTCTCTTTCTAAGTACACCTCTTGTGAAACGCATTTTGCCTTCCCAAAATGTTTGGTACTACTCCCAAATCATTGGCTCATTCTGTACTCTAGTTATATATGCATTTGTCAATGCTTTGAAGTATTCGAGTAGTCACCATCTGTATCCTCTTAGGCCTGCATGAAGCGAGCATTTCAATCAATTGTTCAAGGGTTTTCTTCATGTTTAAATACAATTTTTGTAAGACACGTTTTTGCCTTCCCAAAATGGTCACTACTACTTCCAAATCATATATTGCCGTCTTGAAAGGCCTGTAATTCACTTGGTCCTGCGTGTTTTGTAGGAAGAATACTTCTACCCAGGTTAGAGTTCTGGCGAAACCAAGTGGCAGTTTATGCACAGGTATGTAGCATCTTTCTGCTTTTCTGCAATTTCACCTTAAAATCTTGTTCCATCGTGTCATCAAAATTGGATAAACTTCTTATATCTGCATTTCAGTATAATTGTACCGATTGCTGTTTAAAGTTAACTGGGTTTTGTTGACATTCTCATATTACTTTTATTTAGGACCGTGGAGTCGCTGGAGTCCAGGAAGGCCCAAGTTTGATCTTAGATGATGGTTTGTCTCCTTAATATTTGTAATGCAAATATATGTTATTTTAGCTACTCCGCTTCCCAAATGGTCGGATGAAATGGTTTTTCTAATGACACTGTTTTAGTGATGCTTATTTTGCATATGTTGGGTCCTGACATGACCTTCCTCTAATTAAATTTATAATCTTATGCACAAGAAGGCTTCACCGTTCCCATGAGAAATAGGATGTTCTTTATGTTTTTATTCCCAGTCCATCGGCTCTTTGAGGTCCTTGGTAAAATTATCTTCTGTACCAGATCAAATGGATAATGTCTTTTGAAGAATAGATAGAAATGCATACTGTTAATATCATGACATTGTCCAATTCTAGTAGAGTTGAAAGTCTAGTTTGTTTTCTTCTGTAAGCCATGCTGCTGATAAAATGGATATGATGCAAGGTTCGGCAAATTGATCTGGAGTAAGATGGGGGACATAGAGATCGAGCCTGAATGATAAGCAATTCTTGCATGACACTCAACCTAGTTCTTTTGCAATGATTTTGCAGATTAGAAAGTACCCTACACCTGAAATTGAACGTCCCCACCTCTAGCCCCTCCTCCAAAAAGGTGAGGAATAGAACGTTCCACCTCTCCCTTCCCATGTGAATAAAGTGGTCACTAGGGCAACCCCTAATTATTGCATGACCTTTAATTTGAAATTGACATTTTGGTATGGATGGGATGCAGGGTAGCCAAGCGTGAAGTGCCATTATGAACATACTTTACACAAATTGAGAAGATATTCTTGGTAAATGTGACTAATTTTCAAATAAAATCGAAAGCATCGCCCCTATCTCACTGACTTTTATGAGCATAGAGAGCATTCAAGTTTGGGCGGCTGTGCAACTTTTTGCAAAAATGCTACCTCGTTTCCACTTATAGTCTTGTTTCTATCCTCAATTTTGATAGCTTTGCACGGATTTTTTTTCGCTCGCAAAAGAAGGCTTGGATGGAGTTGATATATTTCTCTCTTGTTGCTTGAATGTTTGATTTAATCACTGGCGGAGCCAATCACCACAACACTATCAAGTGGGAAAGCTCGAGACTGGTGAGACATATAAGCGCAGGCCCATCTTTAGCAGGCTAACAAAGGTTCCTGAGATAAAAAATAAAGTGCGAAATTGAACATATGATCCTTGACTTGTAAATCAAGTCCGGAACATCTTATCAACCTCCTAGTTAGTTTGCCTACGATTTTGTTATTTTTAAATATGATGCATCAATGAGTGAAATTTTCCCATTGTAATTTACTCTTCTTCACCTTATACCCTCCATAATTTGGATCACAACTTGCGTCCAACACGAATCTTTGTGCGAGAAGCGGAGAAGATGTGCGTGAGCGTGTGTGACCCTCTCTTCCATTTCATAAAATCATTGATAGAAATGGAAATGAAACAAAATGTAGTATTTGCAGACTAAATCATTTAGGAATAATATGGAAAATATACATGAATTCTCATCTAGCTATTGAAAACACGCCTCTAATTTTAAAATTACAAGTTTATACCTCGCTTTCGCAATGTTGGACATCTTAATACAATCTTGCCCTTGTTCCTGTGATAAAACCCTTCTTGCACGCTCCAAACACACAAACCATAACCACAAATTCCATACACCTACCACGTAGGTTCGACCGCCTCTCTCTGTCTCTCTATTTGAGGCCATGAAGGTCGCCTTGGCATAGCGACCTCAGATTGATGCCGTAGATGCCACGGGCAACCATGTGTTAATGGAGGCTCGGGGCATTTGGGGGTTTTTTTAACACGTGAAGGTGTTTAACTCATTTTATAAAGTCTCAGATACGGACCTTGTAATTTTAAAATTAGAGACATGGCTTTGCTATTAGGCTTAAACTCATAATTATTTTTGGTATCTTTCCAATAACCAGTGGGCGAAGAATGTCACATGAGACGGATTTTTGAATTTGAGGTCACTTCTGCTTTTATCTTTTCGCTTTAAACGAAATTTTGGAGCTCATGGATGAGCTTTTTTAGTCAATGCAAAACACGTAGGATGTTTCTTTTATGCCGGCAAGAAACAAATGTAGCATCAATACCAGTATAGAAAGTCAGATTATAGCAACCACAGATTTTGGTATTGGAGACATAAACCCCTTCAGAAAAGGAAAAAAAAGGTAAGTTTCGAAAGTTCTCTTCCCTCTCTCCTCATTTTACACCCTCCCAAACAGAATATAAAACTTTATCAAAGTGAAAATTGGAGCGAAGTTTTGTTTGGTTTCGAGTTGAGCCAATCACCAATAAGTTTTCATTTACCATCAAACTGAAAATGAGATTGATTTATACAATTGGAAAATAGAAAACATAAAAATTCTTCAAATGGTATTATTTTTATAATCTCAAAATGTTTGCTGTGTTTTTCATTAAATTAAAGTTCCATTTTGCATTTTGAAACTAAAGGAAACTTGAACTTTTTAGAAATGTTGCAGAGCCATAATACCTAAATAAAAAAACCCAACTTTAGATTTAGTCCCAATTCTATATTAAACTTTTTTTTATCTCATAAAAACCTCCAACTTTAGGTATTATCCCAATTCTATCCTAAACTTTTTTTGTCTCATAAAAAAGCCACAACTCTAAGTGTATTCCTAATCTACCCGAAGTTTTTTTTTTTTTGCTTCATAAAAAATTATCAACTTTTACTTAAATCTCAAATCTCAAATCTGCTCTCATTAATTCTTTGTTAGAAATTTCTCTTGACAATCGAGAGAGCATGACTTGTTTAGGCATCTTATATGTGAGCTCTTTGACCATAAGAAATGGAAGAATTTCAAGCATAAGAGTTGGAATATTGATGTTGGTTGCGGACAATTGTTGTATTTTTAAAAAATTCCTTTTTTTCTCCTTTTAAGATGAGTACTGGTCACAAGCAAAAGGAAACAAAAAAGGGAAACATATGAAAGGAAAAAAGAAAGGAAAAATTCAGAGAAATTTAAAAAGATGCAAAACATTGTTCACCTTAGTGTCAATTACATCACACCACGTAAGCCAATTATCATCAATGTCATCGATTTTCAGCCAAAATTGGCCAAAATCACTAAATTGATAATTATCCCAATTCTACCCTGAACTTTTTTTGTCTCATAAAAAAGCCACAACTCTAAGGGCGGTTAGTAACGATTCTGTTTTCAGGAATAGATTCTGATTAGAAATGATTCTTTTTTATTCTATTCCTGGAACGATTCTAAGTATTTTAAGCCGTTTGATAACTGTCCAAAATTTCTGATTCTAAAAGAGAATTGTGTTTGGTACCGTGCTCATTAATTCTGTTCCAAATCAATTTCTTTTAATTTAAATAAATTACTTTTTTTCTTTTTCTTTCTTTTTCCTTTTTCTCCTATTCTTCTTCTTCTTCTTCTTCTTCTTCTTCTTCTTGTGGTCGGTCGCTAGTAAACGAGGGCTAGCGACCTCATCGGAGTGTCACCGGCCCTCATCGGCCGAACTTCGCCGGCAGCTGGGCGAGGCTCGCCTAGCCTCGCCGGTGGCTAGGCAGGCCTCGCCAGATCTAGGGAGGTTGAGCCTCGCCGGTGGCTGGACTTACCTCCAGCGAGCTTGCCGGACCTCACCCTAGCTTGGCGAGCCTTCGGTGAGCTTGCCGGACCGGCGAATGGCGACTAGCGGCGATGGCGGACGGTGGTGGACGGTGGTCGTGAGATGGCCGAAGGGAAGAAGAAGAGTTGTTGGTTTTGATCCTCAAATTTGTTTCCGGAACAAGAATCAACTTTTTTTTATTTATTCATGATTTCATTCCCAATCTGTTCCTGAGAACAAAAATTTTACTAAACACGATTCTAGGCCCAAACTGATTCTAGGAACAAAGAATCAGAATTTGGCCATGTTTGGATGGTTACTAAACATGGTCTAAGTGTATTCCTAATCTACCATAAGTTTTTTTTTTTTTTGCCTCATAAAAAATTATCAAACTTTTACTTAAATATCAAATCTCAAATCTGCTCTCATTAATTCTTTGTTTGAAATTTCTCTTGACAATTGAGAGAGCATGACTTGTTTAGGCATCCCGTACTTGAGCTCTTTGACCATAAGAAATGGAAGACTTTCAAGCACAAGAGTTAGGACAATTGTTGTATTTTTAAAAAATTTCCTTTTTTTTTTTCTCCTTTTAAGATGAGTATTGGTCACAAGCAAAAGGAAACAAAAAAGAAAAAGAAAAGGAAACATATAAAAGGAAAAAAGAAAAGGAAAAATTCAGAGAAATTTAAAAAAGATGCAAAAAATTGTTCACCTTAGTGTCAGTTACATCACACCACGTAAGCTAATTATCATCCATGTCATCGATTTTTAGCCAAAATTGGCCGAAATCACTAAATTGATAATTATCCCAATTCTACCCTGAACTTTTTTTTGTCTCATAAAAAAGCCACAACTCTAAGTGTAATCCTAATCTACCTTAATTTTTTTGCCTCATAAAAATTATCAACTTTTACTTAAATCTCAAATCTCAAATCTGCTCTCGTTAATTCTTTGTTCGAAATTTCTCTTGACAATCGAGAGAGCATGACTTGTTTAGGCATCCTGTATGCAAGCTCTTTGACCATATGAAATGGAAGACTTTCAAGCACAAGAGTTGGAATATTGACGTTGGTCGCGGACAATTGTTGTATTTTTTTAAAAATTTCCTTTTTTTTTTTCTCCTTTTTAAGATGAGTACTGGCCACAAGCAAAAGGAAATAAAAAAAAGGGAAACATATGAAAGGAAAAAAGAAAAGGAAAAATTCAGAGAAATTTAAAAAAGATGCAAAAAATTGTTCACCTTAGTGTCAATTACATCACACCACGTAAGCTAATTATCATCCATGTCATCGATTTTCAGCCAAAATTGGCCGAAATCACTAAATTGATAATTATCTCAATTCTACCCCGAACTTTTTTTGTCTCATAAAAAAGCCACAACTCTAAGTGTAATCCTAATCTACCTTAATTTTTTTTTTGCCTCATAAAAAATTATCAACTTTTACTTAAATCTCAAATCTCAAATCTGCTCTCGTTAATTCTTTGTTCGAAATTTCTCTTGACAATCGAGAGAGCATGACTTGTTTAGGCATCCTGTATGCAAGCTCTTTGACCATATGAAATGGAAGACTTTCAAGCACAAGAGTTGGAATATTGACGTTGGTGTAGACAATTGTTGTATTTTTTAAAAAATTTCCTTTTTTTTTTCTCCTTTTTAAGGTCACAAGCAAAAGGAAACAAAAAAAGGGAAACATATGAAAGGAAAAAAAAGAGGAAAAATTCAGAGAAATTTAAAAAAGATGCAAAAATTGTTCACCTTAGTGTCGGTTAACATCACACCACGTAAGCCAATTATCATCCATGTCATCGATTTTCAACCAAAATTGGCCGAAATCACTAAATTGATAATTATCCCAATTCTACCCTGAACTTTTTTTGTCTCATAAAAAACCCACAACTCTAAGTGTATTCTAATCTACCCGAAGTTTTTTTTTTTTTTGCCTCATAAAAAAATATCAACTTTTACTTAAATCTCAAATCTCAAATCTGCTCTCATTAATTCTTTGTTAGAAATTTCTCTTGACAATCGAGAGAGCATGACTTGTTTAGGCATCCTATATGTGAGCTCTTTGACCATAAGAAATGGAAGAATTTCAAGCATAAGAGTTGGAATATTGATGTTGGTTGCGGACAATTGTTGTATTTTTTAAAAAATTTCCTTTTTTTTTCTCCTTTTTAAGATGAGTACTGGTCACAAGCAAAAGGAAACAAAAAAAGGGAAACATATGAAAGGAAAAAAGAAAAGGAAAAATTCAGAGAAATTTAAAAAAGATGCAAAAAATTGTTCACCTTAGTGTCGGTTAACATCACACCACGTAAGCCAATTATCATCCATGTCATCGATTTTCAACCAAAATTGGCCGAAATCACTAAATTGATAATTATCTCAATTCTACCCTGAACTTTTTTTGTCTCATAAAAAAGCCACAACTCTAAGTGTATTCCTAATCTACCCGAAGTTTTTTTCTTTTGCCTCATATAAAATTATCAACTTTTACTTAAATCTCAAATCTCAAGTATGCTATTGTTAATTCTTTGTTCAAAATTTCTCTTGACAATCGAGAGAGCATGACTTGTTTAGGCATCTTGTATGTGAGCTCTTTGACCGTAAGAAATGGAAGACTTTCAAGCACAAGAGTTGGAATACTGACGTTGGTGCGGACAATTGTTGTATTTTTAAAAAAATTTCCTTTTTTTTTCTCCTTTTTAAGGTCACAAGCAAAAGGAAACAAAAAAAGGGAAACATATGAAAGGAAACAAGAAAAGGAAAAATTCAGAGAAATTTAAAAAAGTTGCAAAAAAATGTTCACCTTAGTGTCGATTACATCACACCATGTAAGCCAATTGTCATCCATGTCATCGATTTTCAGCCAAAATTGGCCGAAATCACTAAAATTATAATCATCCCAATTCTATCTTGAACTTTTTTTGTCTCATAAAAAAGCCACAACTCTAAGTGTATTCCTAATCTACCAGATTTTTTTTTTTTGCCTCATAAAAAATTATCAACTTTTACTTAAATCTCAAATCTCAAATTTGCTCTCGTTAATTCTTTGTTCGAAATTTCTCTTGACAATCGAGAGAGCATGACTTGTTTAGGCATCCTGTATGTGAGCTCTTTGACCATAAGAAATGGAAGACTTTCAGGCACAAGAGTTGGAATTGTCGTTGGTGCAGACAATTGTTGTATTTTTTTAAAAACTTCCTTTGTTTTTTTCTTTTTTCTCCTTTTTAAGATGAGTACTGGTCACAAGCAAAAGGAAACAAAAAAAGAGAAACATATGAAAGGAAAAAAGAAAAGGAAAAATTAAGAGAAATTTAAAAAAGATGTGAAAAATTGTTCACCTTAGTGTCGGTTACATCACACCACGTAAGCCAATTGTCATCCATGTCATCGATTTTCAGTCAAAATTGGCCGAAATCACTAAATTGATAATTATCCCAATTCTATCCTGAACTTTTTTGTCTCATAAAAAGCCACATCTCTAATTGTATTCCTAATCTACACGAAGTTTTTTTTTTTTTGCCTCATAAAAAATTATCAACTTTTACTTAAATCTCAAATCTCAAATATGCTATTGTTAATTCTTTGTTCGAAATTTCTCTTGATAATCGAGAGAGCATGACTTGTTTAGGCATCCTGTATATGAGCTCTTTGACCATAAGAAATGGAAGACTTTCAAGCACAAGAGTTGGAATTGTTGTTGGTGCAGACAATTGTTGTATTTTTTTATAAAAAAAATCCTTTTTTTTCTCCTTTTTAAGATGAGTACTGGTCACAAGTGAAAGGAAACAAAAAAAAGGGAAACATATGAAAGGAAAAAAGAAAAGGAAAAATTCAGAGAAATTTCAAAAAGATCCAAAAAAGTGTTCACCTTAGTGTCGGTTACATTACACCACGTAAGCCAATTGTCATCCATGTCATCGATTTTCAGCCAATATTGGCCGAAATGACTAAATTGACAATCTTTTTGGACAATTTTTCCTAAATTAAATAGGTTCTATATGAAGTTTCATATGAAGTTTATCTCATGGAAAACAGAATCATCATCTAAGATGTAAAAGTGAACATAATGTTCCTTATTTACTTCCATATTAAGGTAGGGACATTGCCCGACAAAAGGTGATAATATCGACATCGATATGAATACCTAATAGAAAAAAATATTCTAGAGCAATAAGGGTATGAACTCAAATTAGCTTTACAATTAAAAAAAGAGGGGGGGGCGGAGGAAGAGAAAAGAGCTAACCGATTCACCATGGGCTATAATTTTACCTAAACTCACATAGGTACACTCTCTATCTTGGGGTCAGGATTTGGTCAACCAACCAATCCATATATTTTATTGAACAGTAAGATGCTTAAGAAAAGAAAGAATAACAAGAATCCAAAGGAAAAAAAATGCATTAGATGTTTTTAGAGGAAAATGCTCATTGAATAGAAACTTGATGGATATCGTATTATAATTCTTATATGAGTTAAACGGGAGAAAAAAAAAAAACAACCAAATTAATAATCTTTTAATTACTATTGGAATTGTCCACATCATCGATAAGATATTCGATTTGATGGAAAGAATATTTGGTATCATAATGTCTGCTATGGGGATATCTTATCATGGGATCCTGAGTGGAAGAGATTGACGCTCTGTATGGAATTTTTTTTTTTTTTTTTTTATTATTTTGGAGGTACTTTTAAGCTTGACCGCAGATATATGTAATTACACAGGTATTTTTTTTAAATATTTCTTCCTCTGTTTTTTCTATATTTGTTGAGAACTCATCTATTGTTTGGAGAAAGTATGTTGATAAGTGTAGAAGGAACATGTATTTATTGCTCTTGGTGAATTTTCATTTCTTTCTATTTTCCCCAATTTTTTTTTTTTGCAAAAATAACTTAGTTTCATTAGTAAGAAGTGCAATTTACCCCTTTTAAGTAATATTACTGAGAACTGAAAAAAGTTTACCGTGAACTAGTAAGATCTACCAAAAATTCATGGATTTTACTGGCAATAAATGTGAATTACCTTCAAGTTACTAGAAACAACTAATGTTTTCCATAAATAAACAAGGTTTATCACAAACAAAGTCACTTTACTATTGATGACTGTGGTTTATCGCAAAGTAAAAGATGATATTAGTAATTAATATACCTCACTAAAATAGATATTATCCTGGTTTTGAAAACAAGACATTGCCCACAAATAAGTTCAGCTTTTCTTCTTGGCATTATAGACAAGTCCATCTTTACTTGTGATGCATGCAATTTACTTCAAATGAACTAGCCCTAATATCTACAATTGATTATCTTTCATGGCAAGACAAATTGATTGTGCCACGTAGACGATCATCATCTATGTCAGCAATGTTCGGCAAAATTTGACTGGATGAATTCAGTTAGTAAAATTTGAAAATGTTTATGACTCAATTGGTACAATTGAAAGATTTTTTTATTAAATTAACACCAATATAATAGGTTTAAGAATTATTTGTTTTCTGGTAATTTTCCTCACAAACGAGAAGTCCATTTTTACTTGTAATGAACGCAGATTTACTTCAAATGAACCGGTTCTACCATCTCAAAAAGAGAAAAAAAAAATCTGGTTCTTCCATCAACACTAAATTACATTTCGTGGCAAGACAGATCTCACCACCAAAGTCCCTTCGAGTGTCGATTAGAGGGACCGGCCGAGCGGATGCGACTTTCGACCCGAGAAGGACGGAACCAAGCAAAGGGTCCCGTTCATCCTAATGCGCGCCAATCCCACGATCCTATTCATACCCGTCCCCAAAAATTTCTGGACCTGCATATGATTGAGAGCCAGTTTAGGCGCAGCTATCGTTGGAATCCACGTTTTATCAAAGGCAGCATGGTGACGTCTCCATCAAATGCAAGAAAGATCAAAGGCAATAGAGGCGGGTATTAGCTTTGCCTCTTTAGAATCGGGACAAAACCCGATGGGATGTCGTGCGATGCAGATCGTCCGTCTAGCAAGTACACTAGCATCATGTGTCAAAGGTCGGGACATGATCGATGCCGACATTCGATAATGTAACCACTTAACTTGAACTGCATTTTTCCTCTCGACCCGCAATAGAAAATTTCGTATCTTGAAGTGCCCAAGCTATAAGGTAAGGGCGCGTTTGATAACATTTATGTTTAAAATCGTTAGAGCTACGAAAAAAAAATGTTTTTGTTCAGGAAATAATTTTTGAACAAAGAAACACGTTTGTAAACTTATTCTTTAATAAAAATGAACATAAACACGTTTGGTAAATTTGTATAATTTTTTTATTTCTTTTAATTTTTTAATATTTTTATTTTATTTTTTCTATTTTCTTTCTTATTTTCTTATTTATTTTTCCTTTTTTTCTTTTTCTTTTTTCTTCTTTTGGCCGGTCGCCGCCTCGCCATGGCCGGCGACCGGCCGACGAGGGCCAGCGGCCTCGCCCAGCCACAGCGAGGCTCGCCGGCCAAAGAAAAAGGAAATAAAAAGAAGAAAAGAAGAAGAAAAGTGTTCTTAAATTTTGTTACGAAACAAGAAACAAAACCTTTTTTTTGTTTCTTGTTTCGTTCCAAATATGTTTCGAAAACAAAATAATTTTGGAACAAAAACGCACACAAACGTGTTTATGTTCATTTTTTATTCTCAAGAACAAAAAAACAAAATAAATTGTTTAAAAACAGAAAAAGAAACAATAACAAACGCGGCATGCCTAAGGGTGCGAATGGTAACGTTTCGTTATTTTTTTTTTGTTCCGGAACAAAAACAAAAAAAGTGTTTCTACATTCAGGGAACAATTTTTGAACAAAAGAACGTGTTTGGTAACGTTTCCGGAAATAAAAAAATGAACGAAACACGTTTGGTAAATTTTATTCTTTTTTGTTTCTTTTAATTTTTTAAATATTTTTATTTTATTTTTCATTTTTCCTTTCTTTTTATTTTTTTCTTTTTTCGGCCGGCCACCGGCCTCCGGGATCGGCCGACGAGGCCGAGCCTCGCCGTGGTTGGGCGACGCCGGCCTCGCCTTGGCCGGGCGAGCTCGGGCTCGCCAGATCCGGCGAGGCCGAGCCTCGACGGCCGGTCCGACCATGGCGAGGCCGGCGACCGGCGAAAGAAAAAAGAAGAAAAAAAAGAAGAAGAAAAGAAGAAAAGAAGAAGAAGAGAGAGAAGAAACGTTTCCTTCGTTTTTTTTACTGGAGCAAGAAACAACAAATTGTTGTTTTTTTGTTCTTATTTCGTTCCGAAACAAAAAAAAAAAAAAGAATAACAAAACGCAACCGTACAGAAGTGTTCCGGAACGTTTCCATGCACGCCCTAAAACGCCCGGGGAACAAGGAGAGCTTAACTTTGAAGGTTGGTTAGAAGACGGTGGATCACGCTGCTATGATTCAGGAGATCAAGGCAATCAGAGTCCTACTCATTTCACATGTTCCAAAAGTCGACAACTTGGAGGGTCCCCATCGCGCTAAACAAAGATAGATTTGAGGTCCCCCACGCCAAGCCAAACAAACCTAACCTACGCGTTCGCAGTTGCTCCTACCACATGTTTAGGATGTGGACAGAACCCGGACAGTCAACAGATATTATTAAATACCAAAACCAGGAGACGTGATTGTTTTCATTGCACAAAACTAAGAAATCATCGCAGGGATCGGCAATACTCAAGAAGATGCTGTGTTTTTATGTACACAACAAGTACTTCAAGCAACATAGTGATAAGAATCAAGGCTTCTACTGAGGATTAGGAGGGCGACTATTGGCGGCTGAGACCCGGGAGCCCCACTCCAGAAGCTCTTTGCTGGTGTCGTCCTTGTGAACTATCACCTCTATGAAGCACAAGCTATCTTTCTTGGGCCCTGTCGCCGTCTGGATCGCTTCAATAAGCTCCTCCTCATAGAAAACCTACAAACATGAGCAGATTTTATTATTTTACTGTGGAGGGATTTGTTGAATTGGCAAATTGTCGTAACTATAATTCGTACACAAGCAACTTACTTTTGTGGTCCAGCACTTGCCCTCGCCATTGTGAATTGCTTCCACCAGGCCAGTGTAGTTCCAATTCTTGATCACATTGTAGGGGCCATCATGGATCTCAACTTCAATGGTGTAGCCGCCATTGTTTATCAGGAAGATGATGGTGTTCTGCCCACATCGCAGCATAGTTGACACATCTTGGGCAGTTACCTAAGGTGCAAAAGTCACCCACGAATCTTACATTATTTATTTCTTCCATTCAATTAACAAAACAAGATTAAAATAATCAATTTTAGTAGAAAAAGGGAGGGAGATGAATAAGGTCAGTGCATGACTGGCATTGTATGACTAAACTCTTCACCTATGCAAAATGCTTAAAAGGATTACTTGCTTGTTCATAGGTTGAGCCTGCAAAACTAGTGGATATCTTCTTGACAGAAGCTCTATGTATAGCTATGTCATTTTCGTTCGAATGTGCTAAGAAATATAACAGAGATAAGATACCATTCCATACCTGGAAGCTACCATCTCCAATGCATGCAATGACTCTCTTCTCTGGCACTGCCTGTGCATACCCGAGGGTTGCCCCGACGGACCATCCAATAGATCCATACTGCATTTGGAACTCATACCTGCATACCCCCATTCAAACAATTTCAGTTCGTTTTCTTAAGTAGTGCCAGATCAAAAAGTTGAAGACAAGAGACCTAATTTATGCAACTACACCCACGTACCCACAGCCTCGTGGTAGTTTCAGCTTCTGGCAGTTGAACCAAGAGTCTCCAGTCTCAGCAATCACAGCTGATTCACTAGAGACCATGTCCTGTATGTGCTTGAACAGGACATTGACCCTCAAGGGCTCCTTGGGTTCACACTTCAATGGATGGCCGTCTGGAACAAAAATCCTGTGATAATTCTCATAAGCAGTTGTGTTCCGCTTGACTCGCTTCGAGAGCGCTTTAAGAAAATCCTTCATCAGAATACAACCGAAAGCAGGTCCATTTCCGATCACAACCCTATCAGGCTGCAAAATAATGGCCTTCTCCTTCTTGAGAAGGAGGGAATACCCAACGGAGCTGTAGTCATTGAAAATGGGGCCAGCAAATAAATAGGCATCTGCAGATTCCACGATCTCGGCACAGAATGCAGTGCTCACCGCACCCCAGTAAGTCCCGATGAAGCGGGGATGGTGCTCGGGCACTTGCCCTTTTGCCGATGGCATCACAGCTACAGCATAGCCGCATGCATCAGCTAGTTCTACGAAGGCTTCAGAAGCCTTTGCAACCCGGAGTTTCGGGCCACCCACCATTACCGGCTTCACTGCCTTGTTCAAGAACTCTGCAGCTGCCTCTACCGCAGCTTCCAATCCCATCTGATTAGTCAATCTGTGTCGATAAAAATTAATCAATCACATCACTCTAGTTATAATCTAATGCAGCAAATAGACTTGATCGACTGAACAGATGAAAAATTACTTGGGAGAGAGTGCAAATGGAACCGGCTCACGACTGAAAGTCGGGTGAGGTATGGCAGGCAAGTTGCAGCTTATGCTTATGTAAACGGGCTTGCTTTCTTTCAGAGCAGTCGAGATCGCGGTATCGATCAGTTCATGTGCATCTTCCAAATTATTCACCACAGCCTAGAAAAAGGCGAAACGGAGACAATCAACAAATCAAGTTCATTCGATCTGCACTTAACATACATACCCCTCTCACAACAATCTATGCAAAAGCTCCAGCTCGGACTCCCATCCCAAAATACTAAGCAACCATTAGTATATTATTATCATCTCACAGAACAGACCCACCACAAACAACAAGACCCAAAAAGCGACAAGCACTATAATATGACTAATTCTTGAAAGTCCTCGAAGCGATGTTTCTAGTCAATATACCCACTTCAGACAAAGATCGATCCGAATAAAAAATTAGTTTCCGCAAAAAGAATCATAGAGAGGCACACTTCAGACAAAGATCGATCCGAATAAAAAATTAGTTTCAGCAAAAAGAATCAAAGAGAGGGGACCGAAGAGATACCTGGAAGCAAGTAACAGTCTGAAAACACCGAAGCTCTTGGCTGAAATCAGGCAACCCGATGGTATGGTGAAGTACCCTGTTCGTCCCGTAGTCGTTGGAGTTGGGCCCGCCGACGATGCAGACCACCGGCAGGTTCTCGCTGTAGGCCCCGGCGATGGCGTTGAGCACGCTGAGCCCGCCGACGGTGAACGTCACGACGCAGGCCCCGACGCCGCGGGCGCGGGCGTAGCCGTCGGCGGCGTACCCGGCGTTGAGCTCGTTGCAGCAGCCGACGAGGTTGAGCCCCGGCTCGGCGATGAGGTGGTCGAGGAGCGTGAGGTTGAAGTCGCCGGGGACGGCGAAGACGTCGGTGACGCCGATCTGGACGAGCCGGTTGGCGATGTGGCGGCCCATGGTGGAGTCGGGGGAGGCGACCACCGCGGGCGCGGGGCCCGAGCCCTGGATGGCCGCGGCGGCGCCGTTGGGGGGACCCGACGTCGTTGCAGGGGGCTTGTATGAGCTGAGCGTTCCGATGCCGGTGTCCATGGCGGCGGCGGAGGTGGCGGAGGGGGAGGGGGGAGGGGGAGGAGGAGGAGGAGGAGGGGGAGATGGAGGGAGAAGGAGAAGGAGAAGGTGAAGCGAGGAGTGGCAAAGGAGGCTGGCGGGGTGCTTCTGGAGTTTTTGTGGGTTTGTGCGTGGAAGAAAGGTTAAAAAATGCAGTCTTTATATATGCCAACGAGAGAGAGAGAGAGAGAGAGAGAGAGGGAGGGAGAAAATACAATGGGCGGCTTAGCTGTGGAGAGAGAGAGAGAGAGAGAGAGAGAGAAGGTGTTGGCAATTACCGGTGAATAAGGCGGAAGAGTAATCATGATTGAATTTTGTTGGTCTTTTTGGAGGATTGATTTTTTTAAAGGTGGAATTTCTTGGGTGTTGTTGGAAGTGTCACATCGACCGCCCCCTGCCTGCCACATGCTTAGGTTCCACACCGTTCGGACCGTGGAACCACCGTGGAACTGGGGGCAGGGCATATTTAACTCCCTGTTTAGAAATTGTGGGCGTGAGTCGCGTGACCCCAAAACGAGAGTCGCGCCACGGGGTACCAGAGGTCGCCTGATGGTTTCCGAGGCTTCGAGATTTGAAAACCCGCGTGCACACCGTTTACGCCCATCGAGTAATGGGAATGAATTACATTTCACTCTTTTGATTTTATTTTTGCTGTTTGTTGCGCTTCGGATTTACGTGGCTGTTAGCCATCAACGTGTACAGAATTATGAATGAGCCGGATGTTTTTTCCGTGAGTGTTGAATGTGTTGATAATTGGGATTGCAACATTTTTCTTGAATGTGTTTCTCTTTAGGGCATAGTAGGAGAAGGCGTAAATGATTTGAAGTACTTTAGAAGCTATGAAACCGGCATGTTATAGTTTCAAGCAATTCTAAAACTAGGGTAGATTTTCATGTCCTTGTAGAGTAGATTTCAAGATAGAGTAACTTATTTATTTCGGGATGTGCATATTTCTAGTGTTCATATGGATTTTATTAACGAATGTTTGTAGAGCACTTATTAATATACTTTCAATTTTAACGATAAAGTTTTTCAAAGTGAGAAAATATATTCTCATCGAGAAAAACCCTACCCTACTTATATTCAAAGCATCTTTTTTCTCACATTGATTTCGTGATCAAAATTCATCCCACATGAAAAGTCAACATAGATTCTTATCAACGGTTGTTTAGAAGTGTCTGGATTTATCTTTTTCTCTTAGCATCATATTCTTTCACCCTCACCATGATTTAGCTGTAACCATATTGAAATCAATCCGTAAAATATCCATGTTAAGTAATACTTAAAAAGTATTTGACATTTAATTAAAAAATTGAAAATTATTCAACATATGAACCAGTCTAGCGAAATTAAAGGCTGATTTCCGAAAAGAAAGATATACTTGTACTTTTAAATGCATGGGCCGACAGCAGTGACATGCGACTTAACGTGTCAAAAGGAAAAGGTACTTTTGCTCACGTGAAACACTGCCCGATAGCTGGGTGAGATGAGATCTATTGGTGGACAGTATTTTTTGTTTTTTTGTTTTTCTTGGTCATGGACGCTGTGTTTGGGGGGCCAAAATTCCGGCGAGCGGTCCTTGGAAACGATACATCGGCTGGTTTCGGAAGACCGCGACGTCGAGTTGGATTCGACCCCTGGTTTGCTTGCCTTTTGCCATGGAAAATGACGGGCGGAAGCCCTTTTTATATGCCCCTCTACAGTAAAGTAAATGAACCTGACCAACCTCGGATCATTGTCGTCCTATGTTTGAAACTTCGAGCTTTTCTGCCTTTTGGGCTAAAAATTGAAACTTATTCCTTAGATTGGGGGCCAAACCACAAAACTTTTTTCCTACATTCTACGCGATGTTTCTTTCTTTTTCTTTTGCTTTCCACCAGGTTCCTGACGACTGGGCAGAGAATTATAGTAATTACTGTATTGCTATCGAATTTCATATGGAGCCACCTAATTTGAACTGCGTTTTTCCTCTCAACCTCCGAAAGATAAAATCGTATCTTGGAGTAAAGTGCCCATGCTATAAGCTAAAAGTCCTGTCCCCAAGCTCGAAAGTGGATTTTATTTATTTATTTATAAGTAATTATTTGTAGGAAGAAGGGATTAACTTTGAACATAAGTTAGAAGACGGTGGATCATGCCGTGACTTGATTCCGGAGACTACGGGAATTACACTTCTATATCATTTCACATGTTCCAAAAGTAGAGAACATTTTTTTTTGGGGCGAAAAAAGCAGAGAAACTAATCCAAGATAGATTGGAGGCAATGCATGTATTCATGGAGGTCCCCCATCTAATAAGTACCGATACTCTTTAGGAGCCTTAATGTCGTGTCCGACACTCCGACACGCTTCGACACGTGGCGATCAACGAGTGTCAAAATATCCAACATGCGATCAACTTTTTCTGACACGCTCCGACACACAAGTCTAAAATTTTGACACGTAATTCTCACACGCATGTGGTCAATTTTAAAATTTTTAATACTTGAGGGGTCAAAATATAAATATATGAAAAAATAATGAAAATAACAAAAATAAAGGACAAAGAAGAAAATTCTCATTCTCAAGTTTCTTACTTATGAGTTTTGACCTTCTCGTGAATGACGATGGAATGCCACTCTTTTCGACGGTGTTGCTCCACCGCCCCCGCATACTTAAAGTTGTGATTTTATATATATATATATATATTTTGGCTTCTTTCCTCCTCTCGCAAGCAGTCGCCTATGAGTTATCTCTTTTGTTCTATGTTATTAGCTTGTGAGTTATCTCTCACATTTTCCATGTCAAATTTAGTGATTTCTTTTTCTTTTGGTCATACTTCGAGAGTCATTGTCTTGGATTTTCATTTTTCTTGAACCTTATTTTACAAAAGAGCTCCAAGCTAGTCTATACCATGAACTCCGAACTCTGTCTATGACTATAAGAAATCTCACTAATGTCCGACAAGTGTAAGAAAACATGAGATATTCCTTTAAGTTTACTCTTTGTGTTTGCAATTTTTGAATTTCTTGTTCAATCTTTGTCAAATTAAAACACTGAATGATATTAACAAATATTGGATTAAAATTTAGTTCTATATTATAATTATTATTTTTATTTATATATACAAATATATATTTAATATATAACGTGTCGGAACATGTTGGAATTTTATTTTTTAAAATGATGTGTCAATATGTCGTGTCGTGTTGTGTCGTGTGTCGCGTGTCCGTGTCAGTGCTACATAGTCCCCCACTCCTAGCCCGCCAAACATAGCTTGTGCATAAGCAATTGTTCCTTCCACATGTTTATAATCATCAGATTAATAGATATCAACAAAATCACCAATCAGGAGACATGATTGTTGGAAGTAAAAATGTTAAAACGGTCTTTAGGACCCTTAAGGCCTATTTGTTGCTGATTACTAATACAAATATAGTGATATTTGGTGAATAATATGATCAACAATTTTCCTTTCACATGGCATCCGAGTAGGGTCCTTAACCCTAGTCGACACAGCAACCGCTCATCGCCGTCAACTAATTGCCAAAACGGTGAGCCCTCTCCACTAGCGTGTCTCCCTTGCGCACTTTCTCCAATGTGTCTTCCTTGCGCTACCCTTGCGTGTTTCCTCTTTGCTAGTGCGTCTCCCTTGCATGCTTTCTCCAACGCGACTTCCTTGCACTGTCCTCGCACGTTGCCTTGCGCGCTTCCCCTCCATCATCGACAATGACCAATTCTCATCGACAATTTATCTAATCCGTTGGCCAAGTCTGTTATCTTTTAGCAGGACTACTTAGGGTTTCTTGTTTTTCAGCATTTAACTTGTGGGTTTTTGAATAATGTAGTTATGGTCTCTCAATTGGTAGCGTTTGTGGGTAATGGAGAATCTTTTATGTGGTGATTTATTTTTCAATTGTGCTGGATTATTGAACTATTGAAGTTGAGTTGCTTAAAGAAAAATATTGTGATGGTTTCTTATTATTGGAGAATGGGTGATCTTGAGAGAAGTGAAATTGTGGGTGATCCTAAGAAGAATAATATTGTGATAACTAAGGTGATTTCCTCTTCTTTTGGTTGAATTATTGATAAGAAGTTTGAGGGTAGTGCTAACTTTCATCAATGGAAGAAAATTGTGAAACTAACTTTAGCAAGTAGACATCAGCATATACACTCGACTGAGCCTAAACCCACATATGATCCAACTTGGGACGTTGTTGATGCACTTGTTTTTAGTCAGATGCTGAACTCTATGGAAAGTAATACAATCAATCTAACGTTGACATAGCCAAATAATCTTAGGAATATTTCGATGTATTATATTTTGGCCAAAATAACTTTTCACAGATTTATGAGCTATCGCAGAGTTTTACCAATTTGAAAGGAAGGGGTGTCCTATTATATTGTACTTTGCTAATTATAAGAGGATATATGAGAAGTTGACTATTGTTCTCCCTATTTCAGCCAATGTCCAACAAATGCAACTTTAGAGAGAACGATTTGCTATAATGGGATTCCTAAGAAGTCTCGGTCTAGACTATGAAACCATTAAATTTAAGATTCTTGGGGAGAGAGACTATTAAATCACTCATAGGTAATTTGCTCAGAGTTTTCCAGTATCTCGTGAGTTTTCTCATGGCACCACGTATGTGGTAGAAAGTTAAGCTTTTGTGTCCCAATCTCGAACTAGTGGTGGTAATAGGAGCGATAAAGGATATTGTGGAGGATATAATGGTCATGGAGGCCGAAGTGGAGGTCGAGGCACAGGAATAAGGAGAGGCCAAGGCCAACATCTTTATAGACAGTCCCACATGTCTACCGATACCTTAGGGGCCGCTCGGACTTGTCATTACTATGGTAAATTTGGCTATATTAAGAAATTTGGTACAAGTTACATGGGAGACTTGGACAACAACAACATTTTGCAAATACTACATACGGTACTGACCCTTCTTCTACTCCAGTCTTCTCAAGGTAAGGTAATGGTTATGTCTAGTAAAGAATTTGCTCAGCATTAAATGTCTTTAAAACACTAATTAAAAACACTTTCGTTTTTTAATGCATGCATTGAAAGTGACAAATTATTCTCGTAGACAAAATCCCATTTAATGTTCATTACCTTGAGCATCTTTTCTTTCCTCGTGCACCTGGCACACAACGCTGGCTTAATGGTCAAAATTCATCCCGTATGAAAGGTCACCTCCTCATTCCCAAGTCTATCATTTTCTCCTGGTGTCTTATTCTTTCACCCCCGTCTTAAGTAGTGGTGATCGGTCCCTGAACCGAAAGGACCAATTTAGTCTTATGAAATTAATCACTCTTTTCTTCCCATTACTTGATTCCTTCTATTATAAAGAAATAATAATAAAAAAAAAGCTGGTCACTTTTATTATTTAAAAGAAATTTTAAAAAATATATGTAGTCGATCTGGTCCGATTTCCCATTGGAACTAGGAACAGAACCATTTGGACACCGATATCACTTTTAGGAATCAGGAACCAAACCAACACTCCTGAGAACAGGACCGAATCTGATTTGGGCTGTTTCTAGCTCGGGTAATCCATTTTGTGCACTCTTAATGTTGAGTTAAGCCAGAATCATATTGAAATTAATCCGCAAAATAACCATGTCAAGTAATACTTATGAAAAAGTGATTTAATATTTAATTAAAATTCCAAATTATACGATATACAAAAACCAGTTTCACGAAATTTAACATTGATTTCTGAAAAGTAAAAGATACATTTTGATGATACATTGGCTGGATTTGGTGGACGGCGACATCAAGTTGCATTTGGCCATTAGGTTTTTTTGGCTTTGCAATGGAAAGTGATGAGTTAGGTAGCCCTCTTCATGTCCCTCTATAATAGACAAAATGAGACTGACCATCCTAATCATTGCCATCCCATGTTTGTGTTGACACCTACTGTTAGATCTCAATTTGGCGGAAGACGACTTACCTTTATCCATTGCGCAAACAACAATTAGCCCTCGAACGAACATTGAATTGCTGATGAAACACGAATAAAATTACTTCATGTTGCTCTGAATGCAATCACAAGGAGAGCATCTAATTTCCATGGCGTAAATGCAAACTATTCTCGTAAAGAAGAAAATGGAGCGCCTTGATGGAAAGGGGAGAGAAAAAGGAGCACACATTCTTCCAACAACAACGATCAACAGTTGTCTTCAGGAGGCTTTTATACATCTCTCTTCATACCATTTCAATAGTGTATGTCCATCGTAGCGTATCAAGGTGAAACGGTACGTTCCAATTGCACCCCATCATGAACGTATTAATAAAATACTGCATCTCTCACTCGGATATATGATGGGCTTGATAGCGCTCTATCAATAATGTAAGGCATTCAACATTCATCAACTTTACAAAACAATTCATACTAGCAAATAAGTCGTGCAACCAATGAGTACACCTGCATTTGGGAGCTCAAATTATGCACATGTTAGGGATGACATAATAGCTACAACCTCGAAAAGAAATAAGCAATCGATGTCTCACAGTGCCCTAGACATATTTTGTTACATCAGTCCAAGTATACCTATCCCTTAAAGGCTATACTTGACTATTCTCACAACACCATGTATTTACAATTATATCCGCAACCACATAAGGTGATATAATTGGTCGACCAATAAATACATGTAATAAATGTAAAACAACAATAGTCTTCCTTCGCACTCATGCCTCTCTCCATTTCAGAACAAATGTTTTCCTAGACACGTCTTGTAAGGCCATATCTATTCATGATCGCCAGCAACATGCTAAAGTAGCAACATTAATCTTTTACTTCGAGAACATAGTCAGAAGTAACATAGGGCACAAAAATAATGTAAATTATAAATTACCTCAAGGGCTCACACGATAAGTAAATAGGGATAATTTTACTCACTTTCCCTTAGCGGTTGTACAATGCACATGTAGTATGAATTACATGCTATAGTGGATTTCTTTTTCTATAAGAGCGTATGTCATTTATTAAATATATCCACTATACTTAGCCTAAACATAGTCACGTGCTTCTCACGTACTCATGTTTAGCTGAGTGCTATATCAGCTCGCTTTCTATACCACCCAATTAAGTACTCGCATCCGGCATCTTACAGACATACATGATTGCGGGACTATCATGTTCGGTCTTACTATAAACAAATCACAAACCTCATCTTGACTCCAATCAAGGCGACATGTTTTATGTACTAACTTGCTCTTTAGCGTTTATTTGTACATAACGTCTCATCTCAATGTGCTATCTAAAGCACTTGAGGCGATTGCTCATGTGAGTGAGTCAATCATTACCTGCTGATATACTTTTCAATAATATATGTGTGTAGTGCTAGTCTCATACTGTATTTGTCTTATTGATAAAACATTAAGTCACTAATAAACAAACAAGTACAATACATATGTTCACAAATACATAAACCAATGATCCTCTACAATAACACATATCGCATTCTACACAATCCTAGTGACATCTTGTGGGTCAAGAATATGTCTCTAGGAACAACCTTCGTAAATGGATCAGCAACCATTCTATTGGTTGAAACGTATTGTAGGATCACTTCTTTATGTGCTATTATGTCTCTTATGAAGTTATTCTTTATGTTAATGTGTTTTGTCCTTCCCTGATACTTGGGATCCTTCACATAGGTAATGGCTGCTTGAATATCGTAATAAACTATCGTCGGTATTGGAACCTCAGTGATAGTGGCTAAATTTTCGAAGAAACGTTTTAGCCATACTGCTTCTTGCACTGCGGCAGAACATGCAATAAATTCTGCCTCTATCGTAGATAAGGCTGTGCATGTTTGTTTCTTACTATTCCAATAAATTACACCTCCATTGAGCAAGAACGCATATCTAGAAGTCAATTTATGCTCATCCAAGTCAAGAAGTGATCCTACAATACGTTTCAACCAATAGAATGGTTGCTGATCCATTTACGAAGGCTATTCCTAGAGACATATTCTTGACCCACATGATGTCACTAGGATTGCGTAGAATGTGATATGTGTTATTCTTTATGTCAATGTGCTTTGTCCTTCCATGATACTTGGGATCCTTCACATAGGCAATAGCTGCTTGACTATCGCAATAAACTATCACCGATCTTGGAACCTCAGTGATAATGGCTAAATTTTCCAAGAAACGTTTTAGCCATACTGCTTCTTGCACTGCGGCAAAACATGCAATAAATTCAGCCTCCATCGTAGATAAGGCTGAGCATGTTTGTTTCTTACTATTCCAAGAAATTGCACCTCCATTGAGCAAGAACGCATATCTAGAAGTCGATTTACGCTCATCCAGGTCTCCACCCCGATCGACATCTGAATAACTCAATAGGCATAAATCATTCCCTTAGTAATAAAGTCGATAGTCCATGGTGCCCTTCAAGTATCTCAAGATCCTCTTCACTGTTTTCCAATGTGCTTGACCGGAAAATGATTGATATCAGCTCACCAATCCCACGGCATAACATATGTTAGGTCTAGTACACATCATAGTATATATCAAACTTTCGACCGCACTAGCATAAGGAATGATTTCCATCACTTTAATTTCTTCTGAAGTTTTAGGACACATCTTAGTACTTAGGCCTTCACCTTACATGATAGGGGTATCAATACGATTGCAATGCTGCATATTGAAATGCTCAAGAATCTTCATTATATAAGACTCTTGTGATAAAGTAAGGAGTTTCCTTGATCGATCTCTTTCGATCTTTAACTCCCAATATATAAGCAACTTCTCCCATGTCCTTCATTTCAAAATTGGAGGGCAACCATTCTTTTATGGTGATAACCAAAACCTTGTCATTTCTAACCAATAGAATATCGTTAACATAAAGTGATAAAATCACAAATTTACCTTCGGACCGCTTGACATATACACAGTGATCTTCTTCAATCATCGTGAAACTAAAAGTGGTTATGGCTTGATGAAAACGAAGATATCATTGTCTAGATGATTGCTTAAGGTCATATAATGAGCGATGAAGCTTGCAAATTTTATACTCTTGATATTTAGCTATGAAACCTATTGGTTGTTTCATATAGATTTCTTCATCTAATTCTCCATTGAGAAATGCCGTCTTTACGTTCATTTGATATAATTCAAGATCCAAATGTACAACAATAGCTAAAATAAGGCGTATTGAGGTAAACCTTACAACTGGTGAAAATGTTTCCTTATAGTCTATACCCTCTTGTTGAGTATAATCTTTCACTACAAGGCGAGCCTTATACTTTTCAATGGATCCATCCGACCTTCGCTTAATCTTGAAGACCCATTTGTTTCCAATGACCTTACGATTATGTGGTAGATCAACCAAGTCCCAGACATGATTTGCCCTCATTGACTCCATTTCATTTTCCAAAACTTTTCTCCATTCTTCCTTATTAGAGGATGACAGAGCCTCTAGAACAGTCTTAGGCTCGGCATCATCTTTTTAAGCAATCATAAATGTTTCCCCTTCAATTTCAAAATAACGACGAGGAATACTTTTACAATTACTTTTACGCAATTGAATTTCTCTTGAATTCAATTCATTAGGTAATGCAACACTCCCATTAGGTCTTGCATGTTGATGTAAAATTTCATTTCCCTCTATAACATCAGTGGGTGTGTTATCAGGAACTTTCATATCATATACTTGGAAGTCCTTATCAATCTCACCTCTATTAGGAAAATCGTTCTCCAAGAACATGACATCTCGTGACTCCATTTTGGTCACACTTCCATCAGCTTGTTCACCTATGAACATGTATCCTTTGAAGTGTTCAGAATATCTTATGAAGATACATTTCTTCCCTCTATGACCTAATTTTCCATATTAATGGGAATAATCGTGAACATAAGCTGCACATCTCTATGGACGTAAACTACTCAAGTTTAGTTTCCTACCAGTTCATAATTGATAAGTAGTGAAAGTGACCGATTTTGAGGGCACTCGATTAAATACATAGGCAACAGTCAATAACGCATCTCCCCAATAGGAGACAGATAAATTTGTATGCGTCATCATAGACCTAACAATTTCCAATAGGATTCTATTCCTTCTCTCCTATGAAGCACGGACACTCTCCAGGACCCTTCGTGTCGTGTCCGACACTCCGACACGTGTCTGACACGCTCCGACACGCTTCGACACGCTCCGACATGCGGTCAACGCGTGTCGGGAAAACCGACACACGGTCAACTTTTTCGACACGCTCCGACATGCGAGTCAAAAATTCCGACACGTGACTCCGACACGCACGGGGTTATTTTTATAAATTTTCAAAAGTTTTGGGCTCTAAATATAAATATATGAAAAAAGTAGAAAAAAAATAAAAGTTAAAACGTCATTTCACATTTGCACTCGCACGCACGGATTCTTCATCTTCACTTCAGTCTTCTCTGTCTTCTTCAATCGTAGCGAATGAGCCCGAGCAGTGAGCAGACCACTTCGATTCTCTTCTTTGCCGTGAGTGTCGCCGGTGTTGCTTTGCCGACCGCGCGGCCCACCCCACCAGTTGCCGACTCACCGTAGCCCCCGCACCTCAGGTTAGCATCTTGCGATTTGGGATTTTTTTGGCAAACCCTAGTTCGGGGAAAGGGGGATTTTCGGACCCTCTTTCCGTCTCTCTGTCTCCGGCGCTCTTGTGCCGTTCTTTTGCCGATTTCGCTCCCCGGGTGGTTGTTGTTTTTGTTCGGTAGACTACTCGCTGACTGATGCTTCACATTCTCTTTCTTTTTTTCAGATTTTGGTGCTCCGTCCGTTCTGTTTTTTCACTTGATTGTGAGATTTTCCATGAATTGTCTTTTACGTCAATTGCTGCTTGGAAACTCTCTCTACCATCACGATCGTCGCCATAAATCTGAGCTGCCTTTCGAATTCAAAGTATTGATTCCGAGGTGGGTACTCGTCTTTTGCGCTTGTGTTTCAGTTTTGGGGTTGCGAAAAGAGGCAAAGGCTAACAGTGAGAGGAATTGCTCCTGTTGATTTCGCTGCAAAGTCTAGATTTTTGCTGGAAGAAATATCGAAAGAGAAAGCTTCTCAGTAGGGTTTGGATGGATTTTGTTGTCTCTAACTATATGTTGGTTAATCTCTCCTTGTCGAGTGGGGACTCCAATTGGAATCCTCTTCTTTGCTTGTATATGGCTTTCGGGGTTTAGTAGAAACAGGCTTGCTGCATCTCTAGACTTGCTTTAATAGTTACAACATGTTTATGTCCATAATCTCACTTCACTTTGCGAAATCTGCAATTGAAGTTAGTAATTCTTCAATTTCCTGATGAGATTTTAATGAAGCTTGGTGACTGTCAAATGGCTACGTCAAAATAAACTAAATTTGAACCAAAACAGAACAGAACTATGGGATTTACTGGCTCGATCAGCACTGATCCATGAATTCGCCACAAAATAAAATATTCCACCCGAGCTCAAGCGCAGAGTCTCGAGTTCATGAGTCTTATCCTGTTGAGATTTCAACCATATTAGCTCGATTTTTAAGGCGATATGGATTGTGCTCTATTCTGATTTTTTTCTTCTTGGTGTTTGATTGGCGTTGATGTTAGTTCACTTGCTTCCGACTTGAAATCTTATAGCAATTGATATTAACATGTTTATTTTTTCTTTTTTTTTTGCAAAATGTCTTCAAGTTCAAACATGGCTAGTAGTACTTCAAGTACACAAGCTACCTCTAGCAACGAAGTTGTAAAACAACCACTATGGAGGTATGTTACTAAGTTAGTTAATCATACTGATGTGGGGGGAAATTTGTCTTGGAAATGCAACTTTTGTGAAAAAGATTTTAAGAGTTCATATACAAGAGTGATGTGCCATTTGATGATGATAAGTGGAAAATGAATTGGAAAGTGTACAAAAGTAGGAAAAAAAAAGGATCTTTTCGAGATGGAAAGATTAGAGGAAGAGGTCAATACTAAGTTAATGAGTATTGCACCTAGAAATGTACCTTTGCCTCCTGCTAGTTATTCACTTAGTGGTGATGGTGGTAATGGAATGGGTTTATCATTGAACTCCAAAAAAAGGAAAGGTGAAAGTAGGAGTGGAAAATCAATTGAAAATGTATTTAATATGACTCAACGGGAACATCTAGATTGTGAGATTGCTAGGATGTTTTATTCAGCGGGCTTGCCGTTTAACCTAGCAAGGAATCATTATTTTCAATCCGCTTTCAATTATGCTGCTAATCATAATATTGCGGGTTATGTACCACCGAAATATAATTTGTTGATGACCACTTTGTTGCAAAAGGAGAAGGCAAATATTGATAGATTGTGTACACCTATCAAAATCATGTGGAAGGAGAAAGGTGTAAGTATTGTGAGTGATGGATGGAGCGACTCACATAGAAGACCGCTTATTAATTTCATGGCGGTATCGGATGGAGAACCAATGTTTATAAAATCGGTTGATTGCTCGGGAGAAACAAAGATATGCATTTCATTTTTAACTTGCTGAAAGGAGTTATCAATGAAATTGGGCATGAGAATGTGGTCCAAGTAATTACGGATAAGGGCGCGGGACAACTCATTGAGCAAGAATTTCCATCCATTATGTGTACGCCTTGTGTGATGCACGCCCTTAATCTAGCTTTGAAGAACATTTGCGCCGCAAAAAATATTGAGATCAATCAAATAGTTTATGAGGAATGCAGTTGGATTTCATATATTGTTAAGGAAGTTATGCATATCAAATATTTCATCATGAACCATTCTATGAGATTAGCAATATACAATGAGTTTGTTAGCTTGAAGTTGTTTTCTGTAGAGGATACACGTTTTGCTTCAATGATTGTGATGCTTAAGAGATTCAAGTTGATAAAAAGTGGTCTTCAAAACATGGTGATTTGTGACAAATGGAATATCTATCGGGATGTTAATCAAGAGAAAGCTAAGCTTGTCAAGGAGAAGGTGTTGGATGATTTTTGGTGGGATTTGATTGATTATATACTTTCCTTCACGACTCCTATCTATGATATGCTTAGAGTTTGTGACACCGATAAGCCTTGTCTTCACTTAGTTTATGATATGTGGGGTTCGATGATTGAAAAAGTAAAGAAAGTTATATATGCACATGAAGTGAAGAGGCTAGATGAGAAGTCCACATTTTATGAGGTGATTCACACAATTCTTGTAGATCGTTGGACAAAGAACAACACTCTACTTTATTACTTGGCACATGCCTTAAATCTTAGGTAAGTTCTAAAATTGTATGTGATTATTACTTTAGTAGTTATTCTTTCTTTAACATGATAATATAATACTCATTTTATTTATTATTGTTTTCTAATTTTATTTCATTTTATTAAATAAAGGTACTATAGTGATCAATGGCTTGATGAAGATTCTACTCGAATTTCTCCATACAAGAATAAGGAGATCAACCAAGAAATATTGAAATGCTTCAAGAAATACTTTCTTAACTTAGATTAGCGCAACAAGGTGAATTTGTAGTACGTAGATTTTGCAAGTAAAAATGGGGATTTTAGAGAATTTGATTCCATTCAAAATCGATATTCAATGGATCCTAAGGCTTGGTGGGTCAATCATGGTGCATGTGCACCGATACTTCAAAGCATAGCCTTAAAGCTTCTTGCACAACCTTCTTTTTCATCATGTGCTGAGAGAAATTGGAGTACTTATTCATTTGTGCACTCGGCGAGAAGAAATAAGATGACCCCAAAACGTGCAGAAGATTTGGTTTTTATTCATAGCAATTTCCGTCTTCTATCAAGAAAAAGCCCACAATACGCAGAAGGAGAGACTAAGATGTGGGATATTGGCGGAGATGCATTTGACTCGTTTGAAGATGTTGGGGTGCTTGAAGTTGCAAATCTTTCACTTGATGAGCCGGAGATGGAGTCTATTTTTTTTTTGCAGAAGAAGTGGATAATGTAAATGAATGACTTTTTGTTATATTACTTGATGTAATATAACAAAAAGTTTTATGGTTGAATGTTGATTACTTGTTTTTTCCTTCAAGTTTTATGGTTTATTACAATGAAATGTAGTTGAACTTGTCAAATTAAAAGAATGAGTGATATTAACAAATGTATGATTAATGTTTTTAGTATAGACTAATTCTAGACTCTTTTTATTATTATTTACTTATTTATGCGTTTATATATAAAAATATTTATTTAATATTTAACGTGTCGAAACGTGTCGAAATTCTCTACTTTTTTAGAAATGACGTGTCACGTGTCGGTGCTACATAGCTTCTCTTAGCCACCCCATTTTGTTGTGGAGTACCAGGAATAGTCAATTGCCGTACAATTCCATTTTCATCACAAAGAGCCTTGAATTGCTCAGATAGATACTCACGTCCGCGATCGGTTCTCGATGCCTTTATTATTTGGTTTAACTAATTCTCTACTATCACTATATATCGTCTAAAGTAGTCTAATACTTCTAACTTATGACTTCTAACTTATGGGAGATCAGAAAGACATAACCAAAACACATGAAGTTATCTATGAAAGTGATGAAATATGAGGTTCCATGCCTCGCCCTCACATTAAAAAAACCACAAATGTCAGAATGTATGAGTTGTAATGGAAATTTGGCTCTAGCCTCTTTACCAAATGGTTTTCTAGTTGCTTTTCCCGCTAGACAATGTTCACATACGGGTAGATTAACATTAGTGAGTGACCCTAAAAGGCATTCTCCAGCTAATCTTTGCATTCTTTGCAACCCAATATGACCTAATCTAGCATGCCAAGTACTTGCATCATTCTCAACATTATTAAAATATGCAATTAAAAAAAAACAACCATCGACATTAATATTCTATTAATCATAGTCAATGTCTAACACCATAAAACTATTCGACACATGACATACAAAATGTCAACATAATCACCATGAAAATTCAATACATAACCTAAGCTAAGAAGAACAACTATGGAGACCAAGTTTCGTCGAATATCTAGAGCATAAAGAATATCATGTAGGAATAGTTTTCGACCACTGCGTAAAATTAATTTACATATGCCGATATCATTCACTTCAATTATCGAGTTATTCCCAATATATATCCATCTTCTTCCAGGCTGAATCCGACGATACTCCACAAATGCTTCTTGATCTCTAGCTACATGGTCAGTTACTCCTGAGTCTATAGTCCACATTAGATGAGCTTCAGCAAGCATTACAGCGCTAGAAATAAAAGCATTACTTAAAGTAATTGAGTAATAAGGTACTTTCGACTTAGTGCATTCACGAACAAAGTGACCAATCTTGCCACAATTGTAGCACTTCATCTTGGTCTTGTCTTTCTTCCCACCACGCTTTTTGCGTTAGAAGGTCTTATCTCTTTTAGGTGCTTGATCAATCTTCTTCCCTTTGTTGTTGAATTGAGAGTTCATTTTACGCTTGAAGCCCGAAACTTTGCGTGAACTCAATTCGGCAACATAAGCATGGGTAGAGGATCTCACAGCCTTTAGGCGCTCATCCTCTAATTCCAAATGACGCATTATATCATCAAAAGTGACAATATTCTTATTATGCGTTATATTGATTTTCATATACTCTCAATTGTCAAGAAGAGGCCTTATAATAGCCTGAACTTACTGTTCATCAGTAAGGGAGTGACCTGCCGACTTCAACTCACAAATCATGTTTAACATCTTCCAAAGATGCTGCCTCATCGTTACATTTTGGCTCTTTTGGAATGTGTCAAACTTGATGATGAGTCTTCTCAGCTTAGTGGCAGATGTACCCCCAAACTTATCTTTCAAGGCAACCCACATAACTTGAGCTTTATTATAACTTTCAAATTCACACATGAGATCATCTTGCATACAGCTCAACAACGTGATGCGAGCAATGCTATTTTTTTTTTCCAAGCTTGATAAGCTTCTAAATCTCTCATGTGTTGAGCTAAAGTTCCATGCTCAAGTTCATCCATAGTATGGTTGAGGGTTTCCAAAACCTCTTGCTCCTCAAGGATATACTGAATCTTTCGATATCAAATATCATAATTGTCACCGTTCAGCTTCTCACCCTTATTGAGGTCAGCCACTATGGTCTTGGATGCCGAAGTCATAATCAATTGCTATAACACATTGACATAATAAACGTAGAATCAATACTAGCACACTTTACAAAGTAACACACATATTTTAATTTGCAGCAAAGACAAACTAACTTAATAATAATTCAACAAATGATACAAAAACAAAAGTTCATTATGTTCCCAATCAACTTCTATATACGATTGTTCTATTATCATTAATTAGTTTAATTTGTGCAAATTTTAAGTTCTATGTGAGAACTTCTTTCAATTCTACCAACCTACGAACTCTCACCAAGAAAAATAATTACATGATCTCATGTAATTTTTACAATTTTCCATTAACACAAAAAAACATAACATGATGTGAACCAAGGTACAATAAACAATCATGCTAAAACTATAATCAAAATGCAATTAAACATGTAATGGAAAAACAAGGATTTCCTACCATTGTTTGAATTTTCAAGGAACTAGAAAATTGCAAGTATATTAAACTATATACATGGTATCATCGAACCAAGCTCTACATGGTATATATGACATCAATTTCATATAGGCTAGAAACTGTATTTCCTAAAGCATAAAAAAAAAAATAACAGCTGCAAATGAATAAACTATACATTAAACCCCCAAAAAATACGCATACTTAGGGTTTCCTACACATTTTCATACATTTATAAAATTCAAAAGTATAAAATAATTATACCATCATGTAGAGCACATTCATACGAACCAAATGCCACCAACCACGCTCCAATCCGACCTCACACGCGTTCACACGCGTCGCCTGAGTGCGTGGCGCGTGTGGTGCACGCACTAGCGAGCCAAATGGCTCCTGGCCAGTCCACTAGTCCGATCGGTCCAACCGGTGACCAATCCGACCGGTTTGACTGCCAGACCAGTTGACCAGTCCGACCCGTTGACCGGTCAACGGTCGGGTCGGGTCACGGGTCAGTGTCGGGTTAGGTCGTGAGTAAGTTTCGGGTCGAGTCACCAGCCGGCGACCTGCCGGCCAACCGCCGCCGTCGGTGACGTCATCGGTGACGTCGACCGGCAACCGATCATTGGATGACGTCACAATGACGTCATCACACGCCGGTTCACCGATCGGCGCGTGTCGCGCATGTGCCGGTTCAACAACCGGTGCGTGTCGCGCACGCGCTAACGTTCACAACGCTTCAAGCGCATGATGCCCACGCATAGCGGCTTCTGGCTGCACGTGTGGGCACGTCTGGCATTCTCCAGCAACGATCTACCCATCGTCGAACTTGTCTCAACAAGTACTTTCACCTTGTATATTTAAAAATTGATTTTGGTTGAAAAAATATTCTTAAAAATGGCCAAATCTGTACGAGTGTGCATGAATCCGAACCCATTCTTCGCTTCGATTCGATTTTGAGGATTCAGATTGTAATTCCAAGCGATAAACATCCAAAGCAATGTAGAATTCAATCTCTTGATCTCGATATCATGTGGTAAGCGAGTAAATTAGATGAAAACAAAGCAGAAATCACGACCTAACTCTGATACCAATGTTAGATCTCAAGTCGGCGAAAGACGACTTACCTTTATCCAATGTGAAAACAACAATTAGCCCCAGAACGAACGTTGAATTGCCGATGAAACACAAACAAAATTACTTCACATTGGTCTGTATGCAATCACAAGGAGAGCATCCGATTTCCACGGCGTAAATGTAAACTGTTCTCGTAAAGAAGAAAATGGAGCGCCTTGATGGAAAAGGGAGAGAAAAAGGAGCATACATTTTTCCAACAACAACGATCAACGGTTGTCTTCAGAAGGCTTTTATACATCTCTCTTCATAACATTTCAATAGTGTCTATTCATCGTAGCGTATCAAGGTGAAACGGTGCGTTCCAATTGCATCCCATCATGAATGTATTAATAAAATACTACATCTACCGTGCCTATCATGGATGATGTCTGATGCATGCAGGACTATCGACGATAAGATAAAGAAATGCCACGTGTCTCGTTGTTGAAATTAGATGATAAACGGTTGGCGGCCGCCTATATGATCCTTGGTAGCAACTTTTTGAATAGAGACACTTTGAACAATAATCAAGTCGCCAACATAGCCAGAATCAAAGACACATGTTATAAAATAGTCATGGAATGACCATCAACATCTACACAATACTCAAAATACTATTAGGATGGTTATATGAAGTATGGGCAAGGTGATCTACAGGAATAAATGAACATGGATAGAGCTAATGGCAATCACTAGAGAAGACACAACCATTGAACGGTTATCATACCTTCACAATAGATACCATAAGCTATCCATCAAGAAGCCCCCGACAAATCAATCAAAATGTTATCTTTTTCAAGAGCAATAAGGAATTTGACCAGGCTTGTCGAAAGCCTAAGTTAAGAATCAAGATGCTCCTCCATGGGGACCACAACAAACTAAGTCCATACATAGACTTAAGGAGATTTTCCAGCGGAGTTCAAGAGCAGGACTAAGAGAAACAAAATCATTTACAATGGAGGGCGTCAATAGCTTGGAGGATCTAGAGGCTGGTATTAGCTAAATGGAATGTCATAAGGATTGGAGTTACCTTTTTCTTGATATTGTTACCTAAGCATCTTTAGCTAGAAAATTTGCCTATGATACGAGTCAGGGAAAATGAAAACAAAATTTTTGGCAAGTATGCTATCTCACACGCACGACCCTTCCTCGGCTTCAGAATAAAGTAGAAAAACTTACTCTTTGTTCCCGTGAACAAAATATAAATAAGGTCATTTTAGAATAACAAGCTCAATATAATTTAATACTCGTCTTTGCACAATCAACACAAGGTCCCTAACCAATCCAAGTCTCATTTTTGGAAAAAAATAAAATAAGGAAAAAATTTAGAAATTAGAATTTGTGTAGTTTTACTATATTTGAATGTTAATTCTAGTTTAGAATTAGTTTATCATAAGAAATATGAAAATATTTTGGTGAAAATTGGATTCGAAATTGAATAAGCTTTAAGAACTTTACTATATGGATTTTTCAATGTTATTTCTTGTAGAGACCATTTTAGGTCACAAAAACTTGATGACTCCAAACAACATTTACTCTTTTTCGCAAAAAAACTATACAGTTTATTGTAATGCCCAAAAATTTACTACCAACCTCCTTATATTGTAAGTTATAAACCAATGGGACTCTCTATTTCCGATTTCAACCATCCATTTTTTGGCTAACTATTTTGTTGGATTTTCTTAGGTCATTTTAAAATATCTTGATCAATCAAATTATTACAAAAGTCTAGTTTTATCCAAATTTTGAAATTTTATATATTTTTATAATTAAATAAAAAAAAATGGGAATAGAAATTTTTAGGGTCATACCAAATATATTTTCATTATTTTTTATATTCCAGAATAGAATTCTTGTATAGTTACCAAACATATTTTTCTGTTTAAAATTGTTCTCGAGAACAAAAATATTACCAAATAAACCCTTAGAAGTTAAATGATATGTTCCCGCCGACCCTCCCCCTCTCGCCACCTGCCCTTTTTAAAAAAATTTAGTTTTTTTTATATTTTTATTTTATTTTTAAATGTTTTAAATAAATTTAGTTTTAAATTTAATTTAATAATTTTTATATTTTTTTTTTTTACCACATCAGTACCAAAACGATGTCATTTTTGTATTGTCTAGCCACGTCGTGTGCAAAACGATGTCATTTTGCACTTCCTTTGCCAAAAATCTCCACATTGGCATTTTGGTCGGATTTTGGTTGGAGTGACACTTAAATAATTAATTTTGATCCAATTTTGGCACTTAAGTGTCACTCTCCAAACTTTTGACACTTAAGTGTCCCCAAGTTTTGGCACTCTAGGTATCCGTACCTCGTAAACAAGTCATAAATGAGTTTTAACATAACACAAGTTCTAAGTGGGTTGTAAATGAGTTATAAATAGGTTTACAATTTAATTAGACCCAATCTACTTTTATGACTCTCTCTTTATTTTCTCTCGCTCTCACTCTCACTCGATCTCATGCTCACTTGTTCCCACACTCTTACTTAAGTTTGGATATGAGTTTTCCTACATTAGATTAAATATTAAAGTGTTCTAGTATAAGTTGGGTATAAGTTAATGGATTTGCATTATGAATAAATGAGTTAAAGAGGTCAGTTTGGTCAGACCATTTATAATCTTACCCAAACCCGACCTAACCCACTTGTTTGATAAGGCTACTTGAAGGATCCTCATACCAATCAAAGATAGATTTGAGGCAATGCATGCATTCATGGAGGCCCCTGTCCCCGACTCTAAGCCCACCAAACATAATTTGCGCATTCGCAGTTGTTCCTTCCACATGTTTAAGATGTCGACTCGAAGCCGATGGTCAACATATATTATCAATATCACCAATCAGGAGACATGGTTATTTTCATTTCGCGGAGCATTGGCAATACTCGAGAAGATGCTCTGTTTTGAATTACAGTAGTACTTGAAGCAACATACTGATGAGAATCAAGGCTTCTACTGAGGATTGGGAAGGCGACCGTTGGCGGCCGAGATGCGGGCCCCCCATTCCAGAACCTCTTTGCTGGTGTCCTCCTTGTGAATTATCACCTCTATGAAGCACAAGCAATCCTTCTTGGGCCCTGTCGCTGTCTGAATCGCTTCAATAAGCTCCTCCTCGTAGAGAGCCTGCAAACGTTGGATTTTATTGTCTCACTATGGAGGGATTTCCTGAATTAGCAAATTGTCGCCCCTGTAACTCGCATACAAGCAACTTACTTTAGCTGTCCAGCACTTGCTTTCGCCGTTGTGAATCGCTTCCACCAGGCCAGTGTAATTCCAATTCTTGATCACATTGTAGGGACCATCACGGACCACAACTTGAATGGTGTAGCCACCATTGTTTATCAGGAAGATGATGTTGTTTTGCCCACATCGCAGCATAGTCGACACATCTTGGGCAGTTGCCTAGAGTGTGAAAATCACCCCATGAATTCCACAGACATTACTCATCTCTTACATTCCATCAACATGACAAGATCAAAAAAATCAAATTCAGTAGGAAAAGGGAAGGAAATGAATGAGGTCAGTGCATGACTTGTATTGTATGACATAACTCCACCTATGCAAATTGCTCAACAGGATTACTAGCATCTTTATAGGCTGAGCTTGCAAAACTAGTGGATATCTTCTTGACAGAAGCTCTATGCATAACTACCTCATTCATGATGGTCCGTTCGAATGTGCTTAGCAATACAACAGATATCAGAAACCATTCCATACCTGAAAGCTACCATCTCCAATGCATGCAATGACTCTCTTCTCCGGCACTGCCTGTGCATACCCAAGAGTTGCGCCAATGGACCATCCAATAGATCCATACTGCATTTGGAACTCGTACCTGCAGACCCCCATTTAAACAATTTCAGTTTGTTTTCTTCAAGTAGCTCCAGATCAAAAAGTTAAAGACAAGGGATTGAATCCATACAATGACACCCACTTACCCGCAGCCTCTTGGTAATTTCAGCTTCTGGCAGTTGAACCAAGACTCTCCAGTCTCAGCAATCACAGCTGATTCACTAGAGAGCATGTCCTGTATGTGCTCGAAGAGGACATTCACCCTCAAGGGCTCCTTGGGTTCACACTTCAATGGATGGCCCTCCGGAACAAAAAAATCCTGTGATAATTCTCATAAGCAGTGGTATTCCGCTTGACCCGCTTCGAGAGTGCTTTAAGAAAATCCTTCATCAGAACACAACCAAAAGCGGGTCCATTTCCAATCACAACCCTATCAGGCTGCAAAATAATGGCCTTCTCCTTCTTGAGAATGAGGGAGTACCCAAGGGAGCTGTAGTCATTGAAAATGGGCCCAGCAAATAAGTAGGCATCTGCGGATTCCACAATCTCAGCACAGAATGCAGTGCTCACCGCACCCCAGTAAGTGCCAATGAAGTGGGGATGGTGCTCGGGTACGAGCCCTTTGGCCGATGGCATCACAGCTACAGGAAAGCCACACGCATTGGCTAGTTCTGCGAAGGCATTAGAAGCCTTTGCAACCCGGAGTTTCGGGCCACCCACCATTACCGGCTTCACTGCCCTGTTCAAGAACTCTGCAGCTGCCTCTACTGCAGCTTCCAATCCCATCTGATTAGTTAATCTGTGTCAACGAAAATTAATCAATCACATCACTCTAATCATAACCTAATAAAGCAAATAGACTCTATCAATTGGACATATGGAAAATTACTTGGGAGAGAGTGCAAATGGAACTGGCTCGCGACAAAAAGCCGGGTGAGGTATGGCAGGCAAGTTGCAGCTTATGCTTATGTAGACGGGCTTGCTTTCTTTCAGAGCAGTCGAGATCGCGGTATCGATCTGTTCATGTGCATCTTCCAAGTTTTTCACCACAGCCTAGAAAAAGGCGAAACGGAAACAATCAACAAATCAGTTCATCCGATGTGCACTTAACATACATACTCCTGTCCCAAAAATCTATGCTAAGACCCCAACAGCAACAAACAATGAGATCCTCTGAGCAATATTTCTAGTCAACATACACATCTTTCCTAAGATAAAGATCAGATCCACATAAAAATTAGTGTCAGCAAAAAGAATAATAGAACGGGGACCGTAGAGATACCTGAAAGCAAGTAATAGTCTGAAAACACCTAAGTTCTTGGCTGAAATCAGGCATGCCGATGGTATGGTGAATTACCCTGCTCTGCCCATGGTCGTTGGAGTTGGGCCCACCGACGATGCAGACCACTGGCAGGTTCTCACTGTACGCGCCGGCGATCGCGTTGAGCATGCTGAGCCCACCGACCGCGAACGTCACAACGCAGGCCGCGACGCCCCTTGCTCGGGCGTAGCCGTTGGCAGCGTACCCAGCATTGAGCTCATTGCAGCAGCCGATGAGGTTCAGCCCCGGCTCGGCAATGAGGTGGTCCAGGAGCACGAGGTTGAAGTCGCCGGGTACGGAGAAGACGTCGGTGACGCCAATCTGGACGAGCCGGCGGGCGATGTGGCGGCCCATGGTGGCATCAGGGGGCCGGCGGCTGGGGCGTGCGGGAGGGCTGGGCTCTGCATCACCGAGGTGGTGCCACAGGGGGGCGACCCAATGCCGCTTGAGTCGGGCTTGCGGGAGTTGAGGTCGCCGACGGTGGTGTCCACGGAGGAGAGGCTGGAGGAGGTGAAGCGAGGAGGTGCAGTGGAGGTTCGTTGAGGGGTTAGTTAAAAATGGAGTCTTTAAATAGGGGAGAGGGCGCGAAGAGCCGTGAGGGGGGAAAGAGAGAGAGAAGGTGTTGGCATATCGATTTCCCTTTCAGTCTTAAAACCCACCCACACACACACTACCATTTCTGCCGTCCCTCTTTTCATGTCCCCAAGCCGGACTCTAACAGGACCTGCTCAAACACCTTGAGCTGAGAAAATATTCGGATCACCTCATCTGCTGACCTGACATGTGTCGATTAAGTATATTTAATTATTTGATATTACTTTCGATGTTTGTTGTGTGTCGAGATTATGACAATGTTAGCCATAAAAATTTATCAATTATGAATGAACCGGATGTCGAATGTGTTGAGAATTGGAATCGAGATGTTTTTTGTTTTAATTTTTATTTAAAAAAGCCACATACTTTTTTCTTGGGATCAAGTATTGTAACTTTTTCTTTCGGGTAGTACAAAGTACTTTTGAACTAATGAAACTGGCAAGTTAAAAGTTTTGAGCAGTTTTGAGATAACGCAAGAGATTTTCGGATTTCAAAGAATATTTGGAATCCAATTCCTTAAGTATGGGTTTCGAGATAGAGCAATTACCTTTTCTATTCTCGAATGTGCACGTACCTAATTTATAGGTGGATTTTGTCAATGAATGTCTCGAGGGTACTAATTAAAGACGCTTACGTTTTTCAATAAATGCAGTGAAAGTGGCGAAATTATTCTCCTAGACAAAATCCCATTCAATGTTCATTACCCTGAGCATCTTTTCATTCCACGTGCACCTGGCACGCAACGCTGGCTTAATGATCAAAATTCATCCCGTATGAAAGGCCACCTCCTTATTTCCAAGTCTATCCTTTTCTCCTAGTGTCTAATTCTTTCACCCTCATCTTAAGTAGTGGTGATCGGTTCCTGAACCGAAAGGACTAGTTTAGAATCTTAGACCAATTCAGTCTTATGAAATCGATTACTTTTTTCTTTCCATTACTTAATGCTTTCTATTATGAAGAAATAATAAATAAATAAAAACTGGTCACTTTTATTTTTTAAAAGACATTTAAAAATATATATGTAGTTGGTCTGGTTTGGTTTCCCATTGGAACTAGGAACAAGACTATTCGGACACCAGTTTCACTTTTAGAACTTGAGAACCGAACCAACACTCCTGAAAATAGGACCGAATCTGATTTAGGTTGTTTGTGGTTCGGGCTATCCATTTTGCGCACCATTAATGTTGAGTTAAGCCGGAACCATGTTGAAATCGATCCTCAAAATAATCATGTTAAGTAATACTTATGAAAAAGTGATTTAATATTTAATTAAAAATTCTAAATTATACGATATACGAAAACCAGTTTCATGAAATTTATCATTGCTTTCTGAAAAGTAAAAGATACATTTTGATGATACATCGGCCGGATAGACGGCGACATCAAGTTGCATTTGGCCGCTGGTTTGTTTGGCTTTGCAATAGAAAATGACGAGTTGGGTAGCCCTCTTCATGTCCCTCTACAGTAAACAAAATGAGACCGATCATCCTCGGATCATTGTCATCCCATGTTTGTGTTGATACCAACCGTGCCTGTCATGGATGATGTCTGATGCATGCTAGACTATTGACGATAAGATAAAGAAATGCCACGTGTCTCATTGTTGAAATTAGATGACAAATGGTTGGTGGCCACCCGTATGAACCTTGGCGGCAACTTTTTAAATAGAGACACTTTGAACATTAATCAAGGTTCCAACATAGTCAGTATCAAAGACACACGTTGTAAAATAGTCGCGGAACGGAACGACCATCGATATCTACACAATACTCAAAATACAACTAGGACGATTATATGAAGTATGGGCAAAGTGATCTATAGGAATAAAGGAACATGGACAGAGCGAGTGGCAATTACTAGAGAAGATGCAACCACTGAACGGTTATCATTCCTTCACTATAAATACCATAAGCCATCCATCAAGAAGTCCTCGATAAATCAATCAAAATGCTATCTTTCTCAAGAGCAATAAGGAACTTGACCAGGCTTGTCGAAGGCCTGAGTTAAGAATCAAGATGCTCCTCCATGTGAACCATGGCAAACTAAGTCTGTACGCAGACTTAAGGAGATTTTCCAGCAGAATTCAAGAGGAGGATTAAGAGAAACAAAAATATTTACAGTGGAGAGTGTTGAAAGCTCAGAGGATCTAGAGGTTGGTATGAGCTAAATAGAATATTAGGAGGATTCGGATGACCTTTTCTTGAATTTTGTTGCCTGAGTGTCTTGAGCTAGAAAATTTGCCCATGATACGAGTAAGGAAAAATGAAAAAGAATTTGTGGCAAGTATGCTATCCCACATGCCCGAGCACCATCCCCACTTCATTGGCACAATCTTGATGAGATAGTTCAAGATGAGTGTGCGTTCAATCTTGATGAGATATCAAGTTAATCAAGAGAGGGTGGTCTTGATCTCTTAGATATCAGCTTGGAATTGGTTAAGTCCGACAGTAGGAGTTGTAGCTATTTCCACTGGAGATGCAAATCATTACGATTTGGGTGGTATTGATAGCTAATTTTCAGTCAATGCATCGTTAAAGGTAAGAAAACCAAGATTGAGATTTCTAATCACGACAAGGCTTGTTTCTCAAACAAAAAGTATCGTTTTTCCTTTCTTTCTTTGGATCTGTCATTTTTAAGTGATTTTCTGCTCATTTTTACCAAAGATTCAAAAGGTCAAACGGTTGGCTTCAAAAGCCTTGGTCTAAAAGTCTTAAACCTATTGCATTTTTGTCAATTCAGTCATACATCTTTTAACTTTGTCAATTAAGTTATAAATATTTTTACTTTTTACCAATTGAATTCATTCGGCCAATTTTGACTGGAAAATGCTAACATTGATGCCGGCAGTGCCACGTAGGACCGTCAATGTTGACATTTAATAATATTTTAATATTTCTTTGAATTTTTATTAATTTTTCTGTTTTCCCCATTTTTTTCTTTTTATTTTTTATTATTTTTAAAAATTTTGGCTTTCTTCTTTGCCTTTGCCACCAGCTAGCCTCACCCACCACAGGTGAGGCCCGGCTGGCAAGGGCGAGCTCTAGCGAGGGGAGCCCTCGCCTAGGTGATGCTTGAGAAGGGTTGCCTAGGCAAGTTCAACCTGCGCCCAAGCTAAGGCAGCCCTAGCTTAGGCGACGGCCGACCTCACTAGATCCGGGTCTAGGTGAGGCCAACACTCGCCTAGGTGAGGGTGAGCCCCGGCGATGGCTCCCTTTGCCAGATCTGGCGAGGCCGGTCCTCGCCCAGGCCAGGGCGGCATCACTCATCATTGCTGTTGTTGTCGCCTGCGTCAACCACCTTAGCTTAGGCGCAGGTCAACCTTGCCCAAGTGACACTTGCCGAGCCGTGCTTGGGCGAGGGCTCCTCTTGCCAAGGCTAGCCCTCACCCAATTGGGCCTCACCTATGGCTAGGGAGGCCAGCAGTTTGGTTGTGACGTATGGTCGGTTGGCCACCGAAAAAGGCAAAGAAGAAAGCCAAAAGAAAAGAAATAAGAAAAAAGTAAAAAAAAAAAAAAACAGAAAAAATAATAAAAATTCAAAAAAATATTAAAAATTATCAACATTAGCACTGATGGTCCATGTGGCACTGCCAGTATCCATGTCAGTATTTTCCGACCAAAATTGGCCGAATAAACTTAATTGACAAGAAGTAAAAATGTTTAGGATTCAATAGGTTTATGATTTTTTAGATAATTTTTCTCAACCCAGAGTTTCGGGCCACCCACCATTACTGGCTTCACGACCTTGTTCAAGAACTCTGCAGCTGCCTGCAGCTACCAATCCGATCTGATTAGTCAATCTGTGTCAATAAAATTCAGTCAATCACTTCACTCTAATCATAATCTAATGCAGCAAACAGACTCAATCGAGTGAACAGATGGAAAATTACTTGGAAGAGAGTGCAAATGGAACCGGCTCGCGACTGAATGTCGGGTGAGGTAAGGCAGGCAAGTTGCAGCTAATGCTCATGTAAACGGGCTTGCTTTCTTTCAAAGCAGTTGAGATCGCAGAATCGATCAGTTCATGTGCATCTTCCAAATTATTCACCGTAGCCTGGAAAAGGCGAAACGGAGACAATCAACAAATCAGTTCATTCGATCTGCACTTAACATGCATACCCCTTTTACAACAATCCATGCAAAAACTCTAACTCGGACTCCCATGCCAAATTATTAAAGCAGCCATTAGTAGATTACTATAATCTCACAGAACAGACCCACCACAAACAACGAGATCCAAGAAGCGAGACAAGCATTATAATATGACTAACTCCGGAAAGTCCTCGAAGCGATGTTTCTAGTCAATATACACACTTCAGACAAAGATCGATCCGAATAAAATATTAGTTTCAGCAAAAAGAATTATAAAGAGGGGACCGAAGAGATACCTGAATACCTGAAAGCAAGTAACAGTCTGAAAACACCGAAGTTCTTGGCTGAAATCAGGCAACCCGATGGTATGGTGAAGTACACAGTTCGTCCCGTAGTCGTTGGAGTTGGGCCCACCGACGATGCAGACCACCGGCAGGTTCTCGCTGTAGGCCCGGCGATGGCATTGAGCACGCTGAGCCCGCCGACGGTGAACGTCGCGACCCAGGCCCTGGCGCCCCGGGCGCGGGCGTAGCCATCGGGGGCGTACCCGGCGTTGAGCTCGTTGCAGCGGCCGATGAGGTTGAGCCCCGGCTCAGCGAGGTGGTCGAGGAGCGTGAGGTTGAAGTCCCCAGGGACGGAGAAGACGTCGGTGACGCCGAACTGGACGAGCCAGCGGGTGAGGTGGCGGCCCATGGTGGCGTCGGCGGAGCCGACCGCCGCGGGCGCAGGTGCTGGGCTCTGGATCGCCGCAGCCGCGCTGTTGGGGGGCGACCCGACGTCGTTACAGGGGGGCTTGCATGAGTTGAGCGCTCCGATGTTGGTGTCCATGGCGGAGCGGTGGATGAGGAACTTCGGGAGATGGAGGGAGAAGGTGAAGCGAGGAGTGGCAATGGAGGTTCGGGGTTGCTTTTGGAGTTTTTCCGTGTGTTTTGTGTGCAGAGTAATTAAAAATTGAGTCTTTATATATGCCCACGAGAGAGAGAGAGAGAGAGAGAGAGAGAGAGAGAGAGAATATACAATGCGGTTTAGCTGCAAGGAGAGAGAGACAAAAGTTATTAGCAATTACCGTTGAATAAGGCGGAAGACTGCGGGAGGACGGAGGCATCATGATTGAATTTCTTGTCCTTTTTGGAGGGTTGATTTTTTTAAGGTAAGCTGAGCAATTTCATGTGGAATTTCTTCACTGTTCGCATTGACCCCCCTGCCACATGTTTGGGTTCCACTCCATTTGGACCGTGGAGCTTGGGGCCTATTCAATGTCGTTTAGAAATTGTGGGCGTGACCCAAAAAAGGGGGTCGCCCGGCGGGGTATTAGAAGTCACGTAATAGGTTTCGAGGCTTCGAAAATTGAAAACCCGTATGCACACCCTTTACTTACGCCTATCGAGCCGTCCATCAGATCTTTCCGCTCTTTCTTCTTTTATGGATCTTATTTTTTCTCGCTTATAAACATGTCGAGTAATGGGAATACATTTAACTCCTTGATTTTACTTTCGCTGTTTGTTCCGTTTCAGATTTACGTGCCCGTTAGCCATCGACATGTACATTATTATGAATGAGCCGGATGTATTTTTACTATAAGTGTTGAATGTGTTGATAATTGGAATCACGACATTTTTTTCAAATAAGTTTCTCTTTAGAACATACAAGGAGAAGACTTAAACGGTACGAAGTACTTTAATAGCTACAAATCTAGCATGTTATAGTTTCGAGTAGTTCTAAAACTTATGTATGTTAGATTTTCATGTCTTAAAAGATTACTCAAAACCGATCCTTATAGGACAACCCTATTAATTCACTAACCAGAGCATATTTTTCACACCCATTTCATGGTCAAAATTCATCCCAAGTGAAAGGCCACCATTGATACTCATTGACTGCTGTTAAGAAGTACCTGGGTCTATCTTGTTTCTCCTACCATCATGTTCTTTCACCCTCATCTTGAGTTAGCAGTAACCATATTAAAATCAATCCCCAAAATATCATGTTAAGTAATACTTATAAGAAGTATTTGATATTTACTTAAAAATTGAAAATGATTCAACATACGAATCAGTCTTGCGAAATTTATCATTAATTTCCAAAACGGAAGAGATACTTTTAATTTCAAATATATTGCGTGACAGCAGCGACATGACGTAACGGTAAGAAGGAAGAGGTACTTTTGCCGACGTGACTCCAATCGCATGAAACACTGCCCGATGGCTGAGTGCGATCCATCTGTGGACGCCGTGTTTGGGGGGTCAAAAATCCGGTCGGCGGTCCTTGGATACGATACCATCGGCTGGTTTCGGAAGACCGCGACGTCGAGTTGGATTTGGCCTCTGGTTTTCTTGGCTTTTGCATTAGAAAATGACGAGTGGGGTCAGCCCTTTTTATATGCCCCTCTACAGTAAAGTAAATGAATCCGACCAACCTCGGATCATTGTCGTCCTATGTTTGACACTTCGAGCTTTTCTGCCTTTTGGGCCGAAAATTGACACTCATCCTCAGATTGGGGGGCCTAACCACAAAAATTTTTCCTATTTTCTTCTCGATGTTTCTTTCATTTGCTTTTGCTTTCCACCGGGTTCATGACGACCGTGGATGGGCAGAGAATCATAGTAATTATTTTATTGCTATTGAATATGATATGGAAATTATTTATGTCACACATGAGAAAGGGGGCATGTATGTGCTTGAAAACGCTCCTTCAATTGCATGCTCTAGTGTTGCATCCCTACATCGGATCCATTATTGTATTGGTCATTCTTCGTTGCACAGTCTTCAAAATTAAATTCTAATTTTCAGTCTCTTTCTAGTTTAGAATATGAGTCGTATCAACTTAACAAATTAAATCACATCAATCACCCGCCTTGAGTCATTAAATGGCGACGTCTCTTTTTTGTTAGTTTGTTAAGATATTTACGGTTCTTGTCATATGATTTCCAATTTGCGTTTTAGAAACTTTGTTACTTTTGTTGAAGATTATTTGAGAGTCGCTTGGCTATATCTAATGAAAAGTTGTTCAAAATTATTTTCTATGTTTTGTGCATTTGTGCATGTTAAAGCTTCACCTTCTGATAATGCTAAGGAGTACCTTTCTGCACCATCTTCTCACCCTATGACTCAACATTGTATGATCCATTAATTTCCTTATCTTGATAAACCACAACAAAATAGTATAGCTGAAAGGAAAAATAGGCATTTATTTGAAGTTACTAGGTCCATGTTGTTTAAGATGAAGGTTCCCAAAATCTTTTGGTTGATGCTATCTTGATTGCAAGTTATCTCATTAATTGCGTGCCTTCTTCTGTTCTGCAAAGTAGTATAATATTTTCTACTTTGTTTCCAAATAAGTCATTGTTTGTCTTACCACCCCTATTTTTTGTTGCAGTTGTTTTGTTCATGATCATCGTTATTGAGTATTAAAATCTAATTTCGAGGCCATCAAGTGTGTGTTTCTGGGTTATTCTTGCGCTACAAAAGAATACCATTGCTATTCTATATCATCAAGAAAGTACTTTATAATTATTGATGTTTCATTCTTTGAATTCACTCTTTATCATGATGTTCCAATTATTGTTTCTACGTTGGATGAAGACTTAAATGTGATCATCATTTGGTCAATTGCTTCAACTACTCACTAGTGTATACACAGGAATCATCTTCTCTCAAGGTCTATACTTGGCGTCGTCGAGTGGGTATTGCTCCCCACTTTCCTCCTATCATCATCTATGTCACCTTCAGCTCTAGATATGTCATTAGCTCGCCATCTTCTTGAGTTTGATCTTGATCTTCCTATTGCTCATCGCAAAGGTACACGTTCTTGGCTCAACATTTTATTGCAAACTTTATTTCTACTCTTTAGTGTCTCCTTCTTTTTAGCCTTTTTTATCCACTAATGACCAAAAAGCCTTTCCCTAAGTTGATAGCTGAAACATTATAGGGTCTTCGCTAGAGGACAATTATGGAAGAAGAATTAAAGGTTTTAAAGGTCAATCAAACTTGGGAATTTGTGTACTTTCCTTTAGCCAAGACTGCTATTGGTTGTCAATGGGTGTATGTTGTGATGGTCAATCTCGATAGTTCTCTTGGTTGCTTGGAAACAAGTCTTGTCACAAAAGGATATGCTTAAGTGTATGAGGTTGACTATCTATACTCTTTTTCTCCTGTTGCGAAGTTTACTTCTGTTCGTGTTTTAATCTCTCTTGCTACCATATATAACTAGCTCTTGTTTCAACTTGATGTTAATAATGTTTTTTTGCATGGTACTATTCAAGACAAGGTTTATATGGAGCAACCTCCTGGGTTTGTTGCTCAGGGGAAATATGGGGGATTGGCTTGTAAATTAAAAATACCTTTGTATGGTTTAAGCAATCCTACAAGCATGGTTTGGAAGATTCTTCGAGTCTATACTTTCTTATGAATTGTCTAGATGTAGAAAATGATCACTATTTCTTTTATAAATAGTTAGGGGGAGGCAAGCTAATCTGATTGTATATGTTGAATATTATCATGGGAGGCGACTTGATTGGTATAGCTAAACTAAAGCTCCATCTTAAGCAACATTTTCAGACTAACGACTTGGGAAAATTGAAGTATTTCCTTGGAATTGAGATGAGACATTCACAAAAAGGTATTGTTTTGTCAAAGCGAAAATATGTCTTGGATTTGCTCGATAAGATAGGTATGTTGGGATCTTGATTCACCCATGGAACAAGGGGTTAAATTGGTTGCTGAGGGAGGAGAGGTTATTTATAATCCTGAGAGATTTAGAAAATTGGTAGGTAAGATAAATTATTCATAATTATTCGACCATACATTGCCTTTCCAATAAATGTGGTTAACCATTTTACGGCTTCCCCTCGTACATCTCACTAGTATAGAGTCATTTGGATTTGAAGGTATTTGAAGAAGGCTTAAGGGAAAGGAATTGTTTTTTAAAACTACGGCAGAGTTGAAGGATTCTTTGATGCTAATTGGTCAGGCTTTCTAGATGATAGGAGATCAACCACCGGCTACTATACCTTGGTTGGAGGAAATCTAGTGTCATGGAAGAGTATGAAGTATAATGTTGTCTCTCACTCCTGTGCTGAGTCAGAATATAGAGCCATGGTTAGTGTGGATTCAACTATTGACTCAGTTAGACTTTAGAGATTTAGCTCCTATGTCTCTATGGTGTAACTATAACACAACAATGCATATAGCTTATATCCTTGTGTTTATGAGAGAGAAAAAAAACAGATTGCGATTGACTGTCATTTCGTTCAAGAGTAGTTGTAGAGTGGAGTGATGGTTCCTAATCATATTTGTACTGGTGAACAACTTGCAAACGTCTTTACTAAGCCTCTAGGTAAAGAAAGGATAGATCATATTCGTAACAAGTTGGCCATGATTAATATATGTGCTCCAACTTGAGGGTAGTATTAGAAGTATAAAGAGTAAAATGATCTTTAAAACCCAGCGCTTAATTTATTGCCGATTACTAATGTAATATAAATTGACCTTTACAGAATAATGTGATCATCAGTTTTCCTTTCACAAAGATTATTTTCATTTCACAGAGTATCAACAATACTCGAGAAGATGCTCTGTTTTTTATGAGAATCAAGGCTTCTACTGAGGATTGGGAGGGCGACTATTGGCGGCCGAAACCCGGGAACCCCATTCCAGAAGCTCTTTGCTAGTGTCGTCCTTGTGAACTATCACCTCTATGAAGCACAAGCAATCCTTCTTGGGCCCTGTCGCCGTCTTTATCGCTTTGATAAGCTCCTCCTCGTAGAAAACCTGCAATCAGGAGCAATTTTAATTTTTTTTGTAATGGGGGGATTTCTTTATTGGCAAATCATCGTAACTGTAACTCGTATGCAAGCAGCTTACTTTTGCTGTCCAGCACTTGCCCTCGCCATTGTGAATTGCTTCCACCAGGCCAGTGTAGTTCCAGTTCTTGATCACATTGTAGGGACCATCATGGATCTCGACTTCGATGGTGTAGCCACCGTTGTTTATCAGGAAGATGATGGTGTTCTGCCCACATCGCAGCATAGTTGACACGTCTTGGGCGGTTACCTAGAGTGAAAAAATCATCCACGAATTCTACATTATTCATCTCTTACATTCAATTAACACAACAAGATCAATAAAATCAAATTTAGCAGAAAAAGGGAAGGGAATGAACAAGGTCAATGCGTGGCAAAACTCTTCACTTAGGCAAATTTCTTAACAGGATTACTAGCAAGTTCATAGGTTGAGCTTGCAAAATCAGTGATATCTTCTTGACAGAAGCTCTATGCATAACTACCTCATTCATGATGGTCCTTTCGAATATGCTTAGCAATATAACAGATCAGAAACCATTCCATACCTGGAAGCTACCATCTCCAATGCATGCAATGACTCTCTTCTCTGGCACTGCCTGTGCATACCCAAGTGTTGCACCAACAGACCATCCAATGGATCCATACTGCATTTGGAACTCATACCTGTAGACCCCCATTCAAACAATTTCAGATTTTTTTCTTTAAGTAATCAAAAGGTTAAAAGATAAAGGACCTAATCCATACAACTACACCCACATACCCGCAGCCTCTTGGTAATTTTAGCTTCTGGCAGTTGAACCAAGAGTCTCCAGTCTCAGCAATCACAGCTGATTCACTAGAGAGCATGTCCTGTATGTGCTCGAAGAGGACATTCACCCTCAAGGGCTCCTTGGGTTCACACTTCAATGGATGGCCCTCCGGAACAAAAAAATCCTGTGATAATTCTCATAAGCAGTGGTATTCCGCTTGACCCGCTTCGAGAGTGCTTTAAGAAAATCCTTCATCAGAACACAACCAAAAGCGGGTCCATTTCCAATCACAACCCTATCAGGCTGCAAAATAATGGCCTTCTCCTTCTTGAGAAGGAGGGAATAACCAACGGAGCTGTAGTCATTGAAGATGGGCCCAGCAAATAAGTAGGCATCTGCGGATTCCACGATCTCGGTGCAGAATGCAGTGCTCACCGCACCCCAGTAAGTCCCAAGGAAGTGGGGATGGTGCTCGGGCACGAGCCCCTTTGCCGATGGCATCACAGCTACAGCACAGCCACATGCATCAACTAGTTCTACGAAGGCTTCACAAGCCTTTGCAACCCGGAGTTTTGGGCCGCCCACCATTACCGGCTTTACTGCCTTGTTCAAGAACTCTGCAGCTGCCTCTACTGCAGCTTCTAATCCCATCTGATTAGTCAATCTGTGTCAACAAAAATTAATCAATCACATCACTCTATTCATAAGCTAACACAGCTAACAGACTCAATCGACTGAACAGATGAAAAATTACTTGGGAGAGAGTGCAAATGGAACCGGTTCGCGACTGAAAGTCGGGTGAGGTATGGCAGGCAAGTTGCAGCCTATGCTTATGTAAACTGGCTTGCTTTCTTTCAGAGCAGTCGAGATTGCAGTATCGATCAGTTCATGTGCATCTTCCAAGTTATTTACCACAGCCTGGAAAAAGGCGAAAAGGAAACACTCAACACATCAGTTCGTTCGATCTGCACTCAACATATTTACCCCCATCACTGCAATCTCTGCAAGCAAAAACTCCAACTTCGAGTCCCATGCCACACTACTTAAGATACCATTAGTTAATTATAATAATCTTACACGACAGATCCACCATAAATAACGTGATCCAAAATCACGACAAGCATTATAATATGACTATTTCCAGAAAGTCCTCGAAGCGATTTTTCTGGTCAACATATACAACTTTCTTCAGACAAAGATCGGGTCCGAATAAAATATTAGTGTCAGCAAAAGGAAAGATGAAAAGGAGACCGAAGAGATACCTGAAAGCAAGTAACAGTCTGAAAACACCGAAGCTCCTGGCTGAAATCTGGCAACCCGATGGTATGGTGAAGCACCCTGTTCGTCCCGTAGTCGTTGGAGTTGGGCCCGCCCACGATGCAGACCACCGGCAGGTTCTCGCTGTACGCCCCGGCGATGGCGTTGAGCACGCTGAGCCCGCCGACGGTGAACGTCACGACGCAGGCCCCGACGCCCCGGGCGCGGGCGTAGCCGTCGGCGGCGTACCCGGCGTTGAGCTCGTTGCAGCAGCCGACGAGGTTGAGCCCCGGCTCGGCGATGAGGTGGTCGAGGAGCGTGAGGTTGAAGTCGCCGGGGACGGAGAAGACGTCGGTGACGCCGATCTGGACGAGCCGGCGGGCGATGTGGCGGCCCATGGTGGAGTCGGGGGAGCCGACCGCAGCGGGCCCGGGGGACGAGCCCTGGATGGCCGCGGCGGCGCCGTTGGGGGGCGACCCGACGTCGTTGCAGGGGGCTTGCATGAGCTGAGCGCTCCGATGCTGGTGTCCATGGCGGCGGCGGAGGAGGAGCCGGAGGGGGCGGCGGCGGCGGCGGAGGAGGAGGTGGAGGGAGAAGGTGAAGCGAGGAGTGGCAATGGAGGCTGGCGGGGCGCTTTTGGAGTTTTTTTTTATGTGTGTTTGGGCGTGGAAGAGTGGTTAAAAAATGCAAGTCTTTATATATGCCAACGAGAGAGGATCCTATGGGCGGTGTTGCGGCGGAGAGAGGAAAGGTATTGGCATTACCGTTGAAGGCGGAGGGAGATTGGAGTGATCGTGATGATTTTTTTTCTATCTGCGCCTTTTTGGAGGATTGAATTTTCAAAGGTGAGCTGAGCAATTTCATGTGGGATTTCCTTAGTTTTGGATGTCGAATTGACCCACAAATGTTGTGTTCCACACTGTTTGGACCGTGGAATTGGGGAATATTCAATTTCGTTTTGAATTTGTGGGCGGGGGGGGACTAGGCGTGACTCGAAAAAGGGGTAGCAAGACGAGGTATTGACCCTATTTAGTAGCGTTTTCCATTTTTATATTTTTCAATTCTTTTGCTCTCCAAAACATTAAAAAAAAAAAAAATAACCACCGCCTTGATAACCACGATGGTTTGGGCTCTCCCCCCTCAACATCGGGGTGGTGGGTCCTCCCGCTATTTATCCGTTTACTTTGGGTTTCACCAGACGGGGTTCTAGGTCATAAAAAAAAAATAAAAAAAGAATATAAATTTGTTTGGTAACATCAACTAATTTTCTATAACTAATTTTCTATTTCTCGAAATAGATCGATGATCAAAGAATAAATTTAGAATAAAAACAAGAAGTAAAAAAAACTCACTTTCCTATTCCCGGAAAAAAAAAAAGAAAGAAATAATGTCATTTTAGAAAAACAAGCTCAATATAACTTAATACTTGTCTTTACACAATGGACAGAAGATCCGGTCTCTTGATCCAATCCAAGTCCCATTTTTTGGAATAATAAAAAAATAAGAAAAAAATTAGAAATTAGATTTTGAGTAGTTTTACTATATTTTAATGTTGATTCTAGTTTAGAATTAGTTTAGCATAAAAAATGTGAAAATATTTTGATGAAAATTGGATTCAAAATTGAATAAGCTTTTAGAGCTTTACTAGATAGATTTTTCAATGTCGTTTCTTGTAGAGACAATGCAAAGTGACAAAAGCTTGATGACTCCAAGCAACATTTACTCTTTTATCTCAAAAGATCTATACCCCTCTTCATTGTAATGCTTGCAATTTCCTCATATTGTAAGTTATAAACTAATGAGACTCTCTTTCCGATTCCAATCATCCATTTTTTACTAACTATTATGTTGGATTTTCTTAGGTCATTTTAAAATACCTTGATAAATCAAATCATTACAAAAGTCCAATTTTATCCAAACGTGAAATGTTAAATCTTTTTATAATTAAATACAAAATTAGAAGTATAAATTTTTAGAGTTGTACCGGTCACATTTTTATTCATTTTCTATTACGGTAACAGAATCCTTGTACAATTACCAAACACATTTTTTTGTTTAGCAACTCATCTAAGGAATAGAAATGGAAAAAAAAATATTTCTAAACTGAAATTGTTTTCGAGTGATCACATGATATGTTTTGGGGTTTCAGAATTTGAAAATCTGCCTACACACTCTTTACGTGTACCAAGTTATACATAAGATTTTATGATCTTTTTTTTTTCGATCTTTTTTTTATGTTTAAATGTATCGAGTAATGGGAATAAGTGTATTTAACTCTTACAATTTTATTTTCCGGTATTTGTTAAGTCTTAGAATTACATCGTTAGTAGCCACGAACATGTCCCTTATAATGAATGAACCGGATTTTGTTTTTTTATGGTGAATGTTAGTGAATGTAATAACTACAATTGCCACATTTTCTTTAATTTTTTTTTTTAAATTGCACATGATGGTGTGAAGTACTTTGGAGCCTAATGAAACCCACAAGCTACAGTTTTGAGTTGTTATAAGTTTTGAGTGATAGATTCTAAGTTTCAGAATATGCAGGATAAGTTACTAGTTCCAAAAGATATGGAACGTGTTCCAACAGGTAAATTATAAGTGGAAGGTGAAACTTATACAAACTTGGAAAAACTCACCTAATTGATGTTTAGAAGTGTCCAGATTTAACCATATTAAAATTAATCCGCAAAATTCCCATGTTAAATAATACTCATAAGAAGTATATAATACTTAATCAGAAAATTCCAAATCATTCGATATATGAAAACCAGTCTCATGAAATTTTAAATATTGATTTTCAAAGAGAAATAGGTACTTTTACAAGTGAATACACCGTGCGACAGCGACACGCGACGGATCCACATAAGAAGGAAAATGTGCTTTTGCCCATGTGACTCCCAATCACATGAAACGCCGCCCCGATGGCGGAGTAAGATCCATCTGTGGACGCTGTTTTTAGGGGTTCAAAAATCCGGCGAGCGGTCCCTGGAAACGATACATCGGGCTGGTTTCGGAAGACTAAGACGTCGAGTTGGATTGGGCCACTGGTTTGCTTGGCTTCTGCAATAGAAAACGACAAGTGGCAAAGGGAAACCGACCTTCCTCGGATCATTGCCGCCCTTTGTTGGACAATTTGACCTTTTCTCCTTTTTGGGCCAAAAACCGTAACTTGTCCTTAGATTGGGGCAAACTTTTTTTCTATTTTATTCTCAACATTTCTTTCATTTTGCGGAAAAATAATACAAGTAGTCCCTGAACTTTGACCAAATGTATGATGTGATTTATAAACTTTTAATTTATTTAATGTGATCCTGAATTTTAGCTCAATATGTAATGCAATCCCTAAACTTTTAATTTATTTGATATAGTTTATGAACTTTTGATACATATTCAATTTAATCCTTAAATTATATGAAAAGATTCAATGTTATCCCTAATCTTGAATTGAAGGAAGGACTAGATTCAAGCACCATATCGAGCATGTATCAAAAGTCCAAGGACTAAATTGAGGAAATTAAGAATTCAGAGACCACATTGAACATTAAGCAAAAGTTTAAAAATCACATTGTACATTGACCAAAGTTCAAAGATCATTTGTATCATTATTTCTTCATTTTCTTTTACTTTCCACTAAGTTCATTGCGAACGTGAAAGGCCGGAAGATTATTGTATTAGGCTATTGCTAATGAATATAATATGGAGCCACTTAACTTGAACCACGTTTTTCCACTCAACCCCCAAAATAAAAAATCATGTCTGAGAGTAAAGTGCCCAAGGTATAAGCTAAAATTCCCATCCCCAAGCTTGGAAGCGGATTTTCCTTTTTATAAGTGATTATTTATAGAAAGAATGGCTTAACTTTGAACGTAGGTTAGAAGATGGTGGATCATGCCACAACTTGATTCCGAGAGATTATGACAATCGATGCTATATCATTTCACATGTCCCAAAAGTAAACAACTTGAAGGGTCCCCATACTAATCAAAGATAGATTTGAGGCAATGCATGTGCTATAGTATGTGATTCTTCTGTACTGGCGAACACTTGTGAGTGGAGGCTGGAGTTATCGGATGAAAAATGAGTGATGTAGAGGGGATGAATATAATAGGTTTATGAGAGTGGTATCAAGACAATTGATGCTAGAAGTTTTAACATAAAAATGATACATCTCTATAAAGCTCTAAAAGTGCGGTTGGTTTCCCATGCACAAACTGGTTGAGAGCTTATGCTACTCTCTTATTAATGAGGCTATGGCAGGCCAAAACCAATTACTGTGTCAAAAGTGATTTGCTATCTTGCTCAATAGACTAGACGTGCGAACTAAACTAGGCGTGGTACAATCCAATACGAGAAAGCTATTTGTCATATTTTTCTCTAGAACAACTGTAGAAGGGAAGGTTGGCCTAATGTTATCCGTTTATGAGTCGCCACACGAGTTATTCCTCAACCAAGGATCTACTAACTTGTAAAAGATGGTATCAAAGCAAGATCCCTCCGGTAAGTGAGATGAGTCTGAGAAAATTTGTGATCTACTCGGTCCTATAAGGGCAAATAGTGAATCACCAAGGCAAAATATGCTCGAACAAAGTGCGGCTCTTGACCAACTTCTAGGATGACAATAGCAGCACAAGAAAGAACTACTTTGTCACCGAATAGAGAAAACTCTCCTAGATCAATTGGCGAATCTTAAAAGGAGGTTTGTTATCACATTTCCAACAAGGGGAGAAACCTCCATTGATATGTTGGGATCAAAAAAGGCTTCGTAGGCAAAATAGACTGCTGCCAAAAGGTGCAATTGGCGAAAAATGCCACACTTGTCAAGGAAAGCACAAGTGACCGAATGTGTCTGAATAGTTGCGATCAAAAGAAATTACCAATGGAGTAGTTTGTTCTGTTAGGTGAGCATTGCCATTTGATATATGATCATCCAAAGTGGGACATCAATGGTTAAGGAAATGCAGGGATAACCTATAATGAGAGTGTTGTGGAATTGAGTGGGGGAGAATGGCACAATTCGTGATTCTTCTGTACTAGCGAACCCTTGTGAATGGAGTTCGGGGTTATCAGGTAAAGAGTAGGTGATGTAGAGGAGATGAATACAACTGGCCACGAGAGTAGCATTGGGACGATTTGTGTTAGGAGTTCTAGGATAGAAAGGATAAATTTCTACAGAGTTCTAAAGGCAAGATTAGCTTCTCGTGCACACACTAGTAAAAATCAGTTGGTGTGCTTAAAGTGATATGCCATCTCGCTTGATGGACTAGATGCTCAAGCGAAATTGCGTATGGTGTGATCCGATATGAGGAAACTATTTGCCGTATATTCTCTAGAACAATTATGGAAGGAGGGGCAGCCGAGTGTTATTCACTAATTAGACGTTGCATGGCCTATTTCATGGCCAAGGATCTGCTGACCCGTGACACATGCATTCGTGGAGGTCCTTGTCCCCGACTCCAAGCCCACCAAATGCAACCGTGCATTCGCAATTGTTCCTTTCGCATGTTTAGGATGTCGACCCGAAGCCAACGGTCAAATATATAATTCAAATCCACAACCAGGAGACATGATTATTTTCATTTCACAGAGCATCGGCAATGCTCGAGAAGACGCTCTCTTTTTCATGTCTCCAACAAGTACTCGAAGCAACATAGTGATGAGAATCAGGCTTCTAGTAAGAATTGGGAGGGCGGCTATTGGCGGCCGAGACCCGGGAACCCCATTCCAGAAGCTCTTTGCTGGTGTCGTCCTTGTGAACTATCACCTCTATGAAGCACAAGCAATCCTTCTTGGGCCCTGTCGCCATCTGAATCGCTTCCATAAGCTCCTCCTCATAGAGAACCTGCAAACATGAGCAAATTTTATTATTTCTGTAGAGGGATTTCTTGAATTGGCAAATCGTCCCGATTGTAACTCGTATACAAGAAACTTACTTTTGCTGTCCAGCACTTGCCTTCGCTGTTGTGAATTGCTTCCACCAGGCCAGTGTAATTCCAGTTCTTGATCACATTGTAGGGACCATCATGGATCTCCACTTCAATGGTGTAGCCGCCATTGTTTATCAGGAAGATGATGGTGTTCTGCCCACATCGCAGCATAGTTGACACATCTTGGGCAGTTACCTAAGGTGCAAAAGTCGCCCACGAATCTTACATTATTTCTTTCTTTCATTCAATTAACAAAACAAGATTAAAATAATCAATTTTAGTAGAAAAAGGAAAGGAGATGAATAAGGTCAGTGCATGACTGGCATTGTATGACTAAACTCTTCACCTATGCAAAATGCTTAAAAGGATTACTTGCTTGTTCATAGGTTGAGCCTGCAAAGCTAGTGGATATCTTCTTGACAGAAGCTCTATGTATAGCTATGTCATTCATGATGGCTCGTTCGCATGTGCTAAGAAATATAACAGAGATAAGAAACCATTCCATACCTGAAAGCTACCATCTCCAATGCATGCAATGACTCTCTTCTCTGGCACTGCCTGTGCATACCCAAGGGTCGCACCGACGGACCATCCAATAGATCCATACTGCATTTGGAACTCATACCTGCATAACCCCATTCGAACAATTTCAGTTTGTTTTCTTAAGTAGCGCCAGATCAAAAAGTTGAAGACGAGACCTAATTTATGCAACTACACCCACGTACCCACAGCCTCGTGGTAGTTTCAGCTTCTGGCAGTTGAACCAAGAGTCTCCAGTCTCAGCAATCACAGCTGATTCACTAGAGAGCACGTCCTGCATGTGCTTGAACAGGACATTGACCCTCAAGGGCTCCTTGGGTTCACACTTCAATGGATGGCCGTCTGGAACATAAATCCTGTGATAATTCTCGTAAGCAGTCGTGTTCCGCTTGACCCGCTTCGAGAGCGCTTTAAGAAAATCCTTCATCAGAACACAACCGAAAGCAGGTCCATTTCCGATCACAACCCTATCAGGCTGCAAAATAATGGCCTTCTCCTTCTTGAGAAGGAGGGAATACCCAACGGAGCTGTAGTCATTGAAAATGGGCCCAGCAAATAAATAGGCATCTGCAGATTCCACGATCTCGGCACAGAATGCAGTGCTCACCGCACCCCAGTAAGTCCCAATGAAGTGGGGATGGTGCTCGGGCACAAGCCCTTTTGCTGATGGCATCACAGCTACAGCATAGCCACATGCATTGGCTAGTTCTACGAAGGCTTCAGAAGCCTTGGCAACCCGGAGTTTCGGGCCACCCACCATTACTGGCTTGACTGCCTCGTTCAAGAACTCTGCAGCTGCCTCTACTGCAGCTTCCAATTCCATCTGATTAGTCAATCTGTGTCAACAAAAATTAATTAATCACATCACTCTAGTCATAAGCTAATACAGCTAACAGACTGAATAGTCTGAACAGGTGAAAAATTACTTGGGGGAGAGTGCAAATGGGACCGGCCCTTGACTGAAAGTCGGGTGAGGTATGGCAGGCAAGTTGCAGCTTATGCTTATGTAAACGGGCTTGCTTTCTTTCAGAGCAGTCGAGATCGCGGTATCAATCTGTTCGTGTGCATCTTCCAAGTTATTCACCACAGCCTAAAAAATGGCGAAATAGAAGCAATCAACAAGCCAGTTAATTTCTTAACCAAAAAAAAAAAACAAGTCAGTTAATTCAATCTTCACTTAACATACATTCCCCTGTCACAGAGGTCTGTGCTAAAACCCCAATAGCAACTCCCCTTGGCACACTATTTAAGCAACCATTAGTAGATTATAATAATCTCACTAAACAGACCCACCACAAACAATGAGATCCTCTGAGCAATATTTCTAGTCAACATATGCATCTTTCCTAAGGCAAAGATCACATCCAAGAGAAAATTAGTGTCAGCGAAAAGGATGAGAAGGGACCGAAGAGATACCTGAAAGCAAGTAACAGTCTGGAAACACCTAAGCTCTTGGCTAAAATCAGACAAACCGGTGGTATGGTGAAGTACCCTGTTCGTCCCGTAGTCATTGGAGTTAGGCCCGCCGACGATGCAGACCACTGGCAGGTTCTCGCTGTATGCACCTGCAATCGCATTGAGCATGCTGAGCCCGCCAACAGTGAACGTCACAACACAAGCCCCGACGCCCCGCGCGCGGGCGTAGCCGTCGGCGGCATACCCAGCATTGAGCTCGTTGCAGCAGCCGATGAGGTTGAGCCCCGGCTCGGCGATGAGGTGGTCGAGGAGCACGAGGTTGAAGTCACCGGGGACAGAGAAGACGTCAGTGACGCCAATCTGGACGAGCCGGCGGGCAATGTGGCGGCCCATGGTGGCATCAGGGGAGCCGGCGGCCAGGGCGTGCGGGAGGGCCAGGCTCTGCATCACTGAGGCAGCGCCACTGGGGGGCGACCCGATGCCGTTTGAGTCGGGCTTGCGGGAGTTGACGTCGCCGACGGTGGTGTCCATGGAGGAGAGGTTGGAGGAGGTAAAGCGAGGAGGTGCAGTGGAGGTTCCTTGAGGGGTTAGTTAAAAATGGAGCCTTTAAATAGGCGAGAGGGCGAGAAGAGCCGTGAGGGGAGAGACAAGAGAAGGGGGCGCAAGACAGGGCTGGCATGCAACAACCCCCATCGGATCTGGTCTCTCCGTATATTCCCCATGCATGGAGCGTTTGGTGTTCAAACTTTCTATTTATGAACAGTGGCTTTGTGCACTTGTTCGCATGACGGTACAAAGTTGGGTTTCACGGCCCCCCCGGTGAACGCATGACCTTTTGCCCCCAGGGACACTTGCCTACCTACCGACGTGGTTAACGTGGTCCTATGTGACTCGAGAAAATATTGGGTGGTCCGGGACCACCACGTTAGCGTGGTCCCGGACCACTCACGCTGGAACAAGCGGGAAGGACTTCCTATGCCCACGAGGAATCTGACAGGTTCGCAGAGAAAAAAGAGTCTTGTCCTAGATATGGAGCAACATAACGAAACCCGCGCATGTTCTTAAAGATCATGCTGCTCTAAAAAAAGAAGCGGACCCTTTACTTTGCGCTTGATCAACATTGACAACGTCCTTGCTCCTTAATCAGTTTTGGTTTCACGGAACTCGTCGACTAGGCAGCCATCTGAATACGTGAGATCCCTCTCGATCAATCCAGAACATAGAAAGGCTTGATATGCTGATTCCTAGCACTAGAGGGAGAATCGAATATATCACACTCGCTATTGTCATCGAAGCAATATACGAGAAAAGAGATGAACAAAAAGAAGTAATAAATTGAACATTGAAGAGAGAGAATATTATGAAGTGTTGAAGTACAAGAAGCGTCCAATTATGTATACCAAGTAATCACTAGTCGCAACGTGTAGAGGATTACTAACCCGAGAATTCGAGTTGCTCTCTTGTATTATGCATAAGGTAGAAATGGCAAAATGGGCCTAGAACCCATAT